>NC_086320.1:36568072-36887239 GCF_036172605.1 Pelobates fuscus
AGAGGGAACGGGGAGGCAGACTGAGCTATAGTGCTAGGACTACAGCTTTATATTCCTTAACTTATATTATATTCCTTTACTTTAAAAAAAAAAAACAACAAAAAAACCTGGCTTCATCCTGTATTGTTAGTTCTAGAATCCGACTATGATTCTAATAAATTCACTGACAATGTGGTAACATATTGAACTTTTTCAGCATTGCATAAACACAGACAACAGGAAAAAAAATTACTATTCAAACCATGAAACTGTCACGATTCTTCACATTTATTCATCGGACGAATGCGCAAAGACTTAGAATGAATAACATTTTGTACGTTGCATGCACCACATTTGTCTGTGTTTCGATTACCACAAGGTCTATAAATAAAAACGAACGCTTCCTCAGTGGCGTTTTATTGAATACTTTAATGGGATCCGTGCTGCTGGATGCAACTAAAACAAAACTACGAAGGGAAAAAATGATCCATTTAAAAATGATCCATTTAATTCTGTGTGTGCATTTATCGGTATTCTTTTTTTTTTTATAATTCTTTATTTTGCAATGACAGACAGAAATGAATAGTGCAGTTACATGGCTTGCGCAGAAGCCCAAGTGAAGTATTAGAGAATTGCATAACAAGCCGTTTACATCCATTGTATAGGCTATCGGTCTGTCATCGTTTTTCAATAAAGTGAAAAGATCAACACTTAGAAACATATATAACAAAATACGTAACTTTAAATCAAATGACAAAGTTGTCGTTTAGTTGCCTTGGTTTTAGTGTGTCGAACCTATAGGCCGGGTTACCGGTAAGCTCGGCCTATAATCAAGGAAAGGGGGTAGCGGAAAACTGGGTGTAGAGAGGAGGGGGGGGGGGGGGGGGGGATGGTCCTGGACGTTACCTGTGGCCAATCAGTCGTCAGTGTAGTTATCCCATGGTTCCCATATCTTCGTGAATGTTGTCATAGTGCCTCTCAATTGGGCCGTTAGTTTGTCCATGAGATGGCACTCTTTGATTTTGTTGAGCACTGTGGATAATGGGGGGGGAGTAGGCTGCAGCCAAGTTTGGGCTAGAGCCTTTCTGGCAGCTAAGGCAATCTTGTTGAGTAGTTGTTGTTCTGATCTGGGTAAGTCGTCTAGGGGTCTGGCCAGGAGGAAGGTCCAAGGGTTTAGGCCTATCGGTCTGTGTAGGATCCCTGATATAAGCTGCTGGATATTTTTCCAGAATATTTTGATTGTGGGACAGAACCACCACATGTGTGCATAAGTCCCTTTTTCTCCGCAGTTATGCCAACAGAGATCTGTGGGTGTTCTTTTCATATGATAAAGTTGGACCGGAGTAATGTACCACCTCATCATCGTCTTATATGCCTGTTCTTGCATCGTTACACAGATGGAGGTTTTGGAATTGGCTTCCCAAATATCCTGCCAGTCTATACCCTCTAGGGTTTCCCCCAAGTCTGTTTCCCATTTCTCCGTGTAATGTAAGGTCCCCCATTCCCGTGTGGTGGAACAGAGGTGGGAGTACAATTGGGTGATTAGGCCTCTCTGATATCGTTCTGTGAGGCAGATGCGCTCAAAGAAGGTTGGGTTGGCTTTGGCGGCTGCTTTCACTGTCGCTTGGGTCGCGTAATGCTTAAGTTGTAGGTATCTAAAGAAGTCGGCTGGCTTTAGGGTTGCTTTGGCTTGTAGGTCGGGGAAGGTGATTATCGTGTCTCCGTCATAAAGTTGGAAGACCCTCTGGAGTCCGGCATGCTCTAGGCCTTTAAAGTCCCAGGGTCTCATGCCTGGTGTGAATGCCTTATTACGGTATAATGGAGTGAGGGGGGAGGATGTGGTGGTGAGTCCGTGTTTGATGGCGTAGGTGTCCCATAACTGGATTGAGTTAGTAATAGCTGGGCACGCCGTTCTCGGGAGTGCTCTGTGCTCCCTCGGTGTCCAGATATAGAATTGTGGGAGATCCGATTTCATTAGTGCTGATTCTAGATCTACCCATCGTCTAGTCTCTGGGGGGGTGTGCCATAGGGCTATTTGTGCCATTTGTGCGGCTATGTAATAAAAGTGCAGGTGGGGCAACCCCAGACCTCCTTGCATTCTGGGGCGATACAGTATGTTACGGGCTACCCTGTGTCTCTTGTTTTGCCATATGAATCTATCTATTGCTCGTTGTAAGGGGATGAGGTTATGTTTCGCGATGGGGATGGGTAGAGCTTGAAAAAGGAATAAGATTCGGGGTAGAACATTCATCTTAATTGAATGTATTCTCCCTATCCAGGATATGGGTTTGTCCGCCCAGGTCTCCATGTCCGAGATGAGTTTTTCTATCATGGGAGTATAATTCAGGCTATGGAGTGCGGTGGTGTCTGCTGGTAATTTTATGCCCAGATAGGTAAGGTATGTTGGCGTAACACGTATGTGGTAGTCTGATGTGATTCCGAGTATGTCCGTCTGCGTGAGATTAATTGGGAGTGCGCTAGATTTGTCTACGTTGACTTTGTATCCCGAGATCGTCCCATATTCACCCAGGAGTGGTAGTAGGGCCTGTAGCGTGTGGGTGGGTTCAGTGATGGTCAGCAGGATATCATCTGCATACCCCGAAACCAGGTACTCCTGGTTGTCAACCGTGACCCCTTTGATTTGTGGATGTTCCCGAACGGCTTGGAGAAGCGGTTCGAGTGTCAGTACAAAGAGTAGAGGGGACAGGGGGCATCCCTGTCGGGTGCCGTTGGTAATTGTGAAGGACGGGCAGGTCGTCCCCGTAATCTTTATTTGCGCTGAAACGGAGGTGTATAATGCGCGAATGGCTGTTATGTATGTATGGGGCATGCCTAGGTGTTCCAATAGGGTAAACATGTAGGGCCATTTCACACGGTCGAAGGCTTTCTCTGCGTCGAGAGAAAGCGCTAAGGATGGTGTTTTTGTGTCAGCTAGCATCCCTATCAAGTCGATGTTGCGTCTCGTGTTCTCGAACAACTGGCGTCCGGGTATGAACCCCACTTGGTCTGCGTGGATTAGACTTGTCAAGTATGGGTTCAGCCGACCCGCTAAGATCTTGGCGAAAATTTTGCTATCGTGGTTTATGAGTGAGATAGGTCGGTATGCTTCTGGCTGTGTGTGGTCCTTGCCTGGTTTCGGCAGGAGGATAATGTTTGCCCTAGTCATGTCTCTATCTGGCGGAGTTCCCGTCATTAGGTCCCTGAACAAGGATTCTAGATGTGGGACGAGGGTTTCCCTGAACGTCTTATAATAGCTGCCCTCAAAACCGTCAGGGCCGGGGGCTTTGTTGCTTTTAAGAGAGGAGATGGCTGAGTCGATTTCCTCTTTTGTGATCGGCGCTGCTAGTATTTATCGGTATTCTTAAATCGTAATTCTTTCCAATCAAATTCCAGAATTTGACGTAAATATAAAAATTATACCCAGCCATTTGTAAAGATGTGTTGGTTTTATTGTCTTTGGTAAAGGCCATAGAGTGGTCAGTCTATAAACAAATAGCACTCAAAGGACTTTGTAGTAAGGTTAAATTAACTTAGCTTTTTATTCAGCAAATGCCATAGTGAATCAACGTTTCAGTTCCTTGTCGGAACTTTTGTCAGAATAAGGTACAGGTACCATGACCATTGTTAAATAACAAACATAATTATTCAATACAATGTACACATGAATCACTTACCCTTTGCCCCCAGTGATTGCTGTAGCTGATCGCAAAAAATCTGCGGCAGCACCAACTTGGACAGCTGCAACCTAAACCAATACCGGGTCAATTTTACCTGCAGATTTTTAGACTATGTGCTTGTCTGTGTATGTCTGTATTTGTGTCTGTGTGTATCTGTAAGTAACTGTTAGTGTGTTGAGGGTTATACAAAGGGGTGGAATAGGGTAGGGGCCAGCATGGGGCTTCAGGAAGGGGTTACCACAGTATTGGCAAAATACATTTTTTGGCCTCAAGCCTCGGGTGTTTATTGACCCTAGCAACATCCTTGCTAACATTAACAAAAACCAATAATACCAGATAGGAAGATGAATTAAATTTGTTTTAGGTCAGCCTAGCATTTTGTCTTTCACATTTTTATTTTCAGATTCATTTTTTTTTCTTACTTATGAAGTGTTGATCTTGTTTCATGCTGCTATGAAATATACTGGTTGCTATGGAATCTGTAGAGACAATCTGTAGAAGTTGAAAGAAGGCCCGGGGTATCCAGATCATTTGAGCACCTTAAGCTATCTACACAAACACAGCTAAGGAAATATGATCCAGTTAAAGAAATGCTGACCGTAAAATGATGGTAAAAGGACTCTCGAGACTGAAGGAAGAGCAGAATAACATACATAACTTGATACAAAATATAAAAGAAAAAAAAATTGTCTCTCATTAGACATTTTTCTTTTTAGCTAAAAACAGCATGGTGAATTGATATTGTAGGACTCACCTAAGAGTCCTTGATGTGGCAGGTGAGCTTACACTTTAATGGCCACTGTAGTGTTACTGAAAAAAAACTAAATTTATTTAAATGTGCAGAGGGATTTGATGTAGACATGTGCGATTCGTTTAGTTCCGAATGTACATTTGTACAAATTTCATGCCATTCGGATGCTTGCGAATCTCCGAAGTGGCGAAGTTCGGAAGTGGCGAAGCTCTGAAGTGATTTGGATTTCTAAAAAGTGGCAAAACAAGAGAGAGGGAGGGAAAATGATGCGAATGATGACCGGAATCTTGACCAGCAAGCGAATGCCTTTGGTGCAATGTAATGCTTGCTTGCTCAATCTGGTTTCACTATTCCTTGTCCAATGAAATTAGAAATTTTTTGTGATTGATGTTAGAGGACAGCCAATTAATGGTGATTTTGTCACTGACACTTGGCCAATGAAGGCACACAGAGTCATTAAGGTGGGATAGTACATAAATCAGGCTGTCTCAGGGTGTTAAAAAACACAATAATAGGTCGCGCTGTACAGGAAATATTACAATAAATAGATAAAAATAAATAATTTACTCACATATGATAAAAAGACAAACAGAGAATAAAAATAGATATGTGCATAATAGTCCCAATATATAGTGAACTTCTTGTGGGTTTCAATAGGCTAATAGCGACTTGATGGTGTCGTCAATGAGAGGCTGGATCTTCTATAGCTTAGGCAATCTTGACTCAATGGCGGACATGTGAATGAAGAAAACAGAAAGACTCCAATAGTGCAAACTGTGTCTGAGTAGATGGAATAAGGTATGTGTTTAGGGAGATGTTTCACTCACCTATTCAAGAGCATGTACTTGCTCAAGTGTGATTATCATTCAGTGGCGTTGTCCCCCCACTGTCGGGATATAGGTGCAGGTAATTCCTCGATATAAAAGAAAAATAGAGACAAAATATAGTGCTCACTGTATTCATAAAAGTAAGTCTGAAAAGTAGAGGGCGTACTCACATTTGGATGAGCAGGATATACTGCTCAATATGATGGCGTGGGTGGTATAGTCCCCACCTAGGATTCTTTGGATGATTGTCTGCTTATGCAGGTTAAATTTTATTATTGCCAGTTGATAAAGCTAGTTGATGAAGCTTCTTTGTACCAGGTTAAATTTTATTATTGCCAGTTGATAAAGCCCTGTGTGGCGAAACGCGTTTTGGCTATTCTTCTATATATTTTTATTGTATTAATAAAGGAATATTGGCTTTTTTACCATTTATTTGCTATATACCTTTTTCTCTATTTTTATTATTTCTATTTATTTATTTATATTGTTTTAACCTGGTCATACATCATTTTTTGAGCAGACAATAATCCAAAGAATCCTAGGTGGGGACTATACCACCCACGCCATCATTGTTTTTTTGCTATTTCTTTTCTGAGGACGTTAGAGGGAACCTCATACCCATAGGTTGCAGCTCTTTATTTTCCTCTAGATCACTCAGCGCTGATCCTATACCTTTTTTTGTCTCAGGGTGTTGGCTTGCATTCATGTGACGTAGACATGTGCAATTCGTTTCGTTGTGAATGTACATTCGTACGAATTTCATGCCATTCGGGCATTCGCTTGCTTATGAATATCCGAAGTGACGATGTTCGGCAGTGCCGAACTGACCCGAATGCCATTGGTCCAAATAGCTGAAGCAGACAAATTTGTTTACTTACCCGAATTTCCGAACCGAACTAAATATTTTGCCCATGCACATCCCTAATTTGAGGTAGTATGCAAGTAATAATTATTATTTTTTCTATATGTTTTGGGCTGATGGATACTGTAGCCATTGCTGATGTCCAAGGGTAGTGGGAGTTTGTGTGTTTGTAAAGTAATTGAAGGATGTGCATTTTCTGCAAATCCACAGTACATGCAGCTCCTGCAGTGAGTTCCCCAGGAACCAGTAAAGGTTGGACACATCTCAGACAAACCTGTAGGAGTGTTGGACATATTGCATAAGCCCATGAGAAAAGAGCATAATTAAACTGTTTTGCAAACTTATAAACGCTGGCATGCTGCTCCTGTTATATTATTTAGACATGTATAAGTGAGTCTGTAAAAGGCAGTGGGGTCTGGCATGATGTGCACACTCCATGTACTGTAACAGGGAGGTGTAGAATTGCTGCTTTTAGGAATAGCAATTTCTGCAAGTCACTACAGTTATAAGGAAAATATGGAAGAGCATTAGCTCTTTGTACCATATCCTACAGAAATGTCATTTAAATCTACGATCCCTGCATGTCCCTTTAATTCACATGTGGGTTCATTTAGAACTGATTTAATCAAATTGAGTGTACTTCAGACTGAGGCATAACTAGAAACCACTGGGGCCCTGTGTCCGAAGATTGCCCTGGCCCCATTTCACCATGTGTCTCATGCCCTCCCCCCCAGCCCCTCCATGTGAATGATCATCCCAAGCCCCTTATGTGTCTCATTCCCTCCACCCAACCCCTCCATGTGTCTGATCTCCCCTAGCTCCTCCAGGTGTCTCATTCTATTCCTCCCAGCCCCTCCATTTTTCTGATCCTCCCCCCAGCTCCATAATGTGTCTCATTCCATCCCCTCCAGCCCCCCTATGTATCTGATTCTCCACCCAGCCCCTCCATCTGTCTCATTCTTCCCTAGCCCCTCCATGTATATCATCCTCCCCCCCAAGCCCATCCATTAGGGTAGGGAGCAAAACACATGGAGGGGCTCGGGGGAGGGAATGAGACACATGGAGGAGCTAGGGGGGAAGGGAGCTGGGATCTCTGTATTGGCATCGGCTCTGTAAAAATTATATTGGTTGATCCCTAATTAGTAACTGCTGTTAATTCTGCAAATCTAGAGATCGAGATATAGACTATATTAGATTGTGTGTTCTAGATATTTTTCTAAATTAACACCTAGCTTATTCATCTACTTTTTTTCTCAAACACTGCATAGAATAAAGTTTTCTGAAAGTGAATCTAACATAACAGAATAAAGCAGAATAATACCTGCTAGAACACAATATTCAAAACAATATAAGTCTAGAACTTCAGCCAATCTTGTAACCTTTTGAAATGTCAGACGTCTGTGTTTTGACATTATGTATCACCAATGCCAGTGGGAGAGATGCCTATTCTGCCTATGCCAGCCGTCTCAATACAGTGTATCATTCCTGCATTCCTTACATCTGCGTGATGAATTGTTTTCCTAATGAAATGTTTGGATCACGCTGAAGCACAGATGTTCTCTCCTCTATTGCCGAACCTGTCAGAACTGGATTCATATGTCCCCGTCCCCCTTAATAAATGGTTGATAAAGCAAAAATGTATTTATTAACTGGACATTGCAGTGATGAAGACAAAATATGAATTCATCTTTGACAACGGCATATATGTGCATGTTTCTAATTGTGTTGTGTTTAAAAGTGAGTATAGTGAGTGTGTGCAGCTGTGTAAATTTATGCAAAGTAATACATTTATTTTTCTCTGTGTGTTTTCCAAGTTGAGTTATGTGTTCAGAGGTTAAAGGCTCGCCAGGTTGATATATGACTGTATTAACCAAAAATACTAATACGCAATCTGACTTACGGTTTCTTCAGGTTTATTCTTGCAGTTACTGATACATAAGAAAACAACAAAGGATGTTACAGGATAATGGATGTTCAACAGCAGATGGTAATTTCTGGACTCCTGAAGGGAGAGTTAGACTCTACATAGAGGACAGCCGGACAAGAAGAACCTTGTGGTCCTTTGCTCACTATCCTATATAGATATAACCATAATGACATCTGAATATAACCCTAGGCAGATAAGGACCCTCAATTATCACATTCCAGAGTTCTCATGGTACAGCATAGCAAAGTACTATCTGTTCTTTTTAACCCATTATTAGACATCCACACCTACTTTGAATATAAATAGGAACATAGTAATATTCTACACAAAATGCTAGAAGTGGTTAGGGTAAAAGGGGGGGGGGTGGTGGTACTCGACACGGTTTGAGGTTTTCATATAGAACTCGTGAGAACCCATTGCGATATTCCAACTCCTCGGCCGATCTGTTTCTGACTCAGAGATCGCAGGTTGATCGACGAGGAATTGTCTGCCAACCGCAACAAGGTGGCAATCAAGCTGGCCCCTCTGGACCCCAAAGGGGTCTTAAGCAATATATTCCTAGTGGAAAAGAAAGGTGGGCAAATGCACCCTGTCATCAACTATTAAGTCGGTATCGTATTCAACTTTCCCTTCGACGCCGGCTTTCTACCCGGTAGCGTGTTTAAGCGAATATGAAGATCGTACCAGGCCTCAACTATTCTTGTCTTTTTATCCCCCTTTTGCCCCAGTTACGAGCGCTGCGTTGTCCCGATGGTTGAAGTGGATCCTGGACCAAGCTGGTATCGACGTTTCTGTTTTTGGAGCGCGTTCTGTTAGGGGAGCCTCAGCCTCATTGATTATGGCATCGGGCGCATGTTTGGAGGACCTTATGAGGATGACCGATTGGTCGCGGCAATCAACGTTTCGTGAATTTTATTTTTGACCTATTACTCATGTGTTTTCTGTGGTGGTTGATCAGCTTTAAACTTGCAATATGAGTCTCCGTGTCTTGTAATAAAATTACATGATTTTCCTATTACATGACGCAAAGTCATGATTTTATTAAAGACACGGAGGCGAGTATTGTCCCACCCGTTATGAAGCAATTTCTCGGTTTTGTTTTCTGTTTTTCCCACCCGTATTGTTTGTTATAGGTGATTGGATTCGTTGGTATGGTAAGTGGGGCATTGTATTTATGAGGTTTAGTTTTGATTATACCGGTTTAGAGTTTTGGGATGGGCTGTTGTTTGTTATTGGATGTAGATTAATGTTTTGTATTCTTTGCTGCTATTGGTGGACAGTAAAGAAAGGATTCTGCAATACTCGCCTCCGTGTCTTTAATAAAATCATGACTTTACGTCATGTAATAGGAAAATCATGTAATTATATGCAATAGGTAGTCTCTTATTTTCATATAATTGTATTAATATCTACATAAGCTAAAAAATCCAAATAATTCTTAAAAGTATTGTGGCTATTTTCATATCCATTAAGATTTATGTGCCGTAATCAGGTTTCGTATTTCAAATCATTAAACCCATAATGTCTCAACTAATATATTGTTGTGTATTTTATAAATTAATTCACGGTATATTTAGATAATTGTGTAAAATACACAACAATGCATTATTTATTGTACAAAATGTACAGCGGCTTGTAGGGCAGCACATTATAATAAATGTCAGGAATAGAGATGTTCGCTGGCGAATAGTTCCTGGCGAACATAGCTTGTTCGCGTTCGCCATGGACAGCGAACATATGCGATGTTCGGTTCGCCCCCTATTCGTCATCATTGAGTAAACTTTGACCCTGTACCTCACAGTCAGCAGACACATTCCAGCCAATCAGCAGCAGACCCTCCCTCCCAGACCCTCCCACCTCCTGGACAGCATCCGTTTTTTTAGACAGAAGTGTGTTATATTTGAGCATGCTAGGCTGAACATGCGTATATCATGGCTAGTTGCACTGAGGGTATGAGTATATAGCAGTACATTGTTGTGAAAGATGGCTGTCATGTTTAGGGTGTAGCTTGCACGTTATCAACTGTGTATTTATATCAGCAGCTCCACCGCTAGTTATAAATCAAGTGTGAGCAGGGCCGGACTGGGGATACAAAGCAGCCCTGGGAAAAAAAATCTATGCCAGCCCCATAAGTCATTGCGCCATATATTGTCGCATGTAATATGTAAGGCTATGTCTTGCCACCCCAGATGATTGAGTAATTATATATATATATATATATATATATATATATATAGCTTTTTCTAATATAATATATTGGTCCTTTCAGAGTAAAACATTTAATTATACAGTAAGCATACTCACATGCAGACACAGACAATCTCACTGACACACACAAGCTCATTGATACACAGCCTCATAGACAAACAATTTCACTAATATACATAAGCTCATTGACATAAAAATACAAGCTCACTCACTAGCAGACACACACACACATGCAAGCAAGCAAACTCACTAGCAGGCGCACACACACACACAGCTTAATGTAGTGGTTCTGGTGTCTATAGCCTGTCCCTGCAGGCTTTTGAATGTAAACACTGACTTTTCAGAGAAAAGGCAGTGTTTACATTGCTTCCTAGTGACACCTCTAGTGACAGACACTCAGACGGTCACTAGAGGCGCTTCCTGTGTCAGTGCGGATTGGCTGAGATCATCAAGCTTGATGATCTCAGTCATAGAGGCAGAGACCAGCATGACGTTGGAAAAAAAAAGTGAGTAAAACATTATTTTTACAAACACACACAGACACTACGACTGACACACACACACCATGACAGACATACACACACCATGACACAGACAGACACACACACACACACCATGATACAGACACACACACAGCATGACACACACAGCATGACACAGACACACACACAGCATGACACAGACACAGACACAGCATGACACACACACAGCATGACACAGAAACACACACAGCGTGACACAGACAGACACACACACAGCATGACACAGAAACACACACAGCGTGACACAGACAGACACACACACTGCATGACACAGACACAGCATGACACAGAAACACACACAGCATGACACAGACAGACACACTCCCACTGACATACATACTTGTTGCTACCTGTGTGGGTGGGTGGGCAGACTGATAGGTGCCCCCCTCCCCTTCTGTGCCCTCTTTTGCCCCCTGTGTGCTTTTTAGCCCCTTCCCCTCCTGTGCCCTTATGTAGCACCCTCCCTTCCTGTGCCCTCTTTAGCCACCTCCTTTCCTGTGCCCTCTTTAGCCCCATCCCGTGCCCTCTTTAGCCCCCCTTCCGACTTGTACCCTCTTCAGCCCCTTTTGTGCTCATCTTTTGGCCCCTCTCCCCTTCCTGTGACCTCTTAGCCCCCTCCCCTCCTGTGCCCTTTGTTACCCCCCCTCCCCTCCTGTGACCTCTTAGCCCCCTCCCCTCCTGTGCCCTTTGCTACCCCCCTCCCCTTCCTGTGACCTCTTAGCCCCCTCCCCTCCTGTGCCATTTGTTACCCCCCTCCCCTTCCTGTGACCTCTTAGCCCCCTCCCCTCCTGTGCCCTTTGTTACCCCCCTCCCCTCCTGTGCCCTTTGTTACCCCCCACCCTCCCCTTCCTGTGACCTCTTAGCCCCCCCCCTCCTGTGCCCTTTGTTACCCCCCCTCCCCTCCTGTGCCCTTTGTTACCCCCCACCCTCCCCTTCCTGTGACCTCTTAGCCCCCTCCCCTCCTGTGCCCTTTGTTACCCCCCTCCCCTCCTGTGACCTCTTAGCCCCCTCCCCTCCTGTGCCCTTTGCTACCCCCCTCCCCTTCCTGTGACCTCTTAGCCCCCTCCCCTCCTGTGCCATTTGTTACCCCCCTCCCCTTCCTGTGACCTCTTAGCCCCCTCCCCTCCTGTGCCCTTTGTTACCCCCCTCCCCTCCTGTGCCCTTTGTTACCCCCCACCCTCCCCTTCCTGTGACCTCTTAGCCCCCCTCCTGTGCCCTTTGTTACCCCCCCTCCCCTCCTGTGCCCTTTGTTACCCCCCACCCTCCCCTTCCTGTGACCTCTTAGCCCCCTCCCCTCCTGTGCCATTTGTTACCCCCCCTCCCCTCCTGTGCCATTTGTTACCCCCCCTCCCCTCCTGTGCCCTTTGTTACCCCCCCTCCCCTCATGTGCCCTTTGTTACCCCCCCTCCCCTCCTGTGCCCTTTGTT
The DNA here is from genome assembly GCF_036172605.1 of Pelobates fuscus. Classification (NCBI taxonomy): domain Eukaryota; kingdom Metazoa; phylum Chordata; class Amphibia; order Anura; family Pelobatidae; genus Pelobates; species Pelobates fuscus. The sequence continues at coordinate 36,580,273 of NC_086320.1, forward strand.
ACCCCCCCTCCCCTCCTGTGCTCTTTGTTACCCCCCCATCCCCTCCTGTGCTCTTTGTTACCCCCCACCCTCCCCTTCCTGTGCCCTTTGTTACCACCCCCTTCCCCTCCCCTCCTGTGCTCTTTGTTACCCCCCCACCCTCCCCTTCCTGTGACCTTTGTTACTTCCCCCCCCCACCCCTCCTGTGCTCACCATCCAGCCCAGCCAGCCTTCCTGAAGCTCTTCTTGCGGCCGCAGGGGAAGCTCGTCTGGCGGCCGCTGGGGGAGCAGGCTGTTCTGTCTCTGCTCCCCCTCCCTCGCGCGCAGCTTAATGAGACCGGGGCCGGAATATGACGTCATATTCCGGCGCCGGTCTCTTTCTAGCGCGCGAGGGAGGGGGAGCAGAGACAGAACAGCCTGCTCCCCCAGCGGCCGCCAGACGAGCTTCCCCTGCGGCCGCAAGGAGAGCTTCCCCTGCGGCCGCCATCCAAGCTCTCCATGCGGCCGCAGGACATCCACATGTCTCCCCGGCCCCAGGTGCCGACGGCCCACCGGGAAATTTCCCGGTATCCCGGTGGGCCAGTCCGGCCCTGAGTGTGAGTCGCCCCATGAGATGAGACTAGTGAATAACATAATACATGAACGGTTAAGGTAAAGGCATGTAAGGAACTACGACAATAAACTCTTTAGGAGGTGAAATAATGACATGTTTAAATGCTTGCTACTTTACGATTAGTTAATGTGCAGAGAACAGTTCATGTGATCAAAGGCATGGTGTGCAGGATCGGCTATAGTGGGACATGCTTGGCAGGCTGCTGTTTACTGCTTGTGCTCATCCGATCCCTTCTGGGCACCAGGTGCAGACCCTGGGAGTCCCTGATACCTGGAACAACAAAGGCAAGTCTCTGGCTGAGTGCCGGGTTTGCGGCTTGAGGTGGTGGAAGCTTGTTTTGTCGGGTGGTCGGATCTGTCCCGGTGGTGCTTCACGTCCGGTGCGGGATTGTGGTGGCTTAAGGTGGAGGTGAGTGCTTGACGTGGGGCCGGCTCTGCATTTCTGTTTGTGCCTCCGGTCCCGTCTTCGACGCCTTTTGCGTTGGTGGATTTTAATGGGGACTGCTTCGCTTAGCTGTGGTGGAGCTTGTTGGGGCTGTGGTGGAGCTTGTTGGGGCTTCCTGCTTGTTATTTGCTTCCAAAATTGATTAAAGAGTCTGTCCAGCTTAGACTCAATATCCTGCCATGCTTTGCTGGTACCAGGAGGACACGCGGCTGCCGCCATATCACAGATGAGTATGTCAGCCTGGGCGGTTGTGCTCTGTGCGTCCATTAGCTCCAGACAGCCTCTCAAGGGTGGACCGGGATAACCCCCACCGGACCGAGGGGGGGGGGGGGGTAATGGAGCTCCTGCCGGGAAGTAGCTGCTCCTGGCCATCCCAGGATTGGGAGATCGGCCGCCTCTCCCGCCCGGTGAGCACCAGGCCACACTTGCCACGCAGAGGTAAGTAAGACTCTGTCGAGTTGCTGACCGCTATTAAGCATGTCGGGTCGGTCAGGTAGGAGCAACATTGCTGGGTCATCCCCTTCTGGGGTGAAATTCGCTTGTTGATAGCTGCTTAAAGTGAAATATTGAGGGAGCTCACACAAAGTGCGTCTTTCCTCCATGACAGCTAGGCCCCGCCCCCCGGAAGCTGCATTCTTAGTGAGAGGAGGGACAGTGTAGCTGCTGCTGATTTAATAGGGAAATCGATAGCTAGGCTAGTGTATTCAGTGTCCACTACAGTCCTGAAGGACTCATCTGATCTCTGCTGTAAGGACAGCACCCCAAAAAGCCCTTTTTAGGGCTAGAACATCAGTCTGCTTTTGAGTAAACTTTGACCCTCTACCTCACATTCAGCAGACACATTCCAGCCAATTAGCAGCAGACCCTCCCTTCCAGACCCTCACACCTCCTGGACAGCATCCATTTAAGATTCATTCGGAAGCGGCATTCATTTTTTTTTTCAATTTATTATGATTTTTTTTTCAGTGCATATAAATGTTACAAGCAGATACTCCCCCCAGACACTCTGTATTACTGCAGATACTCCCCCCAGACACTCTGTGTTACTGCAGATACTCCCTCCAGACACTCTGTGTTACTGCAGATACTCCCTCCAGACACTGTTCCCCCTACATAGGGTCACTTGGCAGATATGGATTGACACCTATACTAAGGATCCCTGATACACACTGACACAGAGCAGAATAGGGACTGTTCCCCCTACATAGGGTCACTTGGCAAATATGGATTGACACCTGTCCTCAGGGACCCTGATACACATTGGGGGGGTGACCTGTCTTCCACCCCGCCCCCACCCCGGCACGGTGGGTGGGGGCCATAGAAAATAATGAGGGGGGGACCTACTGTCCTCCCCCCCGGCCCCCACCCCTGCGCGGTGGGTGGGGGCCATAAATCACAATGGGGGGACCTACTGTCCTCCCCCCGGCCCCCACCCCTGCACGGTGGGTGGGGACCATAAATCACAATGGGGGGCACCTACTGTCCTCCCCCCCGCCCCCACCCCTGCGCGGTGGGTGGGGGCCATAAAAATAATGAGGGGGGGACCTACTGTCCTCCCCCCTGGCCCCCACCCCTGCGCGGTGGGTGGGGGCCATGAAAATAATGAGGGGGGGACCTACTGTCCTCCACCCTGGCCCCCTCCCCTGCACGGTGGGTGGGGGCCATAAAAATAATGAGGGGGGGACCTACTGTCCTCCCACCCGGCCCCCACCCCTACGCGGTGGGTGGGGGCCATAAATCACAATGGGGGGGACAATACTGTCCTCCCCCTGCCCCCAGTTCTTTGGAATTTTCCCATGCTGTGTAAAATGACAAAGAGCACTCTGATTGGTGGGCTTGGAATCTAAACAATCAAAGTGCTCTGTGTCATTTTACACAGCGTGGGAAAGTTATTTGTAATTTTCCCACGCTGTGTAAAATGACAAAGAGCACTCTGATTGGTGGGCTTGGAATCTAACCAATCAGAGTGCTCTGTGTCATTTTACACAGCTTGGGAAAGTTCTTTAGAATTTTCCCACGCTGTGTAAAATGACAAAGAGCACTCTGATTGGCTTAAACCAGCCAATCAGAGTGTTCTTAGCCTAATTGCAGGGTGGGGTAAGGCTTTATAAGCCTTCCCCCGCCCTGCAGAGCTCAGTCTGCGCGGAGTCCTCATTGGGTAAAGATGGATTATTATTTTTTGCGCTCGTTTTTTTATTTTTTTTTTTATAGTTGCGTCGGTTATTATGGTTTTTTATTTGTCCTTTTTTGGGGCTGAAAAAAGAAGATTTTATAAGAAAGAAAACATCGAATGGTAAGTTTTTTTAAATTTTTTTTACAGGTACTTAGTTAAAGGTCCCCCCCTCATTAGTTTTTAGCGTGAGGGGGGTAGGTAGGGGGATAAGTTGTATTGGGGGGAGGGGGTGACTATGGGTTTGGGGACCCTTAGTCACCTGGGGGGGAACATTTTTTTTAGGGCCCCCACCCGCCACTGAAGGGTGGGGGCCAGGGGGAAGGACCTTAGGTCCTCCCCTTTATTAGTATTTAGGGCCCCCACCCGCCGCTGAGCTGTAGGGGCCAGGGGGAGGACACTAGGTCCCCCCTTATTACAATTTAGGGCCCCCACTCGCCACTCAGGGGTGGGGGCCAGGGGGAGGACATTAGGTCCTCCCCCTTATTAGTATGTAGGGCCCCCACCCACCGTTCAGGGGTGGGGGCCAGGGGGGAGGACATTAGGTCCCCCCTTATTATAATTTAGGGCCCCCACCCACTGCTCAGGGGTGGGGGCCAGGGGAGAGGACATTAGGTCCCACCCCTTATACTGATTTAGGGCCCCCACCCACCGCGCAGGGGTGGGGGCCCAGGGAGAGGACAATAGGTCCCCCCCCATTATTTTACATTAGGGCCCCACCCACCGCTCAGGGGTGGGGGCCAGGGGAGAGGACATTAGGTCCCCCCCCTTATTCTGATTTAGGGCCCCCACCCAACGCTCAGGGGTGGGGGCCGTGGGGAGGACAATAGGTCCCCCCCCCATTATTTTACATTAGGGCCCCCACCCGCCGCTCAGGGGTGGGGGCCGGGGGCAATAGGTCCCCCCCTTAGTTTTATGCGCAAAAGGAGGCTCGGGAGGGGGGACCTTATTTTTTATTTTTTTACAGTGAGCAGCCACAGTCTGCTCACTGTTTAATAGACATGCCCCTACTCGCGGTATAGCGAGTAGGGGCATAATTTACTAATACTAAGTAATCTTTACTTAGTATCAGTAAATTTGGCTGAAAGACCAATTTAGGTCTTTCAGCTCTTTAGTAGATAACTCCCTAATACTGTGGGAATTAGGGAGTTATCTACTTATTCATTCCTGTCATTACATTGACTGGCCAAGTAACTTACATTTTATATGAATGTATGTTACTTGATTGTTGTAAGTGTTGCAAATGCTTACAGCTGAATCCTGGCTATGTTTGTATACTTTTTATTTAAAATTGTATGCAATGTAACATTCTTCTTCTTTCACTGGGTAAGTATATTAGTACTTAGGCAATACTGTACTTCGGAACTTCGGCACTTTGACACTTCGGAACTTCGGCAACTTCGGAACTTCGTCACTTCAGCACTTCGGAACTTCGGCACTTCGGCATTTCGGCATTTCGACACTTCGGAAATTCGGTAATTTCGGAACTTCGGGACCTCGGCAATTTGGGACTTTGGCAATTCGGACATTCGGAAGTACCCGAATGTCCGAATTTTCAGAAATTCATCCGAATTCCTATTCGGACCGAAACGAATTGCACATGTCTAATCAATAAAAAATTTTTTTAAAAAGAGTAAAAAAATCCAGTTTTTTGTATGTTTAGCTAGTTATTTTACCAAAGGTAATTTTGATATTTTTATGCATATGTTTTGTTTGTGTTGTGAAAGGTAGTCGATTTGCACCAAACCAGTTGCCTGTTTAGAAAGTCCCATTGGTTTTTAGGGCAAGGTGGGGTGGGTGGGTTTGAGTCAACTCCACAGAGCTGTATGGGCATAGAACTGTTGTGGTTGAAGTAATCAGATGTGGAGAGTGTGAATTCAGATATTGTATTTGTACTTTCAAAGATATACAATACTAACGAACGGTTATTGATCTAATATAGATAGATGTAAAATTGTAAGCGGTAATAATGTAGTTGGGTATAAGGTGACTGCAGTTCCCTTTTTGAGTTGCCTGTTTCCTGCATTGTCTTGATTTGCCTCCTCTAGTTGGGAGAATGAGATGGATAAATGCCACTTAAGTACATTGTCATGCCCTAGAACAGTAATAATTAATCTAATGCACTATACCACTCTATGCCAGTCTTACGATTCTAAATGCTACCTCAGACATCAAACGTCATCAAACACCAATGTTCACTCCTGACTACCTTCAAATAAACAACTGTAGTTATCTTGAGATGGGGTTGAGGTTCTTCTCAAGGGGTGATGCTTGGCTGTAGCAGGGTTTTTCAATGTTTTTTATTTTTTCTAGGGACCTTTTTTTATAGGGACCTAAATCATGCACATGGCAATAGCCGACAACATATACTTTATATTCTGCAAAATAACTGTAGACACTAAAATAGCATGGGGTTCCAAGTTTGGGTCTCAGCTCACGGGTTAAGTACTATTGCAGTACCATCTAATAGTTTAGGATTCAGTGACTCATCTACCTTCGGTTTGTCCATTTGCAACATAACATGTAGAACATTCATGTTGCTGGGAATAGGAAAGAAACGTCCACAGCACATTTCCTGTATCAGCCTGTCTGGCTGTCTGTTTGTTTCTGCTATGTATCTGTGTTCTCTCTATATGGTTTATGTATTTCCATGAGATTGACCTTCTTTATTCCCAGACTAACTGAGATCATAACTGTAATCTATGGCCTTTACAAGATGGAACAAGCATCCACATCATTACGGTAATATTAGGCTGCGTGGAATTCTACAGAAAACATAGAGACATAGAATGTGACGGCAGATAAGAACCATTCGGCCCATCTAGTCTGCCCAATTTTCTAAATACCTTCATTAGTCCCTGGCGTTATCTTAAGTCTAGGATAGCCTTATGCCTATCCCACGCATGATTAAACTCCCTCACTGCGTTAACCTCAAACATGACCTGCATGACATAGAACCCGAGCTTCCTACATTTTCTTATAATGTGTATTCTGCATCACTGTACAAACATCCAAAACCAACCGAAGAATTTTGGACGAAGCGTTTTGTAAAGAAGGAGTTGTCACCATCTGCTGTGAAATTCCACGTGGAGCTGTGTGAGCTCTAAGGCTGCCTAGCTGCCATACTCTAAACAGCATCTCCAGAGACATTCAGATTGATAGTTCTACAACACGAACAAACACACAATACTCTGCCGTGAGTCATGTTGTTTCTGAGTTCTGCTGGTTAACATTTTGGCTGCCAGAGGCGTGCTCAATGCTATAATTATAGGCAGCGATATGTCTGTTGTGCCTTTTCCAACACATTGTGTGCTCCGGCTGTGCCTTTACTGAACTGAAGTGTGATGTCAACTGCTACATTTTCAATATAAATTCTAAGAAAATGAAGCACACATGAAACAAAGGTTATCACAAGTATATGTAATATTCTATGTTTTATTCAAAAAGATCAGTGAAGTTTAAAGAGCAGTGACACTTCCTGGGATGTGAGAGTTTCCTTGCCCCAGTACATTTTATTGAAGAGTTACTGAGGTGAGATGAGCAGCTGAGGTAAGTTACAAACACACCTGCACCGACTGCCCTTCTGTATGCAGGTGTGACATCATGGGTGACAGGGTGACATCATGGCATCATCTGGGATGCTCGGGCCTCTACAGAGAAATTCCATATGAGACTGCATACACCGCATGTACCGCACTGCTGTGGTTAGACTTATTTATTACTGACATTTATAAAGCACCAACCTATTCCGCAGCGCTGTACAATGTAAACAGACCAACACAAATGGCAGAGATTTGAAAATTATTACGTTGTATAACTTAATAAAATTGTACTTCCTGCCTGTGAGAGGACAAACAGGAATAGATATGAAAGAATAAAAACCTAATTTGAACTTTAAAAAAGCATCTTCTTGGGGGTGGCGCCCGACCGCCATGCTGACCGGTTCGCGGGCTGGAGAGGCTCCTGCAGGAATCGGCCTAATTTGGGAGAAAATCCCAAGCTTAAAGCCTGACTCAAAGCCAAGAGGCCACCTTTCATGTCCGGGTGGTTGCTGGTAACACTGTAGCCCCCGAGATCGGGAGCTTTGCAGCCCCAGGGGGAGATGTGAGGCTTCGGGGTCTGCAGCCAATGCGGGTGGAGAGCGTTGTGGACGACAACCCAGTGATGTGTCTCACGGGTCCCTACTCCCCCCCCCCCATGGACTGGGGGGGGTTATCCCGGTCCTCACTGGAGGGAACCACCGCCTAATTCTGACCCTCCGAGCCCGCCTGGCAATGCGCACCCCACGCTTGGGTGCCAAAATGGCGGAGACGCGACTGAAGCCGAGAATTGCATCTGCATCTACCTGCAAGCAGCTTTGCCCACAGGACCACAAGCAGCATACACCATGGGCCACAGAGCCCGAACCTACAGACAAGCGTCGGACCCTCTGAAAAGCCCCTGCTTACCCACCCACGGATCAAGCCCGGCTCCACGACTGCCTTCCCGGGCGGGAAGCCCCCAAAGTTGAAACCTGCCTAATTTATGCTTTCATCTTTCAAGTAAATCCATACCCCGTAACTAGCAGTGTCTAGTGAAGCAGGAAGTCAATGGGCGGGGTAAAAGGGTGGGCCACTGACCCAAATCACATGACCAGAACTGCCAAAAGGGCAACATGCCCAAAAAGGGGGCATGTCTGTCCAAAGAATTGGAAGGCCAGCCTGGTATCAGGGTCCCTATTGGAAGGCCAGCCTGGTATCAGTGTCCGTGTCGTCATATCGCCCAGTCCCCTAGTCCCCTAGTCTCCCATTCTCTGTGTCCCCATTTCTCTCAGTGTCTCCATGTCTCAGTGTGTCCCGTGTCACTAGGATACTAGGGGACACTGAAAGACATGGGGACACTGAGACACATGGGGACACTGGGAGACATGGGGGCACTTGTGGATATACACATGGGGACACTGGGAGACATGGGGACACAGACATTTGGGGACACTGGGAGAAATGGGGTCACAGACACTAGGGACACAGACACTGGGAGACATGGGGACACAGACATTTGGTGAAACTAAGACATGGGGACACTGAGACATTTGGGGACACTGGGAGAAATGGGGTCACAGACACTGGGAGACCTGGGGACACAGACATTTGATGAAACTAAGACACTAGGGACACTGAGAGACATGGGAACACAGACACTGGGAGACCAGGGGACACTGGGAGACATGGGGACACAGACACGTGGGGACACTGGGAGACATGGGAGCACTTCTGGACATAGACATGGGGACACTGGAAGACATTGGGACACTAGGGACACAGAGACATGGGGACACATACACTGAGAGACATGGGGACACTGAGACACTAGGGACACTGGTTGAGAGACATAGGGACACTAGGAGACATGGGGACACAGACGCTGGCTGGGAGACATGTGGACACTGGGGGACATGGGAATACAGACATTTGGGGACACTGAGACATGGGGACACTTAGAGACATGGGGACACAGACACTAGGGACTGGCTGGGAGGCATGGGTACACAGATATGTGGGGACACTGGGAGACATGGGAGCACTTGTGGACATCGACATGGGGACACTGAGAGACATGGGGACACAGACACTGGGAGACTAGGAGACACTGGGAGCCATAGGGACACTGGGAGCCATAGGGACACTGGCTGGGAGACATGTGGACACTGTGTCCCTAGCGTTTCTGTTTCCCAATGTGTCTCCCTATGTCTCACAGCATCCACTATGTCTCACAGCATGTCTACCAGTGCCCCCATGTGTCCCCTAGTGTCTCAGTGTCCCCAGGTCTCCCTGCTGCCTTTCCCCCCATCCTTCACATACCTGAGCTGTAGTCTGTCTGCAGGCTGGGAGCTGCTGTCTGGATCCTCTGTGCTGTGTAGCTACTCCCCCGTGGATCAGTGAGTAGAGAGAGGCAGGGAGGGATATGTTGTAACTTCCTATCCCTGCATCTCTCCATACACAGTGACCCCTACTGGCCCGGTGCTGGTATTGCAGAATAATCTCCGTTTATACTGTGAAAAATATCAGCATTTGTATTGGCGGTATTACTGCAATACCGTCACGGCCAGGCAGCCTCAAATACCGGCTGTGCCTTAAAATACCAGTCAGGTGGCAAACCTAAGAGTAGTGTGTAAAAAAAAGTTTTTTTTTTTTTTTTTTTAATGGGCCTATTCCATGGGCCTGGGCCTGGGCCTGGGCCTGGAGCTGCAGCTCCATCAGCCCCTATGTTAATCCGGCCCTGTGCATAGTAACCACTGTCACTCAGCCTCCAATGCCCCAAACGAACTCTCATGAACCTCAACCACTGTTAATCTGCCTAACATGCTCTATAATCGGTGAACTAGATAAGTCTGCTCATATATATGAACGTTAAACTCACAATTTGCCTAGCATGTAGTATAACATAGGGAGCATGCAAGCTCCTTCCCCGGGCGGTGCACCTCTGAGGGCATACCAGCCTATTTAACTGACACCCTCCCTGCTGCTGCAAATGTATCCTAGCGGAGATGGGCATACCAGTGCAACCATTAGTTTATGCGCCCACATCGAACATAAGCGGCTATCCTTCCGAACCAATAATCACAGTTTAGCGTGTTACTTTATTTTGTATCATTATAATCGACTAAGTTAATGTCAGACCATATAGAATGTCTTAGCCAGACTAAATATTTTCTTGTTAAGCGACATGATACGCATTGGCGTGGATCAACACTTTTTTACATTGTTTATTATAACGAACCCGAACGAAACGCAAGTTTAAGCCAGTTTAACTTTAAACTTATTCCCAAAGTGTCTAAGCCTGTTCAAACATTAACACGTTGTCAAATCTGATGGTTAACCTTATAACAATTTTATGTCGTATCATGACAATACCTAAGCAACGTAAAACCATACTGTTTATAGCCCACAAATGTGCTTGTTCTACCATGTACCTCTGTGTGTATGTTCCACGGTTTTAATGCGCTGGAGGATTGCCTTTGGGGTACCTCACAAGCGAATGTTATAAGCTTACGCACAACAAAAATAGAGAATAAAAAAAAAAAAAAATTAAAAAAAAAGCATCTTCTCAGGTAAACCTTTAGTTAGTTATTGAATTGTGCACGTAATAGTTCCGATTTAAACAATTCACTGATTTTTTTTAAAGAATCTATCTGTAGCTACCCTACATTCCTAAACCGAGATTTACAAAACACCCACTGCAACTTTATACGCATTAGAAGAATCAAAGCAAAGTATTATTTTCTGGAAATATAAAAGTAAATTTGATTCAGGTTTTATCTGTATATAAGACTTCCAGGCGTCTCTCATTACTCTGATTCAACTGAACGTAATACAGTGTTATGTTGTGAATGAACATGCCAGATTAACGGCATGTGGCTTTCTGTGATACCATCTGGTGTCTGTGAAGACTGATTAGCAGATCACAAGGCGGACCTGAGATGAAAGTTTTGCGTCTAAGAGCTTTAGAGACACACAAGGGTTAAATGGTTTAGTTTTTTCTTGCAAGAGGGAGTGAGATACAAGATGGTAAGGTTAATAAATGAACAAAATTTGAAATCAGTTTATTAACATGTGATAGCTGTTTAATCTCTAACAGTGAAGTATCTGTCATCAATTCAGTTTCTTTATCTGAATACAAACAAAGCCCTGCGCTCAAACTCCCACTACTCCTGGGCGGCAGCAATGACTATAGTACCAATCAGCGCCAATACATACAATAAATAAACGAAGAAAAAAGTTACCTGCGCACTATCCCAAATCACTCTCACATTTAAATAACTGTAGTTTTGTTTTGTACCACTCCAATGGTCTTTGAAGTGTAAGCTCTCCTGACACATCAAGGCAAAACTTCTTAGGTGAGTCCTACACTAACAATTCACCTTGCTACTTTCAGCTTAAAAGGTCAAATGTCTAGACAGAGAGGGGTAATTTCTGAACCACTACACACTTAGTAATCCTAAATAGGGAACACTAGTGGTGGGTGGCAGCACTGTGACATGGCTGTGTAATACAAAAACAAATACAAACATACAAAATTAAAACCTGAGTTCAAACTCCCGCTACTCCTGGGCGGCAGCAATGACTATAGTAAACCAATATGTAGAATAAAAACAAACAAACAAAAAAGGTACCTGCACACTATCCCACATTCCTATGCACATTTAAATAATTGGAGTTTTTTGGGAATCAGTCCAATGGCCATTTGCTATTGACATGTTATAAATCCGTTATAGGATATTTTTCTGTGTCTCGCCTCATGTTATTTGTACCGAAACGCGGGTTCGGCGTTTGTCATACACATTTCTTTGAACACTGGGCACATTTCTAACACATAACGCACTGAACACTCTCTGTTGTTTTGTATACTTTACCTTTCCTGTCTAGTAAGCTTATAAGGGAGAGAGGAATTCTGTATACCTTTTCCTAGGTGCTGAGCACTGTATAGCACATACTTTAGGCAAGTTATAAGATTGCAGGATTCCCTCCCTGTTAATACTTTGATACCCTTTTTTTTATTATCTTTTTTTGATTTTTTTTATTAAGCCATCTATTGCTATTGCTACTATAGGATCATAATTTGGCTATATGTATAGAGGCATTTGTATCCCCCTTTATTATGTGTTTACCCCCTTTTTTTGTAACTTTATATTAAATGTTGGACGGGAGTTATGGGCATTTTACTTTATAAAGCCTGTTAGTATGTATATACCTTCCCTCATATTAGATTTTTTGCTCTATAGGGAATGTAGACAGTATTTGTATATAATTATGTGTGTTTTTTCCTTCTATACTTTTTTGGTATGTTAATCATTTTATTGAATTTTTCACTAGCTTATTTGTGCAGTGATCCATAGGTTTGTTACTACTGTACCTGATCCTCAGGTAGCATCTCCTAGTTTTGACTAGAGAGTTTGCAAGATTTTTCTTTTAGTATTTGAGGGTTAAGCCGTTGACCTCACCTGGGAGGTCTACTGGTAACTTGGTCAACTTGAGTCGCCAATCTGTTCCTTTTCTAGTGTCTCACCTCATAACCCACATTGGAATATTGAGGAAAATTCAGAATACACTTACGGATAGGAATACTGCTCACTTCCACATATTGATGGTCAATTGAAATACTGCCAACCCACTGCTATCAAACAGAGCCGATATTGCTGGATCTCTAAATAATTCCAGGTGTACATTCAAATTACCCATAGCAAGGATGGGGCAATATCTATTATATATTGTTTCACTTTGTGTGTGCTTTCACTCTCTTTGCTATTCTTGTATTTAGATGTATTATTGTGATTTCTTTTGGTGATTGATTCACGGGTGATATAACTGCACTACTTTTGTGTTTAGCGCCATACCACTATCCTATTTTATTTCATCCTGCTTTTCATTCCGGTCTTCTTTTGTCTTGTATTTTTTTTCCAAAATACATGAGGCAAAGTATGGATTACTTTGCTTTAAGTATTTTTCCCTTGCTTAGCAAAAAGGAGTGGGAGAGATTGGCAGCTAAAATGAGAAAACCATCCAAAAGACAATTATAACCTGGACACGCCACTAACCTGGGCTGAAATAAGCAAAGTATATTTAAAAGAAGAAAAACTACCACAACAAGAGGACTATCATGGGCATGAAGGGGTGCTGCCCAGAGACAGCACTATCCCTTTAACCCCTTAAGGACCAAACTTCTGGAATAAAAGGGAATCATGACATGTCACATGTCATGTGTCCTTAAGGGGTTAAATGTAGGAACCAATTTAGCAAAGAATAAATGCAAAAGACACAATGAATAGTGCAAATAAAGAAATATATATTAAAGAGAATCAAAGTACAAAAAGATAACAAAACAACATAATAAATATATACAAAGTCACAGAACAAAATGTATAGAACGATATAGGATAAGCATAAATAGTGTTGGCAGGGAATACTTAAATAGTCCTTTGGTACGAAGGCAGGATTGTGCAGGCACCACTAGTAATAGGTAGGACACAGATCCAAAGATCACAAGGCAGATATACCAGGAAGCAAGACCAGAGGCAAAATAAATGAACCAGGCTGCAGGGTCAGGATCACTGGAAATAAAGCAGAGATCACGGAACCAGGACACAGGATCGGAGGGCACAGCAACGAAGGACCAGGAGGACACAGGATGAAGACCAGGAGAACACAGGAACAAAGAACAGTATGCAGGATCAAGGAGCCAGGAGGCAGGAGCCAGAATCACGGGAAACCAGGAAACAGGAGACAAGAAACAATGATCTGGCCAGGAGTGAGGGGAGAACCCAAACTAAATAGGTGCTAAACAAGGACCAGGTGAAGTGCTAAATGAAAAGAAATGAGGAACAGTGCCAGAAACAGAAACAGTGGTGAGTATGAGTACTGCACGAGGGCAAATCAGCTAAGGAGTGGCGTGACAAGGACATAGTCTTAAATTAGAGGGGCAGAGGTTTTAAAATACCAGGAAGTATTACTTTACTGAGAGGGTAGTGGATGCATGGAATAGCCTTCCAGCTGAAGTGGTAGAAGTTAACACAGTAAATGAGTTTAAGCATGTGTGGGATAGGCATGAGGCTATCATAGATATAAGATAAAGATAAAGCCAGGGACTGATGAAAGTACCGTATGTAGAAAATTGGACAGACTAGACGGTCCGAATGATTCTTATCTGCCGTCACATTCTATGTTTCTATGAAAGAAGAATTTGCTTAAAAAATCCCCTTTGACATGCAAGAGATATGAAAAACATTTGTGAAACCACTTGCTAGTTTTACTCGATGAATTTAAGAGGTTCAGTGGATTGACTGTAAACCAAGAAATTAAACGTCTTAGAAATGCCCGGTCAAAGCTCAGACCTCCGATATAGAATTTGCGGAAAGACTTGAAAATAGTTGCTGCTCATCACTGATCCTCTCCAACGTGACAGAGCACAAGCAATTTTGCCAAGAAGAATGGTCTAAAACGGTAGGATCTAGAAATGCTAAGTAGGTAAAAAAAATTAAATAAAAAATAAATAAAAATATATATATATATATATATTTTTTATGTTTTTTTTTTGTTTTTTGTTTTTTAACTGGCTTCTGTGTCACAGTAAGAAAACAGCCTCTGCAAAGTATTAGGTATTTTGCGTAAAACAAAAGACAAAAACCCAATAAAGAGGAGTTTAAATCCCAAACTTTAAGAATGCAGAATCTGGGAACGTCCAAAGTCGAAGGGATACATATACCAGGCAGTGTAACAATTTTTATTTTTGTCTATTCACTTTATATGGCTTTAATATCAATTAAAATTCTTAATGTAATAAAAAGTCCAAGGTATGGCTGACGGGCAATATAATGAGAATTGATTACGAAAGAGAGAATGGCATTATTCTCCATCTGTCGGTAGCTGTCAGGTGAGACATCTTTCATTATGAACCCAGAGAAACAGACATCTGCTGATTGACACATTCACAATCTGGTTTACAATCTGAAATCCTTATATGCTGTAAAGAATTTTAAACCTTTTACAACTGAATTATTACTGTTAACAACACATTAAATGTACAGTTTAACATGTGTAACTGGAACACAAAATGAATATCTTAATCTGTGATACTGGGTCTGTTTAAATATGAGGGACAGCTCGCTACCAGGAATCGAACTGTAAAATAGTTTGACTTCTTACTTCACCTGGGGTATGGCGGTGCTGCTCCCCAACTCCACTACAGAGAATTAGCTCATTAGCTGACACGTCACCAGATCACTCTCAGCCAATGAGCTAAACACTACATTGCAGGGAACGGAGGTTCTTCTAATGCAGACCCTAGCTAAAAAGTCAAACCATTCAAATATAGTATGACTCCTTACAATGGTAGGGCACCAGAGCATTCCTGGCACCATAACCACAACAAGCTTGGAGTGTTCCTTTAAAGAATTTAATGGTTTTATTTAATTACCCATCTAAATTATTGATGGTGGTGTTGAGGTAATAAGTATTAATGGTCAATATTCTTTGTCATATTCTAGTATGGCCTTGCACTCGACAAATACCCCCAGTCTAACAGGGGTTCTCAGCCTCCATAGTCTTTTTATATTATACTATATGCATCTTGACATAGATGTTAAGGATCTATATGTTCACTGCAGATGTGCCTTTTGAATACTGTAAATTGTTCACCATATTGCAACTCAATAAAAAGAGAATACAATTTAAAAAAAAAATAATAATACTGGACAGGTCTGTGCCACATCCATGATGATTGTGCCCATGACAAAACGCATGAAGCTATATTCCTTTAACCCCCTCTCACATCTCCTGATAGAAGAATGGAATCAAAAAACGCATTATACATGATTGTTTCTGTTCCTTGGTTTTGTCTCTTTGAAGCTTCAAAGAGATATGATGGCTTGGATGTGATGACTTTTTACTATCAAATAACATTAAATCTATTCTCTCTCTGGAAATATTTAAGGTTCAGCTGTCGATTCCCTGTATGTAAATATAATCAGTTCAATGGGTGTATTTTATTGGAGTCCAATTTTGAAGTACTGTTACACTTTAATAACTGCTATTACTGAGAATTAATCTGGGTGTCAAAAGGACGTTAGTGTAACTAAAAAAAATAAGCTTCCCAATACAGTGGCGTACACACACTCCATGGGGCCCCGGTGCGAAACTGATCCGTGGGCCCCCCCTACCGTGAACCTCTCCCCCCTGACTGTGGGCCCCTCCCCCCCGACACATACATACAGACACAAACACATACACACACCCCCGACAGACACATACATACAGAGACACACACGCAGACACATACATACAGAGACACACACGCAGACACATACATACAGAGACACACACGCAGACACATACATACAGAGACACACACAAACACATACATACAGAGACACACACAGACACATACATACAGAGACACAGACACACACATACATACACACATACAAAGACACACACACATACATACACAGACATACAGATACACACATACAGACACACACAATCATACACACATACAGAGACAGACACAAACATACTGTCAGGGTACCTGAGGCCTCTACCTCTAAGGGAGGTAGAGACTTGGTGGTTTATCCGTCCAGGCGAGCTGTTTCCTCCGTTCCTCGCGGTTCATCCAGTCACTTAAACACCGGCCGCGAGGAATCCACGTCCTTTTCTAGCAGGACGCTCAATACGTGACGTCATGACGCTATCACGAGCGACCTGTCACTCAAGTGTCCGATATCCAATCGGTACTTGTCAGAGGCGTGATTACCATCCAGAGCCAGGGTATTTAAGCTTACTTCTCACTTCAGCTCATTGCCCTGTCGTGGTTCTAGCTTGTCTAGTCACTCAGCGCTCTGGTATTCTTGTTTGCTCTATTGGTTTTGACTCGGCTCGTTGTACTACCCTGCTTCTCTGTTATCCCTTGACCCGGCTTGTCTCTCGCTTATCTGTCTTCTCGTTCCCTCGACCTCGGCTTGTCTCTGACTATTCTCTATTACTCTCGGTACGTTAGTCCGGCCATTCTAAGGCCCGGTATACGTACCTTTCCTCTCTTTGTACTCTGCGTGTTGGATCCCTGTCCCGATCCTGACATTACGACAGGGCCAATGGATCCTGCAGGTACAAACAGTCAGCTTGGTTCTTCGGATCCCAGGTTTGACGCCATGGAGCATAGGATGGATCAGATGGCTTTAGCACTACAGGCACTTTTGTCTCGTGCTAGTAATCCACCTGAGGAGACACGTACTCCTTCTATTTCTCCTGCAGTCTCAGGTCTAGAGGTAGCCACTGTAGGTGCTTCTTCCCGTATTACCCCACCAGTACGTTATGGCGGGTCACCGGAAAAGTGTCGTGGCTTTCTAAACCAGATTAGCATCCATTTCGAATTACAACCCCGCTCTTACCCTACTGATAGAGCGAAGGTTGGATTTATTATCACTCTACTCATTGAAAAAGCTTTGAGATGGGCCAATCCTTTATGGGAGAATGATAACCCACTAGTCTATAATTATAATGCCTTTGTAGCTGCGTTTAGAAGAACTTTTGACCCCCCTGGTAGGAAGGTCAATGCAGCTAGATTACTGTTGCGCCTTAGACAAGACAATCGAACACTTGTGGATTATGCACTAGAGTTCAGGTCCTTGGCGGCAGAAGTTAAGTGGAACGAACAGGCTTATATAGATGTGTTTCTGAATGGGTTATCAGATGTAATCCTTGACGAGGTCGCTACTAGAGAACTCCCTGAAAATTTGGAGGATTTAATTTCTTTTATATCTCGTATTGATGAACGCTTAAGAGAGAGGCTGAACACTCGAGATAGGACCCGTAGACCCTCCTTTAAACTAGCGCCTACTTTTCAAATTTCTGAGTTCGAGGACTTACGTATTCCTGAACCTATGCAGATAGGCAGTACTCATCTCACAGAGAGTGAGAGACAGTACAGGAGAAGGGAGGGCTTATGTATGTATTGTGGAGTCAGGGGTCATTTACGCCTAAACTGTCCCAATCGTTCGGGAAACGCTCGCACCTAAGTTCCTCTAGAGGACAGGCCTTGGGTGTTTCTACTTTGTCCTCTATTCACAACTACAAAGAGCTCAGGCTTCTGTTACCCGTTTCTTTAAAGTGGGAGAAGGGAGTAGTTAAGACTATGGCACTAATCGATTCTGGAGCTGCTGAGAGCTTTATAGATCAGGGTTTTGCTGCCAAGCATGCTATTCCATCCCAGTTAAAGGAGACACCACTGGCCGTTGAGGCCATCGATGGTAGACCGTTACTTGAGCCTGTTATTTTCCATGAGACCATACCGATTAACTTAACTGTTGGCATCCTACATAGAGAAGACATATCCTTACTGCTCATTTCTTCTCCGTCTATTCCCATAGTGCTGGGGTACTCCTGGTTGAGGAGACATAACCCTATTATTAATTGGGAATCAGGGGAGATAGTTTCGTGGGGACAGAATTGTCAAGAGAAATGCTTGCGGAAAGTCTCACCTCTCGGCTTAACCAATACAGCGGCTAACTCTGATAATCCTACAGAGACACAAATTCCGTCTCAGTATCTAGATTTAAAGGCTGTATTTGACAAAAAGAAAGCCGATACCTTACCCCCACACAGGTCCTTTGATTGCAAAATTAACCTACTCCCTGGTACCATGCCGCCCAGAGGTCATGTATACCCGTTATCTACGAAAGAGAACTCAGTTCTAGAGGAGTATATTCACGAAAATTTAGACAAGGGATTCATTAGAAGGTCCTCCTCCCCTGCCGGGGCTGGATTTTTTTTTGTTAAAAAGAAGGATGGTTCTTTGAGACCTTGTATTGATTATCGAGGCCTAAATAAGATAACCATTAAAAATGCCTACCCAATCCCCTTGATTACCGAACTCTTCGATCGTTTGAAGGGCTCTACAATTTTCACCAAGTTAGACCTCAGAGGGGCATATAACTTGGTGAGAATCCAGCAGGGACATGAGTGGATGACGGCATTCAATACTCGATATGGTCACTATGAATATACTGTTATGCCTTTTGGGTTATGCAATGCACCAGCTGTATTCCAGGATCTGATAAATGAGGTTCTTAGGGAATTTCAGCAAGATTGCGTCATTGTATACCTAGATGATATACTCATTCATTCTAGTGATATTGAGATTCATCACAAGCAAGTCAGGAGGGTTTTGCACAAGCTTCTCCAGCATGGCTTGTACTGCAAGTTGGAGAAATGTAGCTTTGATCAAACCCAGGTAACCTTTCTCGGCTATGTGATCTCGGGGGAGGGATTTAAGATGGATCCGGATAAGCTCCAATCCATTCTAGAGTGGCCTTTACCCAAAGGTCTTAAAGCCGTACAGAGATTTATTGGTTTTTCTAATTATTATAGGCGCTTTATTAAGGGCTATTCTTCCATTATCGCACCTATCACTAACATGACCAAACAGGGGGCTGATACTAAGAATTGGACTACTGAAGCTCTTCTGGCGTTCAAAACTCTCAAGGAGCTTTTCGCTTCCGCTCCAATTTTAGTTCACCCCGACACTTCTCTGCCTTTTCTACTTGAGGTAGACGCATCAGAGACTGGTTTAGGTGCTGTCCTATCTCAAAGGTTGGGTGTTGATAAACCATTACATCCATGTGGATTTTTCTCTAAAAAATTGACCGGTACTGAGAGCAGGTATGACATTGGTGACAGAGAATTACTAGCGGTTATCAAGGCTTTGAAAGAGTGGAGACATTTATTGGAAGGTACTTTACATCCTGTTACCATTCTGACAGACCACAAAAACTTGTCTTATATCGGAGAGGCCAAGCGTCTGTCCTCCAGGCAGGCTCGTTGGTCATTGTTTCTTACCCATTTCAATTACGTTCTGACTTACAGACCTGGGTCAAAGAATTCTAAAGCCGATGCGCTATCTCGCCAATATGAGCCCTCTGCCTCAGTTGAACCACTGTTGTCCTCCATTGTACCCAAATGCAATATTATTGCTAATACCAGTCTCAAAATTCATTCTCCGCTACTTGACCAGATCTTGAAGTCACAACATCTAGCTCCTGGAAACACTCCTGAGGGAAGAAACTTTGTTCCTCCTGAATTTCAACTGGAGCTCTTACAATGCTTTCACGAAAGTAAATTAGCTGGTCATCCTGGTATTCGCAAGACATACTCTCTGATATCCAAGGATTTCTGGTGGCCTTCACTTCGAAAAGATATTGAGGAGTTCGTCGCAGCTTGTGAGACTTGTGCCACGACTAAACTACCTCATGCATCTCCATGTGGCCTGTTACACCCCTTGGACATTCCTGTGAAACCTTGGTCCTGTTTGTCCATAGACTTTATCGTTGATTTGCCTGCTTCCAAGAGACAGACTGTTATTCTCACGGTGGTGGATAGATTTACTAAGATGGCCCATTTCGTGCCATTACCTAAACTTCCGACTTCTCCTGAATTGGCGGAGATTTTTGCGAGAGAGGTTTTTCGCCTACATGGGATTCCTTCAGAGATTGTTTCTGATAGAGGTTCTCAATTTGTCTCACGTTTCTGGAGATCCTTTTGTTCTCAAATGGGCATCAAATTGAACTTCTCCTCTGCCTATCACCCTCAGTCTAACGGAGCTGCTGAACGTACTAATCAAAAGATCGAACAGTATCTACGTTGCTTTGTTTCCGAACACCAGGACGATTGGGTCGGTCTGATTCCTTGGGCAGAGTTCGCACACAATAACCTTGTTTGCGATTCAACTCGCTCTAGCCCTTTCTTCATGAACTATGGCTTTCATCCTTCGATTTTTCCTTCGGTTTCCTCTTCTCAGGGGATACCGTCGGTTGATGATCATGTCGCCAACCTGAAGAAATTATGGGATCAGACTCGGCAAATTCTATTACATAGTTCCTCGCTGTTCAAGAAACACGCTGACAAGCATAGAAGAGCGGCTCCTGTTTTTGTTCCTGGGGATAGGGTATGGTTGAGTACCAAGAATATTCGCCTAAAAGTTCCATCTATGAAATTTGCTCCTCGCTACATAGGCCCTTACAGGGTTCTCACTCGTATCAATCCGGTTGCGTATCGCCTTGCTCTGCCACCTGCCTTACGCATTCCTAACTCCTTTCATGTCTCCTTGTTGAAACCTCTTATTTGCAACAAATTCTCCTCTAAGGTCTCCTCACCTCGTCCTGTTCAGGTGGAGGGTCGGGAGGAGTACGAGGTCAGCTCCATCATTGACTCCAGAATTTCAAGGGGAAAATTGCAATATCTGGTCAACTGGAGGGGATATGGTCCTGAGGAGAGGAGTTGGGTACCTCAGGAGGACGTTCATGCTTCTCGCCTTCGCAGAGCATTTCACCTCCGCTTCCCATCTCGCCCCGGTTCATTCCGCCCGGTGGGCGTATCTGAGAGGGGGGGTACTGTCAGGGTACCTGAGGCCTCTACCTCTAAGGGAGGTAGAGACTTGGTGGTTTATCCGTCCAGGCGAGCTGTTTCCTCCGTTCCTCGCGGTTCATCCAGTCACTTAAACACCGGCCGCGAGGAATCCACGTCCTTTTCTAGCAGGACGCTCAATACGTGACGTCATGACGCTATCACGAGCGACCTGTCACTCAAGTGTCCGATATCCAATCGGTACTTGTCAGAGGCGTGATTACCATCCAGAGCCAGGGTATTTAAGCTTACTTCTCACTTCAGCTCATTGCCCTGTCGTGGTTCTAGCTTGTCTAGTCACTCAGCGCTCTGGTATTCTTGTTTGCTCTATTGGTTTTGACTCGGCTCGTTGTACTACCCTGCTTCTCTGTTATCCCTTGACCCGGCTTGTCTCTCGCTTATCTGTCTTCTCGTTCCCTCGACCTCGGCTTGTCTCTGACTATTCTCTATTACTCTCGGTACGTTAGTCCGGCCATTCTAAGGCCCGGTATACGTACCTTTCCTCTCTTTGTACTCTGCGTGTTGGATCCCTGTCCCGATCCTGACACATACATACACAGACATACATACAGATACACACACACACACAGAGACAAAGACACAGACACAGACATACATACACACAGAGACACAGACACACACACACACACACAGAGACACAGACATACATATGGATACACACACACAGAGACACAGACATACATACAGATACACACACACATACACACAGATACAGACACAGACATACACACATACAGAGACAGACATACATACACACATACAGAAACACAGACACAGACATACATACACACATACAGAGACACAGACACAGACATACATACACACAGACACAGACATACATACACACAGACACATACATACATACACACATACACACATACAGAGACACAAACATACACACATACAGAGACACAAACACAGAGACACAGACATACATACAGATACACACACACATACACACAGATACAGACACAGACATACACACATACAGAGACAGACATACATACACACATACAGAAACACAGACACAGACATACATACACACATACAGAGACACAAACATACACACATACAGAGACACAAACACAGAGACACAAATACACAAAATGTTTCCTACCATGTGTGGGGGTCAGTGGTGGCTCAGCCTGATGGGAGTCAGAGTTCTCACTCTGACTCCCTCCTCCTTTCTGTCTCCTCCCGCGCGGGCTCTCAGTATGCTGGGAGGAGTGACGTGCGGTCACTTCCTCCCAGTGTGTGATGATCTCATCACAGGGGGCCCGGTTGAGCACTTAAAGCGCTCAGCGCAGACCGGGCCCCCTTAAAATCCATGTCCATCGGGTGGCCCTGACAGCATGGGCCACCCGATGGACCCCTTGACATGCGGCCCCGGCGGTTTGCCGCATGGGCCGGGGCCGCAAAGCATGGCAGCTGCTACCCGGTCGCGGGGGGCCGCAGGGCGGCCGGGCCCCCTGGAGTGCCGGGCCCGGTCGCAGCTGCGACCCCTGCGACCGCGGTACGTACGCCACTGTCCCAATATTTATCACAGGCCACAGTCATGTAATAATCTCAGCCACGAGCATTTTATATTAATACACACTGTACAAAAACACATTTCATTTCACGTCTAAGGGGATTGAGAGATTATGATTGGAATTGTCCATAATTCTTCCAAATATTTTGTCTGTTGCCAAATGTTGCTTTGCGTTTATTAACAGTCAGACATGTGTTCACCCGTTTGATGGTTTAAAGCGATGTTTAATTAAATCCCCTTAGAAGGTGAGCATAACGTTTAATGAAACATTTCCTATATCTCCTAGCAAAATATTACAAACTAGAAAAGATACAATTTCTGGGGAAATTGTGTGAAGTGTTCTTGCCTCCACCAGTAGTCTACGACTGGAGTGGGCGGAGTAACTGGGTGGAGTGGCTTGAGGAACTGTTGTGTGGTTGGAGTGACTGGAGTAACTGTGGAAAGGTTGGAGTGTGGTTCACTCACTCTACAGCAAGGGCAGAGAAGAGCTTTCAAATCTTTCAAATCCTTTGAACATTCCACCAACTGCCAACAGGAACTAATAGATTTCAAATAGGGCAGAGAAGAACTTTCAAATCTTTCAAATCCCTCGAACATTCCACCAACTGCCAACAGGAACTAATAGATTTCAAATAGGGCAGAGAAGAGCGGTTAAAAACAAACTGCTCCAAATTGCTCAATCAGAATAATAATATATATGTGAGATAATAGTAAGTGGTCTTGCCATGGAGGAATATAAATGTACCAATTTATATCAAAATGTTCAGCTATCCCTGCTGCCAGTGTGATGTTTTGTACAAATCAGTCAATAATTCCTGTATAACGAATTACTCACTTTATTAATACATATATAACAGCATCTTCATATTGCAGCCTTCTTACACAGGGTTTCAAATCCCTCGAACATTCCACCAACTGCCAACAGGAACTAATAGATTTCAAATAGAGCAGAGAAGAGCGGTTAAAAACAAACTGCTCCAAATTGCTCAATCAGAATAATAATATATATGTGAGATAATAGTAAGTGGTCTTGCCATGTAGGGATATAAATGTACCAATTTATATCAAAATGTTCAGCTATCCCAGCTGCCATTGTGATGTTTTGTACAAATCAGTCAATAATTCCTGTATAACGAAGTACTCACTCTATTAAAACATATATAACAGCATCTTCATATTGCAGCCTTCTTACACAGGGTTTCAAATCCCTCGAACATTCCACCAACTACCAACAGGAACTAATAGATTTCAAATAGGGCAGAGAAGAGCGGTTAAAAACAAACTGCTTCAAATTGCTCACTTCATTGGTGGTTGCCATCTTCAAATGGTCGTATTTTAAAAACTATAAACCCTACAGCGAAGAACTTTATATTGTGAGAATCACAAGACCCAGACCTATATTTTGATGCAGTATGTCTCTGAAGTATTAAAAATGAAGGCACAGTCGCAGTTTAGAAATTGCCCTTTAAGTTTGAGCTTTCAATGAGTTTCAATGAATGTCAATCGACAGCGTGAGTTGCAAACAAATGCTCATATTGTGAAAACTATCAGGACTATGGCTTAGCCGTGGACATTTTTTAGTGGCAGCAGGGACAGCTGAACGTTTTGATATAAGATTTGTGTAGGAGGGCTTGAAAATGAGGGAGTTGTGAGGGGAAAATCATGTCCTGATTTTTCAGCTTTTGCCAGCTCCCACTCTAGTTTTGAACATTTTGCCATTCATTCCTACAGGACCAATTTCGCCACAGAAACGACGATATTCCGTGAACCATTCGGCGAAACGTTCCACAAAGTAATAGTACACCAATCGGGAACAATCTGCACGTTTCGGTATATTTCTGTCTATGTAGTGTAAAAACTGTGGGAGGAGTTAGGGTGGTAAATTTGGCTATAATAATAATAATAAGAATAATATATGTGTGAGATAACATTAAGTGGTTGCAAGAACACTTAATAAATTGTCATGCTTGCCAACAGTGTGTCACCACAGATAAAATGAATATTTATATAAAAATTCCATGTTTGATTAAGTTTTGAAAAGAGGAAATTAATATTATTTGCATTCAGAATTAATTGGAACAATTGTACAAATAAGCTATGATTTGGGGCTAAAATTTCAAATTCGCTTTAAAATCCCAACAATTTGCACTTTGCTGAATAGCACTAAAACATTTTACAATGTGTGTTTTGAGAATATAAGGAATACCATCAGATTTTCTTCACTAAACTTGGAATGTGGTCAGCTGACAAGAAAATCACATATTTCGGGCAAAAATGTGCTGAAAGATTTAATTTAATTTAAATGCTTCATTTAAATGTAGTAATGATGATCTGAGCAATGGAGGTGGGACCAGGCAGAGCCAGGCTTGGCGAGACCGACGCGGTGTGGGAGAATAGGTGAGATTAAAAACTTTAATCTCCACGAAAAAGGGGACCGGGAACCTGAACAGTGATTCCTGCCCTATAGTGACAAGGGGTACTAGTTTGTGCTCCTGACACTATAGTTTCCTTTAAATTGGACTCTGGTTATGTTTAATGTAGTAGATGCAAGGTTATTAAGGTAGGATTTAGTGGATGTTTTTATACAGAGAAAATGTTTCGGCCATATTTTGTGGGGTAAGGAAGTGGTCGAACCTCCCTCGGTCTCACTATTATGAGGCTAAAAGTCTTCGGGTCCCCTAGCCCAACACTATTTTATTAACCTTCACCACTTCCCACATAGGTTGGAGGAAGGGGTTAGGGACAACATATCAGGTCTCCACACACTTATGGATCCCTCAACCGACTGCATGGAAGGCCATTCACTATGTCTCTACTGGTAAATAGTGGACATATGTAGACTACATGACAATAGACCAGTTATGCCAGTTATTTTCCTGGCATCATGCAAACTCTTCACTTGCTGGGAAAATAAATCCATAGCTGAGCTTTCCTTATATGTTGGTCCTCAAACAGTTTTATACTTTATTTTGCAGTGTGAACCCATTTTGCAGTGCTGCCCATGGGTACAAATGGTACAAGTAAAAAGATATGGGCACAATAAATTTAACAAAGAACACAAAATTTGGTAAACAAATATAGGAGGGGTTTAGGGCTCAATTTCCACAGAAACTTACAATCTAGATGTTATATCTTTTCTACTAAATATCATTCATAATATTACTGACAGACGAGTGAAACTCAGGATAGCGGCTGAACAATTCTCCCCAAACGCGTTAAACAGTCCTCTCTGTGGTATATTTCATAAATGGGGAATTACAGTGTATTGAAAACTAAATTCACAAAAATAAGCCAAATATAGGAAACAATAACTTAACTGTGAATTGGATTTTGTTCCCGAAAATGGCCTAAATTTTGCAAAGTCATATTTCACTTTAAAATAATTCACTATTAAGTAAATACACCAGTCCTATTCCATATATACTAATTAATGTTACACTAAATAACTTCACTAATGACTGCCCCTAGCAAGAATAGTCACTAACTAAGATATGTATCGTTATGATCTCACTAATTATGTTTCTATCTGTCTTCCTTAGGCATCTGGAGATTTCAGATGTGAAAACTAAGCAGTAAAATATATCAGAGCCTCTCCAGCAGGATTTGTCTTTTCATATATAAGTTATCATCACAAGCGCACATGGTAACCCCAATGACCAAAGATCCTTATTTTGGTTCAACTCAACGAATCCACGCATGAAAGAGTAGCCGAGATATGCCTTAATGTATCACAGATCATTTGACGGAGGTAACCTTCTCAATTACAAAGCACATAACATATTATCTTCCTGTTGTCACGGAAACAAGGAAAATATATGGCATCGCGCTTCCTAAAATTGCATCCCCAGATCATTAAACCAATAAGCAAGTCAATCAGTAATGAAAAATGTAAAGATAACATGCACAGCACAGCATTTATCTTGGAAATGTCACCTTAATGTAACTGTTTATTTTTTACTCTTCCTAAAAAAAACAACATTTGTCATCCTTAGCTGCTACCTTTTGTGTCGTTGCTAGGGATATTTATTTGTTTACTTTGTCATTTATTAGTTTTGACCTATTTTTTAATTTCTATTTTTTTTTTTTTGTTATAGAAAACCTGATATATTTTCAACTAGGTGTTCCTGATCACTACACATTTTTCAAAATACAATTTCAGTGGATAAGCAATATACCAGACATTTGGGCATATTTAAACTAAATGGAGTAGATTTAGCGTTTTGTTTTTCACAAATAAGTGAGAGTTTTGGTGTGCTTAATGTTCATACTCAATGATATTATCTAGGCGGAGGTTGGCACACTCTGACAATTCAAGAAGAAAACCCTTCCATAGGCTATTCCTAAAAATAGTGATGGCCTTGAAAGCTTGCTCCATTTGCTCATCAGATGAAGGCACTAACAAAAAGTTTGTCACATAACTTCTGTCCAGGCACTTGAGTTTGCCTTTGCCATTGAAGTATGAATCACAGGCACGGCTAGACCCAGTCATAGCAAAATATATTTCTTGATCCAGTGGCCAAGACCATTGATGGAATTTCATTTATATTCCTTCCAGGGTCTGAGATCATTGATTTAACATCAGAGATACTCCTTCCAGTGTCTGAGAGCATTGATGGAATGTCAGAGATACTCCTTCCAGATTCTGAGAGCATTGATGGAACGTCAGAGATACTCCTTCCAGTGTCTGAGAGCATTGATTTAACATCAGAGATACTCCTTCCAGTGTCTGAGAGCATTGATGGAACATCAGAGATACTCCTTCCAATGTCTGAGAGCATTGATGGAATGTCAGAGATACTCCTTCCAGTGTCTGAGAGCATTGATGGAACATCAGAGATACTCCTTCCAGTGTCTGAGAGCATTGATGGAACATCAGAGATACTCATTCCAGTGTCTGAGAGCATTGATGGAACATCAGAGATACTCCTTCCAGTGTCTGAGAGCATTGATGGAATGTCAGAGATACTCCTTCCAGTGTCCGAGAGCATTGATGGAATGTCAGAGATACTCCTTCAAGTGTCTGAGAACATTGATGGAATATCAGAGATACTCCTTCCAGTGTCTGAGAGCATTGATGGAACATCAGAGATACTCCTTCCAGTGTCTGAGAGCATTGATGGAACGTCAGAGATACTCCTTCCAGTGTCTGAGAGCATTGATGGAATGTCAGAGATGCTCATTCCAGTGTCTGAGAGCATTGATGGAATGTCAGAGATACTCCTTCCAGTGTCTGAGAACATTGATGGAACATCAGAGATACTCCTTCCAGTGTCTGAGAGCATTGATTGCACTTAAAAGATCCTCCTTAAGTTAATAAGGGTATCGATGACCACTCGTGATGCTCCATTGGTGGCAAACTGAACCACCCCTTCTTTAATTTATCAATGAAACTAATGTGACTACATTTTTCTTGGCTTGACTCAACAAAGCTATTGTTTGACTATTAAAAATAGAAAGGTAAACAAGGAGGAAACATGATCTCCTAGTTTGGTCTGGCCTGTGTTCCACTCTCATATGCAAATCTCTCCATTCATGGCACTGTGGGAATCCATAACATACAATTCTCCCTAAATCACAGAGTAACTGGACCTTCTCAGGATGACTTTTTGATGCTGACAATCTGGCTTTCTAGAGCATCCAAGCACCTTTGATCTTGATGACTTGATTACGTGTACAGACAATATGTCAGTCCGTTCCTTTTTCTCTTCTCAGAGAGAAGCAACATGAGCCCTACCCAAATTATACATGGTGCAGCCCATGAACATCATCCTCCTAATGTTGCTGAGTTTGCTGTTTTGGTCTAAAGTTTGCAATATGTTTTTCAAAGCAACACAGCTGCATGTTTAATGAATATATCTCTTATTTAATGACAACTGTAGGACAGACAACCCGGTGCATTATGTGATTGCCCAAGGAAGTTCTGTGAACAAGCGCTTGGCCACTAGTAAGAGATTAATGCCCTTGCTTTGTGCGGTATTCAATATTTAATAATTTAAGAATGGTACGTATTAAAAATACATTTGCAAGTCGATTTTGCAACATAAGAACCTAATCTTTTTTTTTTTTTTACTGATTTTCTGCAAAATTAGTTATTATTATCATTTAAAGAGTATTGGCAAAATACAAGTAATTATGATTTGTTTAATATTCTATGCAGCAGACATGCATTCCAATTACGAGACATTCTACGCATGAAATGCAATATTTATTTAACTTACTGTATCTGGCAGAGATATAAATCTGTATGAGCAAGTTGAATATGTTGACCTATTTTTAGCTCATAGGGCACGGTCGATGTTTTAAATCATGGAGTTATAAATTGGCCTCGCACTGATGTATAAGGAGATAGACTGAATTAAATGATGCACTGTAATGCAGCTGGGTTTATTTAAAAACTGGTTTGTTAGGGAACACAACATGGGTTTTAAAAGGCAAAACAGATTTTTCAAAGTATGATAAAAATAAAGTAAAGTAAATGACTGTATGTAATGAAAGTAAATGTGTGAGTTATCACAATTTGGTATTTCCTTCTTACATTTCTGTGGGACTGTAAGCTCGTTTGAGCAGGGTCCTCATCTACCTATTGTTCCTGTAACATTTTGTAGATGTCTAATTTATTGTTATTTTTTTCCCAAGTTCAGAATATTGTAAAGCACTGTGGAATAAGTTAGTACTGTATAAATACCAATAATAATAAAAATAAGGTCGTTTGCTATCACCTGCTTACTTAAAACACAGATTTTTGCTAATGAATGTGTTAGCATCTGTATAAACTAGTGTAAAGCTATAGACATTTTTGTATTCTTCTCAAGGTTTGTGACATCTTCACGCTAAAAAAAATCTAAACTGTGAGAGATGGCCCATGCTAAACATGTGCACGACTGGCCACAATGAACAGTTAACACCAGTATTTCGAAGTACTTTACCTGGAGGGTTCGGAGCTGACACTAATCTTCTCCTCTCTCGACTGATAGAACCAGGCAATGAGTTTGTATAAACAATTAGTGGATTTTCCACTGCACCAGTTATGCCTTATATAGCCTGTCCTTTGCAAAAGAAAGGGTATTGAAGTCTGAAGAAGAGGAGGAAGCCAGGAGACCAAAGACCCAGACCTTTTATTAAAAGTTCTGTCTTTGTCAAAGAATTCTTGGAACGTTGTCCTACCGAGGAATTTCCATTGTGAAATAAAAACTGTACAAGAGACACAAATTGTGACAAAAACACAACACGTTAAACTAAATGTATCACAGGAGGAAGGTGCAGTGTGTAATGTAATTCGATAAATGAATGAAGCCATTGCTGCCTCTTTTGAGGATCATTTCTTCAGATTCCAGGAGTCAATAAATATGTTACATTTCTGAAAGCATCGATTTCTCCCAGAATCAACTGCAGCTTTATGGCATTGCTTTGCTTATATTGATTTGCATGATATACTCTGACTGTGCCAAGACATCAAGACCTGCTACACAATTGAGTATTGTAAAAAAGGGAGAGAGAGAAAAAAAGATAAAACTATGCCTCAGAGGGGATATGATAACATTATACAAATATATATCAATATAAATATATTAAATCAAAGGCAAAGCGAATGGTCCTCTACAGAAAGAACAATAAAGATGGGACTCTGTCTGCCTGAAGAGGTGGTTCTATCAGAGTCTATACAGTTCTAAAACAGCAACTGGACACATTTTTGAAAAAGCATTCAATTTGAAGATATTGTACAGCGCTACGGAATCTGATGGCGCAATATAAATAATAAAATAATAATAATAATATACAATCGGAGATCTAACTGCCATTCTGGGGTCAAGAAGTATTTTTTTCCTAGTTTGTTCCAAAATTGGAAAATCGCTTTGAACAGTTTTTTTTTTTTTGCCTTTTTTTGGATCAAACGCAGAAACAGATGCGAGAAAGGCTGAACTAAATGGAGTCAAGTGTTTTTTTCAGCCCATGCAAATATGCATATATAACTTGTAGCTAGCGGTTTATGTTAAATATGTAGATATAGATGTTGTGTTTTAATGCATATTCCTGTTTTTTTTTTTTTATATTTCGAAACCGGCTAAGGTAATTAATGCAAAACTGCAATATAATCATAGCATCATTTGTTTCTAATTAAAACCTTCTCAAACTCTCATAGTATGATTAACTTTACATTATTATAGTTCTGTTTCCCCTGGAGCATTGTAACTGTCATTTCGAAGTAATGAGAGCATTCTTCTCACATGTACTGATATTGTAACAAATCATACAAGCAGTCTCTCTAACAGACTTAACAATATAATAAATGTTAATAATAATAATTATCCCCATATATATCATATCGTCCTGATAAATCACATGCTTTAAATTGACGTAACCTATGCTCTCAGACCTTAAACCTAAATGATAGCTAAAATATTGTTATTGAATATTAGAACAAAAATGTACTCATGGGCAATTGAGCTAAACCATATAAAATGCATTATAACTGCCACAACATTCTGTATTAAGTGGGGAATCTCTGCCAAAACACAATCATTGCAGAGTCTTAAGGATGTCTGAGAGTTAATACTCCAGGGACCAGAATGGGAGGTGATGGGGAAGCTACTTCCTGGTACTTGAAGATATAATATACAGTATGCAGAATTTGCAAAAAAAAAAGAAGGGACTTCAAAAGTGAGACTTTTTTATTGTTTATCATTTTTCATTGGTTCTTTTTTTGGGGGGGGGAAGCGCTAGGGAGGGGTTCTGGGGAAGCATGTGTCCTGGGCACCGGATGGAGAGGGGCGCTGCGCTGGCACTGCCATCCGCAGAGACTCGCACCAGGTGCCCATGCGCAGGCATGCCTTTCCGGAAATGGCTGAATGCAGTAAGGGAAGGAGGAAGCACTCCCTGCTTCTTCAACCACTAGACAACAGGGAATGTGCTCCAGCCTCTGCTCCTCCCACGCTACCAGTGCTCATAAAGGTGTGTGATTGTAACTGTGTGTGTGCGTGTGTGTGAGTCTGTGTGCCTGTGACTGTGTGTGTTTGCCTTTAGCTCTGTGTGTGATAAAATAAGGAAGGTCCAAATTAAATAAAAAGGGGGCGGGGCCAGGGCGCCGAGCGGAGCGGTAGCAAATGAAGCCAGCTCCGGCTCAACATAGCCCAAAAGCCCACTTAAACACCCTAAGAGCTCACCGAAAAGCGAGAACGAGCCGAGAACTGAGGGGGGAAATGCTCAGGAGCGGACTGCAGACGATCCTGACCCACTAAAGGCGCTTGATTGGCATGATGTCCCCATGAGACCCAAGCACACGAGGCCCGCAACGAGCGCAAGCCATATGAGAGACGTGGACCCCTGAAAGTCCAAGCTTCAGAGACTGGGGGTGGAGGCCCACCTGACATGGGACCCGACTACACCCGGGACTAAGATGGTCGACGGAAGACTCACTCACGTACCGCAGCATGGCGCAGTATGCACGCTAGTGCCGGGGACCCGCGCTGGGACGCCTCGGCCCGTCGAGTGGCGGACCCCACAAATGGACGCCCCCGGGCGGTGGACTAGTCGACATGGAGCCGGCCCAGACTTCCGGATTCAGGGGTGGTCCTGGAGGAAATGTCCCCTACTTCTGTGAGCCCTGTGACGCTGAGTTGCGCGGGCCCCTGGCAGACTGGTGGCCGGGGGGAACATGCTGGCATCAAGCATGAGACCGGAGGCGGGTGAGGCATGACTGGGCTGGAGCTCTGGAGGGGTTCTGCTGGGTTTGGGGAGGTGCAGGGGGGGAGGCGCCCGGTGGCCTTGCCGGGGGGGGACCGCTGGACTGCCAACATCTCCGAGTGCCCACAGCACAGCGGAGTCCTATATGGACACAGGGAACTGCCTTGGGGCGGAAAGGAGTGGGGTCTGCCGGACTGGGTGGCTGGGATGGCCCGGGCGGGCTCAACCTTCCCACCGCAAACATCCATGCTTCGGATAATCTAACATGAAAAGCTGCACCAGAGGGAGACTGAGAGCAGAGCCGCTCAGAGACTGTCGATTCCGTGCTGCACGGCCTCCCCCAGCGAAGGGACTTTAGAATTATAATTATTTTCTATTTTATTTTTTAATTTTTTTAAACTTTTCTATAAAAAACACTATACTTCAGGCAATAATAACCTATGATTGTTGATACTTACGTGTTTATACCCAGGCATGAAAACAAAAGTACATGCCATGTTGAATGACATTTATAGCATACTCTGCATATTTAGATGCTCTATATGTTGACGTAGATATCATAATTGCTAAATATTTAAAGATTGAACCCGTGCAAACCTTTTAGTGAGGTACATATTTGTATGACTATCTAGGCCTGTAATTAAAAACCAGGGGCCTTAATCTGCAAAAATAGCTCAAATTTAGCAATTAAGTTAGAAATGCACAGTTTCACTGTTATTTAATTAAGTAATCTATACATAGCTCAAAAAATGTACACACTGTTTACGTTCTAGTGCCCCCAAGGGCACAAGCTTAAAGCCATTTTCTACTGCAGACTTGATAGCCAGACGGACGCGATATATAATGTATGTTACCATGCTTACACTTTAACCTAGAAATGACTATGCTCACTGAGTAATACACAATATACAAAAACTCTCTCACAGTCAGGAGAGACGCCTCATGAGCGAGTCCACACATAAGCACACCAACACATTCAAAATGCTCTGATATCCTTATGGGCTAAAGTTTCTGGTCAATGGACAGGACATACATCGCACGCATGGCTACATGACGATACTGTAATAAACAGTATTTGTTTAAACAGAAGACTCAAGGATTGGCACCTAAACCCAGATCACATAATGCCACGCTCCAGCAGTTACACATTGGAGGCTCTAGCAGGAGCCTAATACACGAAATAGGCACATAGACACATCTACCCAGACAGGCAAAGCCCCATCCACACGTGCTGGATTAATACATAAAGCACCCATACTACATACATACCTTGATATACAAACCTATGCGTAAATACCGATTTAAATTGTAACTAGCCTGACGTTTCTATTAACCCAAACATATGCTAGACAGATATCGCATCATGCACCATGCACGAAAACGGATCTGAGTTAGCATGTTCGCTATGTATCACGGATGGATAATGTGCTCTGGTATCATATTTTGTCTCTGCGTAGGCGCATGTACGCATAACAAAACTTAACAAAATCGGTCTCTGCGCAGGCAATAATGCACCAAATTGATAATCTTGCTATATGCCTTTTGCCTTGAATAAAAATATTTAAAACAAATTAAATAAAAAGCTAGTTTTATTGAAAGCAAGTGATAAAACCAATACACAGCATAAAACACTAATGTGTTTGCCAAAATGTAGGCTTTTTCAAAGTGTGAACACTTTTAAAAAAGTCAAAATTTTGGCAAAATAAAATATCACAAACAAAATGTTATCCCTCCACATAAAATCTTCAGGGATGAATTGTGGAAGGTCCGTATTGAATAAAAAGCTAGTTTTATTAAAAACAAATAATAAAAACCAATACACAGCATAAAACACTAACGTGTTTCACCAAAATGTAGGCTTTTTCAAAATATGAACACTCACCCCCTTCCTGATTGTATGTCTGTATGATTGCATAGCTATGCATGTATGCATGTCACTGTGTTTGTATATGGGGGGGAAATGGTAAGAGGGTTAAGAAACAGACAAGGTGCTGATCACCGTTGCTGATTATTACGACAGGGAATAATTCCTCTTGATATGGTTGTGGTCCAAACAAAGATAAGCAACCCCCATACTGCACAGCAGCCATCAAACTATGCATCATGGGAAATATTTGCATATCTTACATCACTATCCATGTAATGCAGGATTAAAAAGAAGAGTTGCCTGAGATGACAGGCTTATCATGTAAGATGCTACACCTTTAAGTGGAGCGCTAAAAAATGTGCATACGTGAGGTAAACCTAGCTCTCGTTACTTGGTTAAAAGCTTTGCTTCAAATACATATAAAAGATAAAAGACAAGAAATGCAATATAGTGCAGATGGTACGTGGAATGAGATAGAGTAAGTGATGGTGAAGTCAGAGCACTCACATTTAGAGGAGCCTGTGTACGAATACTGGCTCCGTAATCGAGCTTGTATGCTTTTATGGCAGCATCACACCTCCAATACGTTATGGGGTAAATCTCAAAGAGAAAACATAAGAAATAGACACGCGGTCAAAACACATCTATCCACACGTTTTGCTATCATGTAATATTACATGTACTCACTATTACTCTAGAAGCTGCATGATTTTATTTCACTATTTTATTATTACTGTGCTCCTAATTTTCTTGGGTTCTGTCTCTATTTTTTTCAATCCCTTAATTCACTATAAAATCAAATATCTATATATAATGCATTTTAGCATTCTTGCCTCCGTACTTCTTCTCCTTCGAAGTAACATTCACTTTGGGAATAATTTTATATATATTGTATGGCCAAAGGATTCTACAGTTACATCATTTTATCATCTAATCCTTATTACATTTGTAGCACATTCACTTCACTCCAGTTATTATTCTTGATCTTGCTACACACCATATCCCTTGGGCATTCATTATTGTAGCCCCATGTAGCCAAAAGCGCAGCTTAAGCGGAACAGGGCCTTGACAGGGGTTAGGAGGCGGGCCCAGGAGGAACAGACAGGACAGGTGGGTTATGGGATATGTGGGTTTGGCTATTTAAGGGAGGAGCCATTTTGTGAGGTTCACTTTTAATTTCCTACCCGGTTTAGTTTGTCCCGCCCACCCTCCCTGTATATTTACGTTTAGATAAGGGGTTATCCCGTTTTTTCACAGCGGCGGGATAGGGAGCTGAGAGAGAGGACATAGGCTCCCTATGAGGAACGTGAGGAACATGGAGAATTTGGAATTATGGTCAATGGTGGTTTCGAGTCCTGGAGGTGGCTCAGAACCTGGTGGGGCAGGGGTATCCGGGTATACCCCTGCCATGGTTACTTATGGTTGGCACTTGTTCGGTTCAAGTTGGCGAGGTTGGAAAATGTCGTTATATATTTGTATTTGTTATGTTGGGGGTCATTGCCCTTTTACTAAAAAGAAGGATACGGATGAGAGGGGCGGAAGGTGGGGGCAATGACCCGTGTTTATATGTTAATTTATTTAAAGCAATATTATCGTTATATATTATATAAATTATTTAATAAAGCTGTGGACAAATTTTCCCATATACCAGAGTGTCAGTGTGTTATTGGGTTAGGTATGTGGGGGGGTTTTGTCCAAGGTTCCGCCAGCCCATATGGCGACTATACACCGGTCATGATCTCACAATCCATCACGGGATTGACTAAATGGTTTTGTTGTTTGGTGGCTGTTTTCACTGATAAGTATGTTGGTGTATTCCTTTCTGTATAGCAACTAGTCTGTAATGCACATATTTCTGTATTCAGCAAAGTCTCACGAGTACAACAGTACCCCCCCCCCCATGTACAGGTTTTATATGGGGTATGTCCAGTCTTTTTTTAGTAGCCACTTAGTTACAAACACTGGCCAAAGTTAGCTTTTATATTTGTTTGTGTGTTAAAAATGCAAAAAACAATTATGAACACTAACTTTGGCCAGTGTTTGTGACTAAGTGGCTACTAAAAAAAGACATACCCCATTTGCAATACTTTGGGTTGTCTTCTTTTTCAAATGGTATGCCATCATGGGGGTAATTCTCATTCCTGGGCTACCATACAGTCTCAAATGCAACGTAACCAATCTGGCAAATTTTAATGTGAAAAAACAGAAAAGCAAGCCTTGTATTTGACTCTGTAACTTTCAAAAACACTTTAAAACTTGTACATGGGGGGTACTGTTATACTCGGGAGACTTTGCTGAACACAAATATTCATGTTTCAGAACAGTAAATGTCCTGGGGGGAAAAGTGTGGGAACTCACCCAAGATCCACCCCCCGAACCCCCCCCCCCCCAAAATAAAAAATTATACGCTCATATGCATATACAGTCAGGTCTATAAATATTGGGACATTGACACAATTCTAATCTTTTTGGCTCTATACACCACCACAATGGATTTGAAATGAAATGAACAAGATGTGCTTTAACTGCAGACTTTCAGCTTTAATTTTAGGGTATTTAAATCCAAATCAAGTGAACGATGTAGGATGGCCATGGCCAGGTGTGTGTTATTCCCTCATTATCCCATTTACAAGGAGCAGATAAAAGGTCCAGAGTTCATTTCAAGTGTGCTATTTGCATTTGGAATCTGTTGCTGTCAACTCTCAATATGAGATCCAAAGAGCTGTCACTATCAGTGAAGCAAGCCACAATTAGGCTGAAAAAACAAAACAAACCCATCAGAGAGATAGCAAAAACATTAGGTGTGGCCAAATCAACTGTTTGGAACATCCTTAAAAAGAAAGAACGCACCGGTGAACTCAGCAACACCAAAAGACCCGGAAGACCATGGAAAACAACTGTGGTGGATGACCGAATCATTCTTTCCCTGGTGAAGAAAACACCCTTCACAACAGTTGGCCAGATCAAGAAAACTCTCCAGGAGGTAGGTGTATGTGTGTCAAAGTCAACAATCAAGAGAAGACTTCACCAGGGTGAATACAGAGGGTTCACCACAAGATGTAAACCATTGGTGAGCCTCAAAAACAGGAAGGCCAGATTAGAGTTTTCCAAACAACATCTAAAAAAGCCTTCACAGTTCTGGAACAACATCCTATGGACAGATGAGACCAAGATCAACTTGTACCAGAGCAGGGCCGGACTGGGGATACGAAGCAGCCCTGGAAAAAAAATCTATGCCAGCCCCATAAGTCATTGTGCTATGTAGTGTGTGTTATATATATATATATATATATATATATATATATATATAACACACACACACACACACACATCTCTCTCTCGCTCTCTCTCTCTCTCTGTCTATATATATATATTTATAAACATATATATATATATATATATATATATATATATATTATTGGTATATTTATTTTTCTAATTCAAAATATTAGTCCCTTCAGGGTAATTAAATCATACAGTAAAGCATACTCACATGCAGACAATCTTACTGATGCACACAAATAGGCTCATTGACAGACAATCTCAATGACACACAGATAAGGTTACTGGTACACACACAAATTTAGTACAGACAAACTCTGATATACACACAAGTTTACTACAGACAAGCTCACTGATGCGCACACACTCTCTCTACAGACAAGTCCATTGACACACACATGTTCCCTACAGACAAGCTCACTGACACACATATGGTCACTACAGACAAGCTCACTGACACACACATGCTCACTACAGACAAGCTCACTGACACACATATGGTCACTACAGACAAGCTCACGATCACACACATGCTTACTACAGACAAGCTCACTGCACACACACAGGGCTGACCTTAGGTGTTTAGGCACCCTGTGCGAGCCAATCTTGTGGCGCCCCCCCCCCCCCCCCGCCCGGTCACCTAGACATACACAAAGAGGAAAAAAACCTTTGTAAGAAATAATTTTTTTAATTACAGATAGTTTAAGTGCAAGTGCAAACATAAATAATTTACAATAATAAATAACTGGATAGGCTGATAACAATAACGTACATTAAGGGGACACTATAGTCATCAAAACAACGTTATCTTAATGAAGCAGTTTAGGTGTATAGAGCATGTCCCTGCTATGTCACTGCTCAATTCTCTGCCATTTAAGTGTTAAATCATGTATACCCTCTCCCACATTTCTTCACCCCACGTCTCTGGCCCCCTCTAGACAATTTCAGGCACACAATCTGCCGCCTCCACCCCCTTCTACAAACCCTGCCCCCCCTTTGACCAAAACCCCTGCCCCTATTCACTTAACCCCTGCCCTCTTCACCAAAACACCTGGCTATCCCTTCATCAATGCCCTGACCCCCTTCATCAATCCTCTGCACCCCTTCGTCAGACCTTGACACCCTTCATCAATCCCCTGGACCCCTTTACCAGTCCCCTGCCCCCATTCACCAATCCTCTGCACCCCTCATCAATGCTCTGCCCTTCTTTACCAGTCCCCTGCCCCCCTTCACCAGTCCCCTGCCCCCTTCACTAGACCCCTGCCCCCCCTTCATCAGAACCTGCCCTCCTTCACCAATCCCCTTCCCCCTTACCAGTCCCCTGCCCCATTCACCAATCCTCTGCCCCCTTCACCAATCCCATGCCCCCCTTTACCTGCCCCCCCTTTACCAGTCTTCTGCCCTCCTTCATCAATCCCCTGCCCCCATTCGTTAGACCCTGCCCCCTTAACCAATTCCCTGCCCCCTTCCATCAATTCCTGCCCCTATAATCAATCCCCTGCCCCCCTTTATCAGACCCTGCCACCTTAATCAATCTCCTACCCTCTTCACCAACAACCATGCACCCCTTCAATAAAAGACAATATATTTAGTTTAAAAAAAAGAAATAAGAACTAGGACTCACTTTAATGGCTGATGCTCCCTGGATTGAGCTTCCCACTCCGCCGCGTCGCTGATTTAAGAGCTCCGGCTGCCGACCTCACACGCACCAAGTGGATCCTGCCGCGGCTCCCTGTGAAGGAGGAGCACATGGACGTTGCGCCCCCACGCTCTATCTCCTCCACGCTACCGACCTCTTCATTCTGCAACGGATTCTGGTCACGGCTTGCCTCTCCCTTCATAACTTGGACTGGCCTCTTTGTGATCGACTGTGAGCTGTGTTGGCCGCCCCAGCGCCTCTGTTGTCATAGCACCGGCCGCACAGCTCGCACACCCCAAAGGCTGGCCCTGCACACACATGCTCCACACAGACAGGCTCAGACACACCCATGCTCCCTACAGACAAGCACACACACACACAGACACACTGACCTGCTTCTTACCTCCTACTTGGAGCTCCTGAAGACTGCTTGTTGGGGAAGCAGGGACTCCTTCCTGCTTCCCATGTTGAAATTACCAGGGCCCCCGCCTGCCGCTTAGCTCTGCCCCTGCCTGCCGGTAAGCTCCATCCCCTGCCTGCCGGTTAGCTCCGCCCGCCTGCCGGTAAGCTCCGACCCCGCTGCAATATATATATATATTTTCCTCTTTTTTTTTCCATCCCGGATTACAGGAGCCTGGCCAGTGATGAATGGGGCTGTCAGCCCAGCCCCAGGTGCCGCGGCCCACCGGGAAATTTCCCGGTATCCCGGTGGGCCAGTCCGGTCCTGTACCAGAGTGATGGGAAGAGAAGAGTATGGAGAAGGAAAGGAACTGCTCATGATCCAAAGCATACCACCTCATCAGTGAAGCATGTTGATGGTAGTGTCATGGCATGGGCATATATGGCTGCCAATGGAACTGGTTCTCTTGTATTTATTGATGATGTGACTGCTGACAAAAGCAGCAGGATGAATTCTGTGTTTCGGGCAATATTATCTGCTCACGTTCAGCCAAATGCTTCAGAACTCATTGGACGGCGCTTCACAGTGCAGATGGACAATGACCCGAAGCATACTGCAAAAGCAACCAAAGAGTTGCCGGTTCCCTTTTTTAAGGGAAAGAAGTGGAATGTTATGCAATGGCCAAGTCAATCACCTGACCTGAATCCTGAATTGAGCATGCATTTCACTTGATATAGACAAAACTGAAGGGAAAATGCCCCAAGAACAAGCAGGAACTGAAGACAGTTGCAGTAGAGGCCTGGCAGAGCATCACCAGGGATGAAACCCAAGTGTGCTCAAGTGTGCTAGTCTGGTGATGTCTATGCGTTCCAGACTTCAGGCTGTAATTGACTGCAAAGGATTTGCAACCATGTATTAAAAAGTGAAAGTTTGATTTATGACTGTTAATTTGTCCCATTACTTTTGGTCCCTTAAAAAGTGGGAGGCATATATACAAACTGTTGTAATTCCTACACCGTTCACCTGATTTGGATGTAAATACCCTCAAATTAAAGCTGAAAGTCTGCAGTTAAAGCACATCTTGTTTGTTTCATTTTAAACCGATTGTGTTGGTGTATAGAGCCAAAAAGATTAGAATTGTGTTGATGTCCTAATATTTATGGACCTGACTGTATATTGTAAAGTGCAAGTTTCTCTTTTTTCTTTTTGCTTGAAGTATTCTATTTTTATCAAGCATATATTTATTAAAAGTTAAGGGCACTTTAATATTACTTGTCAGTATCTACTTGGCCCCTTTAGAGGTGTCCACTCCCATAGGGATACTATACTTGATTTCCCATGTCTCCTATATACAATGCTTCAAGTTTAGACACATGCAATCACACACACGCTTACTGACAGACACACACACACTGACAGACACACTTACTGACAGACAGACACACACATTCTGACAGACTTACTGACAGACACATACTCAATCACTGACAGACAGACACACACACACACACACTGACAGACATACAGTTACTGACACACTCACAAACACTGACAGACAAACACACACACACTGACAGGCAGACACACACTGACACACCCACACTTAGACAGACAGATACACACTGACACACACATACTTACTGACAGACAGACACACACACACACTGACAGTCACACTGACAGACACATACACTTACTGATCGACACCCTTATTGACACACACACATTTACACAGTCTTGCACACACTCACAAATCCATTGTATTGCTTAATTCTCCTACCTTTAGAAGTCCTCTGAGTCCTCTACCTGGGGTCCAGTGTCTTCGAATCTCTTCCTTCTCCTCTCTCCTCCCTCACGCTGTTTAGTGATGCGGGCCGGGATGATGTAATTTTCCGGCTCCCGGCATCACCATAGAGGGCACGCGAGGGAGCAAGAAGATCATCAGCTAAGACAGCGCTCCCTCGCCGCCGTCTGACTCTGTCCTCAGCCCAGTCCGGTATATTACTGCAGAGTAGGTACCTGCCTCTGGGACAAGCAGGTGCCTACTCTGCATTGCTAAATAAGCGCCACTCCAGGGTCGCCCTTAGGTGGCCGACTGGCCATCTGCTGGGCTCCCTGTGACAGGCCATCGTCCTGCTCCGCACGGCGCCCCCCACCTCTTGTCGCGTTGCATCCCTTGCACCCGCCCAGGATCAGTCCTGCAGGACTACTAAGGGGAACGGCTTTCCTGCTGTGGAAAAAGTGCAGGAACGTCGTCCCCACACTTTCCTGCCTGACTCGAGCCCTGATATCATCAGTGAAAGTGCCGTTTGTGTGTGAAAAATTCAAAAAACTTCACTTTCACTGACAATATCAGATATGTTTTACTGTTTTGAAACACTAATATTTGTGTTTAGCGAAGCCTCCCGAGTAAAACAGCACCCCCCCATGTACAGGTTTTATGGTGTCTTGCAAAGTTACAGGGTTAAATGCAGTGCTAGCAAATTAAATTCTCTGGACTTTTGGCCTGGGTTGTCAGGCAGGTCCCTCAAATTGCAATCAATAATATTACTATTACATAAATATGCACATAGAATTTAAATATATATACATATTTTTATATATATATTCAAATATTCCATATAAACAAAAAATATACCTTTAAATGTATCAAGGTGCTTGTCCCAGCGTGATATATATCAACCAAAAAATGAGAGCACTCTCTGGATTTGGTGAATCAATTCAAGAGTTTTTTTATTTACAATAGCATAAATTCCATCAACGTTTTGACCATCTGGCCGTCTTTATCAAGACGATGGAATATATGCTACAAACTACAAACCACTTGAATTGATTCACCAAATCCAGAGAGTGCTCTAATTTTTTGGTTGAGATATATATATATTAATGTTTATTTATTTATATGCACATATATAATTTCATTCTAAGTGTATTCTGTGTATAAGTGTAAGTTCAGTGTATACACTGAACAAAATTATAAATGCAACACTTTTGTTTTTGCCCCCATTTTTCATGAGCTGAACTCAAAGATCTAAGACTTTTTTCATGTACTTAGGCAGGCCACAATAAAAGGCCACTCTAAAATGTGCAGTTTTATCACACAGGACAATGCCACAGATGCCGCAAGTTTTGAGGGAGCGTGCAATTGGCATGCTGACTGCAGGAATGTCCACCAGAGCTGTTGCCCGTGAATTCAATGTTCATTTCTCTACCATAAGCAGTCTCCAAAGGTGTTTCAGAGAATTTGGCAGTACATCCAACCGGCCTCACAGCCGCAGACCACGTGTAAGCTCACCAGCCAAGGACCTCCACATCCAGCATCTTCACCTCCAAGATCGTCCGAGACCAGCTACCAGCTGCTACAAGAATCGGTTTGCATAACAAAAGAATTTCTGCACAAACTGTCAGAAACCGTCTCAGGGAAGCTCATCTGCATGCTCATCGTCCTCATTGGGGTCTTGACCTGACTGCAGTTCGTCGTAACTGACTTGAGGTGTTCTCTTCATGGATGAATGCCGGTTTTGCTGTACAGGGCAGATGGCAGACAGCGTGTATGGCGTCTTGTGGGTGAGCATTTTGCTGATGTCAACGTTGTGGATCGAGTGGCCCATGGTGGCGGTGGGGTTATGGTATGGGCAGGCGTATGTTATGGACAACGAACACAGGTGCATTTTATTGATGGCATTTTGAATGCACAGAGATACCATGACGAGATCATGAGGCCCATTGTTGTGCCATTCATCCATGACCATCACCTCATGTTGCAGCATGATAATGCACGACCACATGCAATGATCTGTACACAATTCCTGGAAGCTGAAAACATCCCAGTTCTTACATGGCCAGCATACTCACCGGACATGTCACCCATTGAGCATGTTTGGGATGCTCTGGATCGGAGTATATGACAGCGTGTTCCAGGTCCTGCCAATATCCAGCAGCTTCGCACAGCCATTGAAGAGGAGTGGACCAACATTCCACAGGCCACAATCAACATTCTGATCAACTCTATGCGAAGGAGATGTGTTGCACTGCACAAGGTAAATGGTGGTCACACCAGATACTGACTGGTTTTCGGACCCCCCGGACCCTCAAATACGGTAAAACTGCACATTTTAAAGTGGCCTTTTATTGTGGCCAGCCTAAGGCACACATTTGCAATAATCATACTGTCTAATCAGCATCTTATTATGCCACACCTGTGAGGTGGATTGATTATCGCGGCAAAGGAGAAGTGCTCACTAACACAGATTAAGACAGATTTGTGAACAATATTTGAGAGAAATAGGCCTTTTGTGTATATAGAAACAGTCTTAGATCTTTGAGTTCAGTTCATGAAAAATGGGGGCAAAAACTAAAGTTTATATATACCGTATATACTCGAGTATAAGCCGAGTTTTTCAGCACATTTTTTGTGCTGAAAAAACCCAACTCGGCTTATACTCGAGTCAATGTCTGTATTATGGCAATTTACATTGCCATAATACAGACAGGGGGCTGGAAGCGAGCGCTTACCTCTCCTGCAGCTCCTGTCAGCTCCCTTCTCCTCCGCGCCGGTCCGTTGAGCACCTCGGTCAGCTCCCAGTGTAAGTCTCGTGAGAGCCGCGGGGTCATAGTTCGGGGTCACACACTGCACTCATACACACACACTGCACTCATACACACACACACTGCATTCATACACACACACTGTACTCATACACACACACTGCACTCATACACACACACTGCATTCATACACACACACTGCATTCATACACACACTGCACTCATACACACACACTACACTCATACACACACACTGCATTCATACACACACTGCATTCATACACACACTGCACTCATACACACACACTGCACTCACACACACTGCACACACACTGCACTCATACACACACTGTACTCATACACACACTGCATTATCATACACACACTGCACTCATACACACACACTGCATTCATTATTTACACACACTGTAAATAAATATTCAATTAATATAATTTTTTTAGGATCTAATTTTATTTAGAAATTTACCAGTAGCTGCTGCATTTCCCACCCTAGTCTTATACTCGAGTCATTAAGTTTTCCAAGTTTTTTGGGGTAAAATTAGGGGCCTCGGCTTATATTCGGGTCGGCTTATACTGGAGTATATACGGTAGTT
Organism: Pelobates fuscus; assembly: GCF_036172605.1. Classification (NCBI taxonomy): domain Eukaryota; kingdom Metazoa; phylum Chordata; class Amphibia; order Anura; family Pelobatidae; genus Pelobates; species Pelobates fuscus. The sequence continues at coordinate 36,624,989 of NC_086320.1, forward strand.
ATCATATATATTATATATATATATATATATATACGTGTGTAATTTAATTCTAAGTGTATTTTTATATTAATATACATATATATTAATACAAAAATACATTTAGTATGACATTATATAAATATATAAGATATACATACATATACTGTTTCTTTTTTTTAAATTTACTAACATTTTTTTTTTCATTTTACAGCAGCAGGGAGACTGCCAGACAGCACAGACAGTCCCACTGCAGGCAGATACATGGACGCCTATCGTGGCTTTGTGACCACTCTTTCATAGTGATCTCATGGCCCTCGGGGCCTAATTTGCTGAGGGGGAACTGTCAGGCAATCCCCCCAGACCGGGAGCAATGGCGATCAGGTAAGTAATAAGAACGGCGGGGATGTTTTATGCCACCCACTGGCAGTTAGAGCCACACTAAAAAGGACGGTATAGAACGCCCGCCATCCTTAAGGGGTTAAATTCCTATATTAATTTATTTACCTTTTTTTCCCTAGTACAGCTGATTTCAAACATAACTCACCAATTGTGAGCACCGAAGACACAACTAGAACTAAGAATTGCAAATCTCACACTGATGGGTCTCATAGCACTACAAGCATATTCCCCAGGTTTGGGGTAACCCCCTACACACAGAGAGAAATTAGCCAATATAGAAGAAAGAACAGGGTTTGTATACTGGGCCTTAGAGTGGCTGGGCGTTAACGTATGCCTAAGGCGAGAAATCATAGTAATTAAGGATGCCTAGGTCAAGGGATACATAGGTAAACAAGAACGAGAAAACAAGCCAAGGTCAAATGGAATAGTCAAAATACGAAACCGGGTCAGCAACATGAAAAACTGAATAATAATAAACGCACTCTCAGGCTAACAAGAACCACAACAGGGCAATGATTCCCAGCAAGAGGGGAACTTATATAGAGCAAGGAAGAATACTATTGGACACCATCATCATCTTGCACCAGGACACACAAAGGGGTGTGACCTGTGCAGGGTTGACCAAGATGTCCAACAAATATGACATCACTAAAAGGTGAGTATAAAGTGTAAAACCTACAGGGTCCTGTGATTTCAAAGGACGCCTCGCAGAAAGTGCAGAGAAAGTGTCTGCACTACCGTGGGGAGACTGCCACGTGATCTCTGAGCCGGAGGTATCCAGGAATGTGGCGTTCACCCAAGTGAGAGCGGCGTGGGACTGGGATCTTCGTTGCTGCCGACGGTACCCTCCTGAGCATGCAAGACTCGCGCGGCAGTCCCAGCCAGGTATGACAATATATTTATCTTTCAAATGTAAAAGCCTCTGTTAAAATTCTATTTCTAGTATTGCCTTCTTTTACCTGAACTCAAAAGTTCCCTATGTATACATCGTACAAAAAAATAGATATTCCTGAATAAAAGGTTATATCTACAGAGAGCTTGATGTTCAGCGCAAAATCTCAGAGATGTGCTTAGAAGCAAAAAAATATTTTTTTATTATTATAACTACCATGACTTTTCCACAAATCTTTAAATTGCACTGCGATCAGTTTTAAGTGGAAATAATGTGTCCTCAGACCAGATCAACCAACATGCATTTCAGATGAAGGGCAGAGGTTGAGGGCAGATAATCAAAACATGTATTGTATTATTTAAACCTCCTATTAGAGACGTAAACAAGAATAATAGGTTGATGACGACAGATAAGAAATCGGTTAAATAGTAAAAAGTTGAGCGTCAGATTGCTTCTTGAATAGGTTAGTCTTCAAACTAAAATAAATTTGTCTAGATGATTATTCTTGTTCTTGGGTAGAACATTGGCTTAAGGATAGAGTACAACGAGTTGTCATGAATGGTAAATTTTCAGGCTGGACAAAAGTGGTAAGTGGTGTCCCTCGGGGTTCTGTTTTGGGACCGCTTCTTTTTAACATATTTATAAATGATCTTGAAATGGGCATTGAAAGCCATGTTACGGTGTTTGCAGATGACACAAAACTTTGTAATGTAATAAAATGTGAGCAGGATATTGCTTTGCTGCAGAGGGTTTTGGATAGATTGGAAGATTGGGCACTAAAATGGCAGATGAAATTTAACATAGAGAAATGCAAAGTTATCCACACACAAGAAGGATTTGGGAACTATTATAGACAACAAATTAGGCAGCAATATGCAATGTCAATCTGCAGTTGCTAAGGCCAGTAAGGATTTGTCATGTATAAATAGGGGCATAACTTATCGGGATTAAAATGTAATTTTTCCTCTTTATAAATCACTGGTAAGACCACACCTGGAATATGCTGTGCAATTTGGGGCAACTGTTCAAAAGAAGGATATCATGGCACTAGAAAAAGTGCAGAGACGAGCTACAAAATTGATCAAAGGAATTGAGCATTTTAATTACGAAGAAAGGTTAAAAAATTAAAATCTCTTTCATTTGGAAAAACGGCGCCTCAGTGGGGATATGATAACATTATACAAATATATTCGGGGCCAGTACAAACCTTTATCTGGAAATCTATTTGTAAATAGGGCTATACATAGGACACGAGGTCACAAATTTAGGCTGGAAGAGAGGAGATTTCATCTAAGGCAAAGAAAAGGATTATTTTACAGTAAGAGTAATAAGGATATGGAATTCTCAGAGTCCATACAGATGTTGGAAATTGGATAAATACTTGCAAAAACATAACATACAGGGATATAATTTCTAATTGGTGGGGTAATAGCTGATTGATCCAAGGAGACATCTGACTGCTATTTTGGGGTCATGAAGGAATTTTTTCATATTTGTTGCAAAATTGGGATCACTACAGACTAGGTTTTTTGCCTTCTTTTGGATCAACAGCAAAAAAATATGTGAGGAAGGCTGAACTTGATGGACGCAAGTCTAGCTATGTAACTATGTAACTATATGTAACTATATTAAATTTTTTCTGTGGTAGTTGGGAGGACAGGGAGATAGTATATACATTTTAGATATTTAAAGTGCTACTCCAGGCACCATGGCAACTTCATTGATTTGAAGTGGTCATGGTGCCTGGAGTCTGTATGTGCACTGTTTTGCTCTAAAACGCTGCACATACGGTGTTTAACTGATCTCCTGTTGGACGTGTAACTCAACCTAGAGCAGTTCCATTGAAGTTTCTCCTCTTAATTCCAGTTTGCGAAAGGGTTGGTTTCTATACAGAAACACCTTCTGGGCTGTCAAATCAGACAGCTGGGATTCTTCCTAATTCCGTTAGCTTCAGAAAGTGCCTTCTTCCCCAAGTAAAACTGTGCCTGTCGGCCCATATAGCCCACATTAGCCCTCTCTGCGTACCCACTGGTATTATGCCTGAAGAAATTGGGCATGCTCGGGGCTGAGATTCCGAAGCTTCTCAATGATTGTGTTCTCTAAACACAATTCTCACTTTTGTGAATAAACCTGAGAGTCTGACAAAGGACTTACTTGTGTTTCTAATTTTTTCTGCAAACTCAATCTGCACTGTGCTTCTCTAAATGTAATGCATGAAAATTGCATTTTGTTTTGTTGAATACCAAAGACTAATAGCATTCCTCAGGTTTCACATCCATCTCTTGTTTATCGCAAGCTCCGTGAGTTTCTAGGCTTCTCTCTGTGTTTCTCAGGTCCACTTGAGCCTCATGTTATCACCCATGTATTCTGCTCCCTCCTCAATGACAATTTTATGCAAAATCAATATATTTACTGGAAAGTAAGCCGGGACAGCCATTCAGATGCTGTAATGGTTTACAACCATATGCCTTTTTAATTTCTGATGTTCTATCACCAGCCTCAATTAAATATTGTGTCAGCAAGCCTCAGCTCAGCCAGCTGCCTAAGGCATTCATTAAACATCTCATTTCATTGGGAATAATTTCCTAAAATGATTTGTGATTTTCTTTCTTTTTTTTTTTTTTTTTTTCTCGCTGTAATACTCAAGTGGCTGAATAACTAACAGTAATTTTCTTTTGCTGTTTTTTAGGCTAAGAAACAGAGTGGCAATCGTTCAGGTTCAAAATGAAAATGTTTCACCACCTGCCGAGTGGTCAAATTCTGAAAATATACTTTAAGTAATTTTGGGCTTCATTCCCCTTATCGAATATGCATAATTTTTAATATAGTGCAAAAAAGCCTAGCTGGAAAAAAGCTGTGTTTGTTTTTTTGGGCCAAAAAGTTCAATATCCCACGTAAATTACCCCAAATTTCCAGCTTACTGAATAAGTCTGTTCTTTCATTTTAGCAAATGGCAAAACCAAAGATACCCTATGTCAGTGATGGCGAACCTTTTTGAGCCCGAGTGCCCAAACCGCAATACATGCCAACTTTTTTTCCCTCAAAGTGCCAACATGGCAATTAAACCTGAATACTGAGGTTTACGTTTAGAAAAAAACTACTCGTACAGTTAACAACTTTTGTTTTAAAAGAAGAACACAACAGAGAGTTAAATTATAAAAAATTTAAATAATGATATAAATTAAGCTTATATTAGTATCTCCAACAAATGCAATACATATACACAGACTGCTGAACACATTCACACACCAACTGCTTAATACATACACACACCGAGACACAGACAGACTGCTAAATACACACACAGTCCGCTAAATACACGCACACTGCTGAGTACGCAGTCTGCTGAATACACGCACGCAGTCTGCTGAATACACGCACGCAGTCTGCTGAATACACGCACGCAGTCTGCTGAATACACACACACACACACACTGCTGAATACATAAAGACTGCTGAACACACACACATATACTGCATTGAGGGGTGCAGTGTATGTGTCTGAGTGTAATGTTGTGTGGGGGGGTGGGGTGCTGTGTGTGGGGGGTTGGGGTGCAGTGTGTGGGGGGTTGGGGTGCTTTGTGTGGGGGGTAGGGTGCTTTGTGTGGGGGGGTAGGGTGCTTTGTGTGGGGGGGGGTAGGGTGCTGTGTGTGGGGGGTAGGGTGCTGTGTGTGTTTGGGGGAAAGGGTGCTGTGTGTGTTTGGGGGAAAGGGTGATGTGTGTGTTTGGGGGAAAGGGTGCTGTGTGTGTTTGGGGGAAAGGGTGCTGTGTGTGTTTGGGGGAAAGGGTGCTGTGTGTGTTTGGGGCAAAGAGTGCTGTGAGTGTGGGGGGGTAGGGGTGCTGTGAGTGTGGGGGGGTAGGGGTGCTGTGTGTGCTGGGGGTAGGGGTGCTGGGGTTAAGGGGGGGTAGGGGTGCTGGGGGTAGGGGAGTAGGGGTGCTGGGGGTAGGGGGAGTAGGGGTGCTGGGGGTAGGGGTGCTGTGGGTAAGGGGGTAGGGGTGCTGTGGGTAGGGGTGCTGTGGGTAAGGGGGGTGCTGGGGGTAGGGGTGCTGGGGGGTAGGGGTGCTGTGGGTAAGGGGGGTAGGGGTCTTGGGGGTAGGGGTGCTGGGGGTAGTGGGAGTAGGGGTGCTGGGAGAAGGGGGGTAGGGGTGCTGGGAGTATGGGGGTTGGGGTGCAGTTTGTGGGGGGGTGGGGTGGGGTGCTGGGGGTAGGGGGAGTAGGGGTGCTGGGGGTAGGGGGAGTAGGGGTGCTGGGGGTAGGGGTGCTGTGGGTAAGGGGGTAGGGGTGCTGTGGGTAAGGGGGTAGGGGTGCTGTGGGTAAGGGGGGTAGGGGTCCTGGGGGTAGGGGTGCTGGGGGTAGTGGGAGTAGGGGTGCTGGGAGTAGGGGGGTAGGGGTGCTGGGAGTAGGGGTGCTGGGAGTAGTGGGAGTAGGGGTGCTGGGGGTAGTGGGAGTAGGGGTGCTGTGGGTAGGGGTGCTGTGGGTAGAGGGAGTAGGGGTGCTGGGGGTAGGGGTGCTGGTGGTAGGGGGAGTAGGGGTGCTGGGGGTAGGGGTGCTGTGGGTAAGGGGGGTAGGGGTGCTGGGGGTAGGGGTGCTGTGGGTAACTGGGGTAGGGGTGCTGGGGGTAAGGGGGTAGGGGTGCTGGGGGTAGAGGTGCTGTGGGTAAGGGGGGTAGGTGTCCTGGGGGTAGGGGTGCTGTGGGTAGTGGGAGTAGGGGTGCTGGGGGTAGGGGTGCTGGGGGTAGGGGTGCTGGGGGTAGGGGGAGTAGGGGTGCTGGGGGTAGGGGTGCTGGGGTAGTGGGAGTAGGGGTGCTGGGGGTAGTGGGAGTAGGGGTGCTGGGGTAGAGGGAGTAGGGGTGCGGGGAGTAGGGGTGCTGGGGGTAGTGGGAGTAGGGGTGCTGGGGGTAGTGGGGGTAGGGGTGCTGTGGGTAGTGGGAGTAGAAGGGGTAGGGGTGCTGGGGGTAAGGGGGTAGGGGTGCTGGGGGTAGGGGTGCTGTGGGTAAGGGGGGTAGGTGTCCTGGGGGTAGGGGTGCTGTGGGTAGTGGGAGTAGGGGTGCTGTGTGTAGGGGTGCTGGGGGTAGGGGTGCTGGGGGTAGGGGTGCTGGGGGTAGTGGGAGTAGGGGTGCTGGGGGTAGGGGGAGTAGGGGTGCTGGGGGTAGTGGGAGTAGGGGTGCTGTGGGTAGTGGGAGTAGGGGTGCTTGGGGTAGTGGGAGTAGGGGTGCTGGGAGTAGGGGGAGTAGAAGGAGTAGGGGTGCTGGGGTAGTGGGAGTAGAAGGAGTAGGGGTGCTGGGGTAGTGGGAGTAGGGGTGCTGGGAGTAGGGGGAGTAGAAGGAGTAGGGGTGCTGGGGGTAGGGGTGCTGGGGGTAGTGGAAGTAGGGGTGCTGGGAGTAGGGGTGCTGGGGGTAGTGGGAGTAGTGGTGCTGGGAGTAGGGGTGCTGGGAGTAGGGGTGCTGGGGGTAGGGGTGCTGGGGGTAGTGGGAGTAGGGGTGCTGGGGGTAGTGGGAGTAGGGGTGCTGGGAGTAGGGGGAGTAGAAGGAGTAGGGGTGCTGGGGGTAGTGGGAGTAGAAGGAGTAGGGGTGCTGGGGGTAGTGGGAGTAGGGGTGCTGGGAGTAGGGGGAGTAGAAGGAGTAGGGGTGCACGTTATTAAATCAGTATCCCCCCCTTCCTTTCTTGTTACCTTTGGTGAAGGGGAGGGGGGGAACACAGTCATCCCTGGTGGTCCGGTGGTGGTATGCAGGACAGGAGGACAGGTCCTGCAGCTCTCCTGTCCTCCCGCGCGATGCTGTGTGGAGCGTTGCCATGGTAACGCGCGGCAACGCTCCACACGGCTCGCGGGAGGACGGGAGAGCTGCTTCCTCGATCCCTCCCCCCTGCTTCCGGTCCTGCCGACACGGAAGCAGAGTAGGCGCCTGCCGTTTTGGGCAGGCAGGCGCCTACTCTGCAGTGATGGCAAAGCTATGGCCGCGTGCCCACAGAGAGGGCCCGGCGTGCCACCTGTGGCACGCGTGCCATAGGTTCGCCATCACTGCCCTATGTGATGTAGAGAGGGCCGGTGCAAGGATTTTTGGCTACACAGGCAAAGATGCATTTTGCCGCCCCCCTTAACCTCTTAGTGACCAGACCACTTTTCAATTTTCTCTGTTGGGACCAGGGCTGTTTTTACATTTCTGCGATGTTTGTGTTTAGCTGTCATTTTCCTCTTACTCATTTACTGTGCCCCCACATATTATATACCACTTTTCTCGCCATTAAATGGTCTTTCTAAAGATACCATTATGTTCATCATATCATATAATTTACTATAAAAACAATTGTAAAATATGATGACATTTTTTTAAAAACACACTTTTTCAAACTTTGACCCCCAAAAACTGTTACTCATCTACAACCGCCAAAAAACACCTGTGCTAAATAGTTTAAAAATGTTGTCCTGAGTTTAGAAATACCCAATGTTAACATGTTCTTAGCTTTTTTTTGGAAAGTTATAGGGCAATAAGTGCAAGCAGCACTTTGCTATATCCAAACCATTCCCCCCCAAAAATTAACGCAAGTTATATTGTACCACTGATATCTGCCAGGAATCCCTGAATAACCCTTCACATGTATATATTTTTTAAAAGAAGACTACATAAGGTATTAAACTTGAGGTATTTTGACTCTTTTCATGCAACCATGTTACCACCAATCTATGCTAAATTAAAAAAAAAAAAAAATAATTTGTGATTTTCTTTGACACACATAGCAATTTAAGAATACATGTATAGAGAACTTTAATGGTTACTGCCAAAGAACACCCCGATATGCGTTCAGCAACATCTCCTGAGTACAGTGATACCCCCCATGCATAGGTGTGTCAGGTCAAGACCTTATTTGGAGGGTACGCATTCCAGTTTTCCAACTTGGAATTTTTACAGATGGTCATCATGCACCCATGTCCTATTTGGAATTTTTTTGAAGCCGGCAAATGTAATTTACCCCCATCAAACCATATATTTTTGAAAATTAGACACCCTAGTGTACTTCAAATGGTGGTATTTAAACACTTTCCATGCACTTATTCTACCACCAGTCTTTGTCAACCTTTTGGGTTGTCATTTTTTGTGTTATTTTTTACACACGTTGTACTTTAGGCATGGATTCTCAGCTCCTGTTATGTGTTACTGACAAAAAACATCCCGATTTGTGTTCAGCAATATCTCCCAAGTACAACAGTGCCCCCAATGTACAGGTTTTATGTTTTTTTGCAAACTTACAGGCAGGGCCGGTGCAAGGATTTTTGCCGCCCTAGGCAAAAAAATTTTTGCCGCCCCCCCCATATGTCCTGCCCACCATGTGACATCACAATGCCCCGCCCATATGCTCTGCCATATGGGCCAACGCCAGTCTTCACAAAGTGTATTTTATCTGAAAAGACAGTGTGTTTACATCTAAAAGCCTACAGGCACAGGCTATAGACACCAGAACCACTACATTAGGCTGTAGTGCTTCTGGTGACTATAGTATCCATTTGTGTGGTAATGTGAGGTAGATTAGAGATTAGTGCCACTAATAATATATTGGATTGCCTACTTACCACCAGATGAGGACAAGAGGCTGATGATGGGCTCAGTCTGGCTTCACAGTTCTGGTGTAGAAGAGGCTCTCTGGAGACTGTTTTTAACAGTGCTCACAACAATTAACGAACAGGAAGCAGCTCCATTTTTTAGGGCCCCTTACACAGCTCAATGTCTGGGCCCCCAGGGGGCATACGCCTACAATGCCCACCCATAAATCCACCTACATGGCCCATCCATGAGTTGGGGATTTTTTATGTGTGCAATTTGTGTAAGGGATGTAGTGTGTTTATATGGGATGTAGTGTGTGTTTGCGTGTAAGGAATGCATTGTATGTTTCTGTGTGTGTGTGCGTGTGTGTGCGTGTGTAAGGGGTGCAAGGTTTGTTTCTGTGTATGTAATTGAATGCAGTGTGTGTCTGTAAGGGGTGCATTAATTATGTAAGAGAACATAAGGGATGTATTGTGTGTGAGTAGGAATGCATTGTATGTTTCTGTGTGTGTGTGTGTCACTTAGTGCTCTCCCTTGGCCCCCTGTCCCTCTGCAGTCCCCCCTTGGTGGTCTTCTCACTCCCCTCTCCCCCCCTTAGTGGTCCTCCCTCTCCCAAACCCCTTAGTGGTCCTCCCTCTCCCAAACCCCTTAGTAGACCTTCCCCTACTCCCACCACCCCCTTAGTGGTAATCCCCCCCCCTTAGTGGTCCTTACCCTCCTTCCCTCTCCTTAGTAGTCCTCCCTCCTTACCCCCCTTTGGTGGTCCTTTCCCCCCTTAGTGGTCCTCCCTCTCCCAAACACCTAGTGGACCTCCCCTCCTCCTCCCTCAGTGGTCCTTACCTTCCCACCCCCGTTCCCCCTGTGTTCCTTCACCCCCCTCCCCCAGTGGTCCTGACTCACCCCTCCCCTAGTGGTCCTTACCCTCCCCTCCCCTCCCCTAGTAGTCCTTACCCTCCCTCCCCTCCCCTCCCCTAGTGGTCCTTCCTCCCCCTTCCTCTCCCCTCCCCTAGTGGTCCTTACCCCCCCAGTGGTTCTTACCCCCCTGGTCCTTACCCACCCCCAGTGGTCCTTATCCACCCCCCTTCCTCCCTCCCCTAGTGGTCCTTATCCCCCCCTTTCCCTCCCTCTCCTAGTGGTCCTTATCCTCCCCCCCCTCCGCTAGGGGTCCTTACCGCCCCCTCATGGTCCTTACCCCCCCAGTGGTCCTTATCCACCCCCTCCCTCCCCTAGTGGTCCTTATCCCCCCCCTCTCCCTCCCTCCCCTAGTTGTCCTTATCCTCCCTCCCCTCCGCTAGTGGTCCTTACCGCCCCCTCATGGTCCTTACCCCCCCAGTGCTCCTTATCCACCCCCTCCCTCCCCTAGTGGTCCTTATCCCCCCTCTCCCTCCCTCCCCTAGTGGTCCTTCTCCTCCCTCCCCTCATGGTCCTTACCCCCCCTCACAGAGGCGGCTCTAGACTTTATGAGGCCTTAGGCGAAACGCAAACATGAGGCCCCACTAACAAAAAAGTGTCACATATACACATTGATGCACTGTCTACCTGTGTCTGTGCCTGAGAGTGTGTCTGACAGAGAGTATCCTTGTGTGTGCGAATGTATGTCTCTGTGAGCATGTTTGCGTTTTTTTCTGAGACCCTATGTGTATGGGGTAGCTGATGGTGAGAGGGAGCGGGGGGTGTGATGGTGAGAGGGAGCGGGGGGGTGTGATGGTGAGAGGGAGCGGGGGGGTGTGATGGTGAGAGGGAGCAGGGGGTTGATGGTAATGTGAGAGGGAGCGGGGGGTGATGGTAATGTGAGAGGGAGCGGGGGGTGATGGTAATGTGAGAGGGAGCGGGGGGTGATGGTAATGTGAGAGGGAGTGGGGGGTGATGGTAATGTGAGAGGGAGCGGGGGTGATGGTAATGTGAGAGGGAGCGGGGGGTGATGGTAATGTGAGAGGGAGCGGGGGGTGATAGTAATTTGAGAGTGAGAGGGGGTAATGTGAGAGTGAGAGGGGGTGATGTGAGAAGGAGGGGGTGATGGTGAGTGGGGGAGGCTGAGGGTGGTGACGCTGAGGGTGGTGGGGGGTAATGCTGAGGGTGGTGAGGGGCGATGCTGAGGGTGGTGAGGCGTGATGCTGAGGGTGGTGATGCTGAGGGTGGTGGGGGGTGAGGCTGAGGGGGGTGATGCTGAAGGGGTGATGCTGAGGGTGGTGATGTTGAGGGTGGTGGTGGGTGGTGAAGCTGAGGGTGGTGAGGGGTGATGCTGAGGGTGGTGGGGGGTTATGGGGGATGGTGAGGCTGAGGGTGGTGGGGGGTGAGGCTGAGGGTGAAGGGGTAATGGTGAGGGTGGTGGGGTGAGGCTGAAGGTGGGGAGGGGTTATGGGGGATGGTGAGGCTGAGGGTGGTGGGGGGTGAGGCTGAGGGTGGGGAGGGGTTATGGGGGATGGTGAGGCTGAGGGTGGTGGGGGTGAGGCTGAGGGTGGGGAGGGGTGATGGTGGTGGGGTGAAGCTGAGGGTGGTGGGGGGTGATGGTGGGGAGGGGTGATGGTGAGGGTGGTGAGGGGTGATTGTGGTGGGGGGTGAAGCTGAGGGTGGTGGGGGGTGAGGCTGAGGGTGGTGGGGGTGATGGTGGTGGGGGGTGAAGCTGAGGGTGATGGTGGTGGGGAGTGAGGCTGAGGGGGGTGATGGTGGTGGTGGGGAGTGAGGCTGAGGGGGGTGATGGTGGTGGTGGGGGGTGAGGCTGATGTGGTGGGGGGTGATGGTGGTGGTGGGGGGTGATGCTGAGGGTGGTGGGGGTGATGGTGGTGGGGGGTGAAGCTGAGGGTGGTGGGGGTGATGGTGGTGGGGGGTGAGGCTGAGGGTGGTGGGGGTGATGGTGGTGGTGGGGGGTGAGGCTGAGGGTGGTGGGGGTGATGGTTGTGGTGGGGTGAGGCTGAGGGTGGTGGGGGGTGAGGCTGAGGGTGGTGGGGGTGATGGTGGTGGGGGGTGAAGCTGAGGGTGATGGTGGTGGGGAGTGAGGCTGAGGGGGGTGATGGTGGTGGTGGGGAGTGAGGCTGAGGGGGGTGATGGTGGTGGTGGGGGGTGAGGCTGATGTGGTGGGGGGTGATGGTGGTGGTGGGGGGTGATGCTGAGGGTGGTGGGGGTGATGGTGGTGGGGGGTGAGGCTGAGGGTGGTGGGGGTGATGGTTGTGGTGGGGTGAGGCTGAGGGTGGTGGGGGTGATGGTGGTGGGGGGTGATGGTGGTGGGGGGGGTGAGGCTGAGGGTGGTGGGGGTGGTGATGGTGGTGGGGGTGAGGCTGAGGGTGGTGGGGGGTGATGGGGGTGGTGGGGGGTGAGGCTGAGGGTGGTGGGGGTGAGGCTGAGGGTGGTGATGGTGGTAGTGGGGTTGAGGCTGAGGGTGGTGGGGGGTGATGGTGGTGGGGGGTGATGGTGGTCGTGGGGGGTGAGGCTGAGGGTGGTGGGGGTGATGGTGGTGGGGGGTGATGGGGAGGGAGAGCCTACCTTTCCCTGGTGGTCCAGTGGGCTCCCTGGTGGTCCGGTGGCCACTGCTCACGGTCTGCAGCTCCTCAGAGCTGCAGACCGTGTAATCTCGCGAGATTTCAGAGCGTTGCCGTGGTAACCCGCGGCAACGCTCTGATTGGCCAATTCTCGCAAGTCACATGGTCTGCAGCTCTGCACACTGCGGAGCTGCAGACCAGTGTCTGCGATGGTGGCCGGGCAGCCAGGAGGGGCCTCGCACCCGGCGGCATACCGGGCAAGCCGCCGGGCCCCCTCCTGGTGTCAGGTCCTCGGTCACTGACCGAGGACCTGACACACTCTGCCCACAGGCGGTTTAGGCGGCCGCGAGGCCCCAGCCAGCGCGAGGCCTTAGGCGGCCGCCTAAACCGCCTAATTAGAGAGCCGCCTCTGCCCCCTCATGATCCTTACCCCCCCAGTGGTCCTTATCCCCCCCTCTCCCTCCCTCCTCTAGTGGTCCTTATCCCCCCTCCCTCCCCTAGGGGTCCTTACCCCCCCTCGTGGTCCTTACCCCCCCAGTGGTCCTTACCGCCCCCCCCCCCAGTGGTCCTTACCCACCCCCAGTGGTCCTTATCCCCACTAGTGGTCCGTTATCTCCTCCCTCCCTCCCCTAGTGGTCCGTTATTCCCCCCCCTCCCCTAGTGGTCCGTTATTCCCCCCCCTCCCCTAGTGGTCCGTTATTCCCCCCCCTCCCCTAGTGGTCCGTTATCCCCCCCTCCCATAGTGGTCCTTACCCTCCCCTCCTGCCGGTCTCTCCATGTAGCGTGGCCGGGCGGCGCGGAACCCGGGACAGGAACCTCTGTTTCCTGTACCCGGCCGCCAGCGGACTGAAGGGAAGCGCTCACTGAGTGAGCACTTCCCGCTAGTCCGCCGGCGGCCGGGTACAGGAAACAGAGGTTCCTGTCCCGGGTTCCGCGCCGCCCGGCCACACTACATGGAGAGACCGGCAGGAGGGAGCGCTCTGCGCTTCCCTCCTGCCGGTCACTGAAACCCGTCCGCCCTCCATGCAGCAGTGCTGCGCCGCCTGGGGCTTGTTAAAGCGCACAGGCGGCGCAGCATGAGGAGGCGCAGCGGGGACAGGGATCCGGCGCCCCCTGGTAAGTTGCGCCCAAGGCGGCTGCCTAGGTCGCCTTACAGGTGGCGCCGGCCCTGCTTACAGGGGTCAAATGTAGGGCTTTCCCCTTTTTCATGTTTGCACATTGAAATTTGCCAGATTAGTTTGCTGGGCCTATGTTGCCTTTGAGACCTTATAGCAGCCCAGGAATGAAAATTAACCCCATCATGGCATACCATTTGTAAAAGTAGGCAACCCACGGTATTCAAAATGCTGTATGATGAGTCTTTTTTAGTAGCCACTTAGCCACAAACGCTGGACAAAGTTAGCGTTTTTATTAGTTTTTTGCATTTTCATACACAAAAACTGCACTTTTACTGGTGATTTCATTGTTGTGATAAGGTTTACTGATTTATAACACTCATATTTGTGTTCAGCTAAGTCTCCTGAGTATAACAATATCCCCATGTACAGGTTTTATAGTGTTTTTGAAATATAGGGCTTGCCCAATTCAGTTTATTCATATTTTAGAAATGCTTTTTTTCCCCAATTTATTATATATACACACACACACATATACATATAATACATAATATGTGTGTATATAATTTGTGTGTGTGTATATATATATATAAAAGCACACACACATTTTTATTTCCTGTATATGCATAATATATTAAAATTAAAGCATTTCATAATTTATTATACATATATAATGCATATATATGATCTCATTATAAGTGTATTTTGAGATATATGTGTATGTGTACTTATAATGAAATCATATATATGCATTATATATGTATAATAAATTATGAAATGCTTTAATTATTTTAAAATATATTATACATATATAATATATGTATAACCTATTTTTTTAATTATTTTTTTTTTTTTAATTTTAGCAGCCTGGGGGACTGACTGACAGCTCAGACAGTCCCCCTGCTGGAAGCTCCTATTGCGGCAATGTGATCATGGTCCCCCCTCGACCATGATTGCCGTGGATCGCCGGTCCAAGTAAGTCGAGGGCTCCTGTTTGCCGTGGTCGTACCTGGTACGTCTGCGGACCTTAACGACCGTTTTTTGTCGGGCGTACCCAGTAAGTTCACAGTCGTTAAGGAGATATACATATAATTAAATTATATGTATATATATATATAATCTGCCAAATGAAGCCAGCACTCAAAGACTTGTAAAAAAACTAAAAGGGTTTTTACAAGTTCTTGAGTGCTGGCTTCATTTGGCAGATTGTATTTTTGTGCAGCTGAGCACCGGGCACCGACAGCACTCATGCTCCCCCCTCCTTAATCAGTCCGGGGGTTGGCCTTTCCCTGCTCACTACTGATGAAATCATGAAGTTCCCTTTTTTGAGGCCTGTGGCTCCTGTTGTCCTGTGGTATTCCTCGTGGCTGCCTCGGTCTCCCAGAGACTCTGTCACGTCAGTTACAGTTATATCGGAAACGCAAATAACTTCTCCTTTATTGAAAGAATATATATACACTGGGGTTAGGTAAAAAAAAAAAAAAATACAAAATGGAAGAAATGGAGGGATCACAACATATTTTTGAAAACATATTACAATGAACAAGTTAAGCAAATCAAAACATATCTTGTCTGCTGTATAAGGGTATGCTAAAAGTTCTCTTCTCCTGTCAGCCCATGTCTAAGATTAACTCAGAGACATATGATAAAATCTCCCCTATATAGATTCATAAAAAAAAAACCACCCCCCTTAGCAGGAGGAAAGCAAGGAAACAAAATATTAAAATGTTAAATATTAGCATTTTGATGCCAGTCTATTGGACTTTGAAATGTACACACTTGCAGTTTTTCCAGTACGCTGATAATGACAATTTATTTCAGTGAAAGCGTTTTGGGACTTGTACGCAGAGACATCACGTATAGTAACGCTTTCTTTAAATGCCATAAAACAGTTGGAAACCTAAATACTTTCAACCACTTACAGTGACAATTACAGCATGTTCTCTGTATTGTTTCCCTGCTAGTCTTCAACAAAAAACACATATTTTTAGAGGAATCTGCTATTACCATGTAAAGAACCCTTACCCCTGGTAGAGATACAATGTCCTTTCATCAAGCTACAGTGGATGGCCTATCATTCTTTGTACAGTCCTGTTAATAAACAGGTTACCTGGGAGCTCTTTCTTTTGGCCCTTGTATTTAAACGAACCACCTGCTGCTATAAAGTAAAGTATAATTAACGTGCAATGCTTTTAATATTGAGTTTATTTGTTTTATAGCATATAGCAAGCTATTGCTTTGACTTTAGAGCTCTACAGTTTTTGAATGAGTAATGGAGGTAATTTTTAAACCACTTAAAAAGGGAATTGTCATTAAAGGGTCACTAAAGTCACCCAGACCACTTCATCTTAATGAAGCGGTATGGGCACAGTGGTCCTGTAATTTCGTCCCTGCAATGCTAAATATTAGAAATTGCAATATTTACATTGTAAGTATAGATCATGCTCTAATGGCTGACAACCAGTAAAGAAATGTCTGCTCAGTCATGTGACCCAGAATTCCATAGGAAAGTATTGAATACAATATTCTTCTTTCTATGAGGAAGCTTGGATGTGCACCGCACATTGCGGGGGAGACCTTGCCTCCTCGATGATGTTGTAGAAGGCAGGAAGGTGGAAAAAGGAAAGTAAAAACCTTTTATTTATTTTTCTGGCAAACATGGGTTGCTGTATTTAACTATGGACAGGAACAATACAGCATTAAGAATACAGATTTGCATACCTAACACTCTACAGGGTTATTTACTATGGTGAATTTCAAATTTACGGCCAAGGTAGCCGAACTGGATGAATAACTGAATCAGAGAATGTTTCACATCCAGCTATTTTGACCTTGCATTTTAAATTCCCTTTAAATTCTCACTTTGACTAACCCTGAAACTGTTCCTTTAAAACATTTTGATTTGTTTGAGATAACATTACTATAAATCTTTAGATTGTAAGCTCACAGGCTCTAACTAGGCACTTTGTATTAAAGAACTCCAAAGGCTGGATCTGAACTATCTTCACTTTCTGTATTAGGCTGTGTATATTTTACTGTTTCCCCCCCCCCCCCCCCTCAATTGTACAGCGATGCAGAATATGCTGGCGCTATTAAATGCCGATGGTGATAATAATAATAATATGCTACTTTGTAAGAATGTTTTGGCCGTAGACCTTTAATTTAAAGGATATTGTAGTCTTTGTTGCTGGCTAGTTGCCTTTCTTTTGTGTGAGCTGCTGTGTTCCCTGCATATTCTACAGACAGCAGTCAGCCTGTCTAACTGTTGAGATCACTGTCAGTAGCATGATATACAGGTGGTCCTCACTTTGCGACCTACCTGTTTTGCGACGGCTCACACTTACGACCTGCTCTGTAGCGTGGAGATTCAAGGGATTCTCCATGTTAGAGAGCTGGTCTATGTTCGGGGAATTTTCCCCGAACATAGATTAGAGGGATTCCCTGCTCTGGTGCATATGTCTACATTCGGAGAAATTTCCCCGACCATAGACCTGCACTGGTCCGCATGCGCCTCACTTACCGACCAATTCGCTTTACGACCGGGTCATAAGAAAGGAATCTGGTCTGTAAGTGAGGAGCATCTGTACTCGGTTTAGTGGAGCGTACTGATCTGCATCAACAAGGATAAAGATGTAAAAAATGAGAACTTTGAATCTTCCTTGCTTTTCAGCACAGATGTAGTGTGGACTTCACATATGATTTGAGTTGGTGGTAATGCCCTCACAACTTTACATGCTATTTAGGTTTATTGTTTTGAGCAGTGCAGTTTTTAAGCAAAGCCAGTGCCTCTGTGAGAAATTTGTGGCGAGGTTTGTTCATGGAGTTTGCGTGTGGATGCTGTGATTTTCAAGACTGGACACAATAGTATAAAAATTGGGTTTTCTGGCAAACATAGCAGTTGAGAACAAGGCTGCATTTTGTAGGACAGTGAGAATGCACACGTTGCTATGAATTATAAAGCACAGCATGCTTGCTGGATACAATGCTGTAAGAATTGGGCTCTTTGGTAAACGATCCTTCACTGAAGTTAGAATTAAAGGGTTACTCCAACCAATTTCCTTTTAGTAATTACTTGAAAAAAAAAAGTACAATGCCCTATTGGGTGTTTTCAGTAGATCCCCACCCTATATAAACCATGAAAATAAAAGCAATGATTTATTCAGTGCCATGTGACGCACCTCTCGCTGGATACCATGCCTTGTCTGACTTCACAGATACCCTCTCGTAGTCCAATCAAAGGTTTTATTAGAGAAGCATTTGTTTGGGCTTTTCTCTGTTTGGTTCAAAGCACATAGCAATTAAAAAGGCGGGGGGGGGGGGGGGGGACTGACGTGATATAGTATGCTGGTGACAGACGTTGTCACCTTCTCCCCTTGCAAACAACGCTTGGAGAGGCCTAGCAAGGAAGGAAGCTGACAACATTTGCCTCCAGCGCTCAAATGACCGATGCATTTTTTTTTGCACAGAATTGACATTAGGTAATACGAAACAGAGTTCTGGGTTGCCTAAGTCACGTGTGCCGGGCATGTAACTAGCCCCCAGTACAAACCTGCAAATATTTCTGGTTGTGAAGTTTTTCAAGCTGAAACATTGCACATAAAGATTCTTTCCTCCATGACTTCTTCTAAAACTAGTAGCGGTCGTGGACATTTGAGTAACCCTTTATTTTTTTTTGCAGTGCATAGGATTATAACAAAAGCACGTGAGGTACCCCAATGGCAATCCTCAAGCTTATTTTAAACACTTGTAACAATGAGGTATTCGAGAATACGTGCACAATTTTATAGTTAAGAAGATGTTAAGCAAGGTTAGACATAAAGATAAGAATTTTGGTACTGCATGGTAATAACTTAGCAGATCCTACAAGGCCCTAACAGTACAGGCAGCAACAGAAGCCTACGGTCGTTTCACCGGACCGAACAGGATGCGTGCAGCTGGATGCTACTCTTTACTGGGGTGGATCGGTGTTGCTTGTCTTCCCTTCGGGCTTGGCAGCCATGCAGAGTGGTGGGAAGCCAGGGTGCCCTCTGCTTGGAGCATAGAGGAAGGTGCAGCTTCAGGTGGTCATCGGAACCGTAGTAAGCTGATTGGGATGAGTTCACCTGAGGCCCAGTCGGTGGGAGTGGGTTCGCCATCTTGATTTTTGGTGCGCTGACATTTAAATGGCCCTGATATAGCAAGCATCGCAGGCCTCCCCTCCTCTGCATGCCGATGCACCGGGCGTGTCGGGGTCTTCCCTTCCCGCCTTTCCGCCACTTGGAGGCACTGCAGGGGCCCCTTTGCTTGCAGGAGCAGTGCCCCATGGGCCATCCTGGCCCTTTATGCTCAGCTCCCTGCTCTGAGTGATAAACCGCTCTGTGTCTCAGCTGAGTAGTGGTAAGTGATCTCTGGCCTGACCGGGTGTATGTAAACCTCTTGTGCGGTGTGGTCGGGTGCAGGTAAGTAACTTGTGTTTGTGTTTTTGAGGTGGGCGATCAAGCTGTCTGCTTACACTGTTTCCTCACCTCAATCGCATCCCAGAACCTAGTGAAGATTAGGTCGAGTTTGGCCAGAGTGGTGTCGACAAGGGTCTCGGCTGAGTCTCTGGTGGTGATCTCTGCTGTGACGAAAGCACCTTCGTCACTGGGATTTGGAGAGGCCTGCTTGCCAGCCTCTTGCCCTGTAACTATGGCCCCTGGGGTGTATTGCCCTTTAAAAGCTATATTTGGGCATATTGGATTTTAAAACACTTTTTCTGCCCCTTTAAATCCATGGGAAAATGTGTCTCTTCCTCTTCCCCTTTTTTCTGTCCTATTGTTTCTCCAGCAGGGCGTTGTCCCAGGGACACTGCCAGACCAGTTTAAACTGGCTGCTTTGTCCCTCCTCAATCTCCCATCAGCCCTTGCTATTGTTTAACTGTATTCGTGAGATCTGAGCGCTTTTTCTGACATATTAAGCGCTCAGATCCAAGCTATCTGGGGATATGTTGGACATATAGGTTAAACATTGTATTATAAGAGTTATGTATTTTTATGTGGTTTTTGTAACAGTTTTTGACTTTTAAGATATTTTCTGTACCTGGAGATAATTAAGTTACCACAGCCACTTAAGCCAATTATCTCCAGGATAGAGGAGAAGATAGACCGGCCGCACAGCCTAAATCTGTGGAACTGTTTTGGGCATGAAAGCCAGGCTTGCGGTCGGTCAAATGTGACTTCCATAAAACTTTTGAACCCCTGCTCTGATCTTGGTGATTTTTGGATATGTTTTTCACCCAGATCAGGGCTATCCAGGGATGTAGGATTTATGGGGATATGTTGTTGTTTTGGGGTGTTTCTGGACTTTGGGTAAAACTGGATATTTTCTGCCCGTGGAAATTGAGTTAGTCCATTGTGTTTGGTAATTGTATCACAGGCAGAGGGGAGGGTTTGTGTACATTAGCTGGGAGTGTCTAATTGTACAATACTGTGTTAATTGGCTGTGGTGACTTTGTGTCCTGTGTTCCACACGGTCCACATGGGTGGTAACCTTGTGGGGAAAACTGTATTTAAGAACTGCCCATGCACTCAATAAATCAGACCTGTTCTACCCTCCATGAAGTCTTGGCTCATGTTTGGGGGATTGGAAAACTACCTACACTCTGGGGATTGCTAATTCACTATACTCCCCAGAGTAAGCTCTTGTAAGAGCTTATTCCTGTTCCTGTTCCTGCTCTCTGGATTTAAGAGAGGTCTACCTACTGGAAGCTGGACCCTGGTCTTAGGTCCAAAGTGGGTGGAAGACTACGAGACCCCAACCAAGCTGCGGCGGTTTGTGGGATCTGCAGTAGTTATGGTGTC
The DNA here is from genome assembly GCF_036172605.1 of Pelobates fuscus. Lineage (NCBI taxonomy): Eukaryota > Metazoa > Chordata > Amphibia > Anura > Pelobatidae > Pelobates > Pelobates fuscus. The sequence goes on from NC_086320.1 coordinate 36,645,206, forward strand.
TGGTGGAGTACTTGGAGCCCTCGGAAAGCACTAGGAGCATTCATCAACGGAAGGTACCCAGTTTGGGTGCCAGGCGTTCCGTTACATCCGCCATCTTAGGTGCCACACGGTGTCCCCCCACTTGGCAACAACAGGTGGGGGAAGATGCAGAAATCAGCTCAATTTAAGGAAATGCAGCGTCTGGAGAGCGGCCGTCTCTCCGATGTCTGTCGAGCTTGAAGGCCGCATAAAATGGAAAGTGGGTAGTCTGGACCTGTAGAGTTCCGTGTCTGGTACTAAACGATTCACCAAGAACCCCACTATACAGCAAGTCGTGTTTTGTGGTAATATCTACAGGTTGACGGGTTTAAATTGCTTATTTCGCCCATTTAATTCGGGAGCTCATGTAGCACACGTCTGCTCAGTTTGCCCATCAAGCTCCACCCATTGAGTAACCCTTTTAATGCCCTTTTTTGACACAAAAATAGAACATACTCAACTTTGACTTGATCCGTGCTTTTTGAGATAAATCCCAAATTGAGCGGATAATTTCAGCTTGGTTAAGGTAGAATATTTGAATATTTTTCTATGAGCTACAAAATATCAAAAGGGAAATGCAAGGGAAATGGAGAATTATTTAATTTTAACATAGTAAGCAAGAATTTAAACAGTTTTATTTTATATTTTTAAGATGATATACAGAATGTGCATTACTTAAACGATACAAGATTTAATTCCTTCAGAATCTCCGGTAACTACTGGAAATAGTGTTTCCATGGAGACGTTCTATTATAACGGCACTTCAAACTGTGAGGGGGATTTTGAGGTTTGGCAAATTTTGTGAAACTGTTTCCAGACATCTGTTGGTTGTTTCCATTAACTCTGTGATAATAAAATCTTTCTATATATGTTTTTCAACAGTTATACATGGTGTTGCTATATCAAATTATAAATTAATGATTCCAAGTGTTTTGGTAAAATAATTCCCTCTCTTTACTAATAATTTATATTTATAGAACATTTCTTAATAGGCACATTTAATTAGAATTCACCGACTGGCCACATAGTCATAATAATTTAATGAAATTGCATTTTAATTGTATTCCCAAAGGCATAGAGAGGTGTTTTTCTTATAATCGTCTCCTTTGATCCCTGACATTTTCTAAATTTCAGTTATTGCTTGGTGTTACTGCATCCTAAAACTTCCTTATTAACACATATTATCTAATAGTTACTATTTTCAATAGCTGTAAAAATAAATTAAAATTGAACAGAAGCACTGTGCTCCCTGTGTTTTCTTGGTTGAATAAAATCTGGGGTTTTCTTCCCCAAAAACATTTTATTATTTTAAATACAAAAAAAAAAAAAAAAACATGGACAGTGTTGGGATTACATTACGTAACACCCTATTTACATACTAAAGATGAAGATCAAAATTCAATAGCAAACTGATAAAACAATATTAACTTTCAAATAATCATGGTCATAAAATACATACATAAAATAAAATAAATACATTTAAATAACAATTAGGTTAAAGTGGAGGTCTCACATGAACATTTTGTAGGGATTACCAGTTGGTGAATTAACAGGTTTTACAAACAAGATCTGCTGTGAATACAGACAGTGGATATTGGGTTCCCAATAGTAAAAACAATTGGCAAACTTGACAATTCTTAGTTTTGCAATCTACCTTGAACCGTTCAATTAAAATATATGGATTTAACCTTTAAATAATGAATGTGATAGATAGATAAATGAATAGTTTGTTGAGTACGTTAAAATGAAAGTGTACCAATAACACTCTACTTAGACTGCTCTTATTAAAGTTACTAACAACATAATCGCAGCTAAATCCAAAGGTCACTACTCCATACTAATTCTTCTTGACCTCTCTGCTGCCTTTGACACTGTTGACCATGTTCTCCTTCTTCAAACTCTTCAATCACTAGGTCTCTGTGACTCTGTCCTCTTGTGGTTTTCCTCTTATCTCTCCCAACGCTCATTCAGTGTCTCCTTTTCTAATGCTACCTTCTCCCTTCGTCCTGTCTCTGTTGGAATCCCCCAAGGCTCTGTCCTTAGTCCCCATCTATTTTCTCTTTATACTGCCTCCCTTGGCAAACTTATTGCCTCATTTGGATTCCAATACCACCTATACACCGATGACACCCAGATATATCTCTCCTCCCGGGACCTCTCCCCTGCCATCCTGCAATGTGTCACTGCTTGCCTTTCTTTCATCTCTGACTGGATGTCTTCCTGCTTTCTGAAAATCAGTCTCTCTAAAACTGAACTTCTTATCTTTCCTCCTCTAATATTGATCCTTCTCTCTCGCTCTCTCTTCAAGTTTGTGGTACACACATCAGCTCATCATAAGTGATGTCCCGAACAGTTCGCCGGCAACCGTTCGCTAGCGAACATAGCGTGTTTGCGGTCGCGAACACGCGCGATGTTCGGTCCGCCCCCTATTCATTATGGAGGTGGGAGGGCCTGGGAGGGAGGGTCTGCTGCTGATTGGCTGGAATGTGTCTGCTGACTGTGAGATACAGGGTCAAAGTTTACTCAATGATGACGAATAGGGGGCGGACCGAACATCGCGCTATGTTCACCGGCGAACGGTTCCTGGCGAACTGTTCGGGACATCACTACTCATCATTGACAAGCACGTTGTCTTGTTTTTTTTTTTATTTGATTCTGGCCTCCCCTTTGAGCCTCACATTCCGGTCTGTTGCCAAATTCTGTTGATTCCTCCTTAAAAACATTGCCCACATCAGCCCTTTTCTTAAGCTATATGCTACAAAGTAATATACCATGCTCTAGTAATCTCTTGCATTGACTATTGTAACTCTCTCCTAACTGGTCTTCCCACAAGTCGTATTGCCCCTCTACAGTCTGTAATGAATGCTGCCGCCAGACTGATTTTTCTCTCTAGTCGGTCCTCTCGCACATCACCCCTCTGTCAGTCCTTACATATGCTTCATGTATCCTATAGGAGTCAATACGAAGTACTAACCCATACCTATAAAGCACTGAACAATTCTAGCTCCTCCTATATCTCTTCACAGATCCATAGGTATGCCCCTTCTCGGTCTCTCCGGTCTGCCTGTGACCTTCTCCTGTCTGTTGCTCATACCCATAGGCCAACTCACGCTTGCAGGACTACTCGCGGGTGGCTCCTTTTCTTTGGAATAGCCTGCCTACCGCCATCAGACTCCCTTAGTCTTCAATCGTTTAAGAAGTCCCTCAAATCCAACTCTTCAGGAAAGCTTACGGCCTTCCAGAGTAACCTTTCCTCACGTACCCATCCCTTGCTCTCTCCTAAGGGCAGCACTCTACTCTCTCCTCCAGCTCTGCTTCACTCCCACCTTATTTGACTGCTATCTCCTGTCCTATTGTGTTTAATACTGCACCTCCTCTAGACTGTAAGCTCACTTGAGCAGGGTCCTCTTTACCTTGTTGCTCCTGTAACATTTTGTAAGGGTCTCATTTATTGTTAACTCTCCTCCTCTAATAATATTGTAAAGCACTATGGAATATGTTGGCACTATGTAAATAATAATAATAATAATAACAAAAGACAACAGGTTCCATAGATTCTAGACAGTATTCAAACCACAGTAGCTTCCACAAACCAAATGGTGAGAGAGCGAGCTCAAAATAGATTCAATCATGCAACTTTCCCAATGTGGCCCAATTGTGGAATTGTTGGTGGATCAAAGTCTTCAAATAGATCATTCCAGAGGGTCATTACTCCACTTGCTCGTAGTATAACAATACATTGAAATATCGTTTGCTCAAGTGTAGCCCAAATAACATACAGAAATAAGGAAAGGTCACTGTTTCATGTAGTACGTGGGGAAAATCGTAATTACACCATATCTAAAGCTTTAGATTAAATATGCTTTTTTATGGCTTTCTGAGCGTTAAATTAATTTGCTGTCTGACATGACACTTTCTCACAAGCCTAATGCTGTTTTAATCCCTTGTATGCGGCAGATTGTCAGAAAGTGGGTCAAGCTATTCGTTCTGTACAATGACCTTCTTCTTTTGTATCTGAAAGGTTTGCATTTCATTTGTCTGTTGTAAAGTGTCTTGAGAATTACCTTGTGATCTCATTGCTGTATAGGGTCAAAAAAGACAAAAGGAGCAATGGCCAATTTAGTCTTTAGTTTTATTTAACTTGCCACTTATTTAACACCATATATGACATCATTATAAACATACACTACATAAAAACCACCTGCCTAATATTGTGTAGGCCCCCCTCATACTGCCAAAACTGCTCTGATGTGTTGAGGCGTGGACTACACAAGACCTCTGAAAATCTCCTGTGGTATCTAGCACCATGACATTAGCAGCAGATCCTTTAAGTCCTGCAAGTTACAAGGTGGTGCCTCCATGGATATCCCACAGATGCTCAATTGGATTAAGATCTGGGGAATATGGGGGCCAAGGCAACACCTAGAACTCTTTGTCAAGTCCCTGAAACCCATCTGGCCACTGACATCAGGGAACACTATTGCCATTAAGGGATGTACGTGGTCTGCCACAATCTCTAGGTAGGTGGTTCATGTCAAAGTAACATCCACATGAATGCCAGCAGAACATTGCCTAAACCATAACACTGCCTCAACCAGCCTCCCTTTTCCTCATAGTGCCTACTGCTGCCACCTGTTTCCAGGTCAATGAAGCACCTGATCTAAAAGATCATCAGACCAGGCAACCTTCTTCCAGTGCTCCATGTTTCAGTTCTAATGCTCACATCCCCATTGAAGGCGCTTTCGGCGGTGGACAGGGTTTCATCATGGACACTCTGACCAATCTGAGACTACACAGACCCATACACAACCTGTGTGCATGGTGTGTTCCTACACATTCCTATCATGGCCAGCATTTCGTTTTTTGAGGAATTTGAGCTACAGTAGTTCTTCTGTGTGACTGGACAAGATGAGCTAGCCTTCTCTCCCCACTTTCATTAATGAGATTTCGGTTCTAATGACCCTTGCACCACTTTTGGTAGGAATTAACCACTGCATACCAACACTCCACAGGGCTTTCCAGTTTGGAGATGCTCAGATCCAGTCATCTAGCCATCATGGTTTGGTTCTTGTCAATGTCAGGGTGGCGGTCCGGTGCCCGGGACCCAGACACTATCCGGGCGGCGGTGCAGGACCGGGACCCAGTATGCCTGATGTTCAGAGTAGGAGTCACAGTGTGGAGGTGGATTAGCAGGGTCTGGTGCAGGGTAACCGCATGCCCCCTGGTGTTGAGCACTAGCGTTTGAGCAGCCACATACCAAGACCCTGAATCAGCTTCAGCGGATACCAGTAACTAGGAGCTAGGAGCTTGGAAATTAAGCAGACCTCCCAGGAGCTGAATAGGGAGGCTCTGCAGCAAGATTGTATCCAGTACTAGAAACAAGGCAAGACTAGAGATAGGCACCAAACATGAAAACAAGACAGAACTAAAAGAACCCAGAACCAGAGAAAGATAGTAAGCTAAACCCAGAACATATACACAAGACATGAGGAAAACATGAACATAACATGGGCATGACTGGACAGGACTGTACGTGGACCGGGTATACAAACTAAAACAAGACACGATAACATAGGCAAAACAAGAGGAGAAATAACTAATATATATATGGAAATCATGGGGATTCAGTCACACTATATGATCATACATTGCATAAGCCTGCCAACAACGCCAATGTACCCCATATCTGGCAGGTCCTATACTGCCTAATGTATGCTAAAACATCCAAAGAAGACATATATAGCACTTACCTGCAAGAAAGGGCAGAAGCCATGAGCAGCTGCCTGCAGGACACTGAAACAAAAAGGAATGATGGAAAACAAACGTGTGTGGCAACATAAAACAAACATTTAAATGAATCCAGGAGACTGAGAAATCCAGGGACGGACTATAGGAATGAACCCAGAAATCCCAGCATAAAGAAAACCAGACATAGAATAGAAAACCAAAAAAACAAGAAAAACTAAACAAGAATTGTAACAAGAGTACTGGATACCAGAAGCCATTGCCAGACATCTCCACAGAACAGAGCAACACACTCCATCCCTTGACAGAAGCTATTGTAACAATATAATCAACGTTATTCACTTCATCCGTCAGTGGTTTTAATGTTGTGGCTGATCAGTGTATAATATATATAAAGAGAGAGGGAGACATAGCTCAGTCGAATCAGATGGAACATTCACTTCACAGCTTATCACAATGTTGGATTCTTTCTGTGCTCCCTTTCTTTACATCACATTTTGGGAAATCTGGTCGTTCTAAAATACATTTGTTAAGGGGGAGTCATAATGAGGATATTTAGAGTAATGTACACAGTCAAAAAACAACAGTTAATTACAAGCAAATATGGCGCTACAACAAAACTTTTTAACCTTTTAAATAGAATAGCAGCACCTTATCAGTGTATTTAGCCCTTCTCCACACTAACAGAAAATCTGAAATCAGAAAAAATTAAGTGCGCTGTGCCTTCAAATCATGGCTTCAATTTTGTGTAATCAATTAAAAATAAAGTGCTTAAACCACAGCAAAAAGTGCTTTTGCAATACTGTGCAAATCATACATACACTGACAGACACACACATATTCACTGACACACACACTAACAGACACACACATTCACTTACAGACACAGACACTCACCAGACAAACACTGACAGACACACACATTTGCTAACAGACATACGCACATTCACTAACATACATACACTGGCAGACAAACACACATTCACTGACAGACACACTCACTAACACACTAACAGTGAGTGTGTCTGTCAGTGAATGTGTGTTTGTCTGCCAGTGTATGTCTGTTAGTGAGTTTGTCAATCAGTGAATTATGTGTGTGTCTGCCTGTGTGTGTCTGTTAATGAGTGTATCTGTCAGTGAATGTTTGTGTGTCTGCCAGTGTATGTCTGTTAGTGAGTTTGTCTCACTGGCAGACACACACACTTTCACTGACAGACACACTCACTAACTAACAGACATACACTGGCAGACACACACACATTTACTGACAGACACACGATGGCAGACACACACACACATTCACTGACACACCCCCTGACGGAGTTGATATTGCTGTGCCCAAATTCCAGATAATTATCTCTTGTTCCCTTGCCACCTAATGAGACATGAGGATTATTGAGGTATGAGATAGTAGCCTCATAAATGAGTAGGACGCCATGGATATAGATTTCCTATCAGTACCATTCTTTTCTGTATATATTATGGGGATCATAAGAGTTTTGCCTATGGTTTATATGATATCCTATCCGTATGTTTCTTTATTATTTTTTTATTCTGTTATTTTTCTTTTGGGTTTAATATGTACATTTTATATATATGATAAAGTGATGAACATGGTTTGTTTATTGGTTACCTTATCAACCATAGTCATGTGACTATGATTGTGGGAGTTCCAATCATTCATGGGTGGCCACCTATTTCACTCAGGTATGTTTCATTGTGTTAATATATGTTGGTATATAAAGGTTATTATGTCTTCTTTACCACATGCTCCCTTGATAAAGGCGGATAGCGCCGAAACGTTGGGACTTGGGGGCTATTTTGTGTTTGACGTTTTCACCCTCTTCTCATGTTTCTTGTTTTCGGTATGTATCTTTTGGTTCACTATCTTATACAGGTATCATAATACTGTTTTGCATAAGTGGTTACACCACTCAAAGTGGATTATTTAGATCAGAATCTCTTTTTTTCTATTTTTCTTTGGTTCCAGTCATTGCTTGCATATTGGGTAGATATGCCTGAGTATATTGTCACTCTAAGATGCCCTTGTTGATACCTGTTATATGTGTTCCTGTATAATAAAGTTTTTTGCATTTTTATTGGTTGTGCTCCTCCTTTCAGTATTACACCCCCTGATTCTGACAGATTCACACTTACAAACATTGCCTCACACACAAATTATTTATTTATTTATTGTATTAATTGGGGGAGCTGGAGTGGATTATTTTCCTGGGGACCATTGGGGCTGCTGGGCTGGCTGCTGCCTCCTGGGCTCTCTCCTGCGCTGTCTGGAAGCTGTGGACTCCTGTGTTGCAGGGTGGCCGGTCAATGCATGCGGCGAGGGTGCTGTAATCTTCCTGTTCAGCTCCCTCGCACGCCAACATATCACGTCATATTCCGGCTCTGGCAACAACTCTGTATTGACAGCCGGGCGCCGCTGGGAACCCTGAGGTGGCCAACCGGCCAGCTTTTGGGTCCCCCATGAAAGAAGCTAACAAGACATGTGCCAGGGCACTTAAGGGGGTGGTGTTTTTTGCCGCACCCCTTAAAGTGCCGCCCAAGGCAAATGCCTTGTTAGCCTCGCTGTAAATACAGCGCTGCACGCACACATTCATATACACACATGCATACATTAAAATGGACACACACATTCGTACACACACACATGCACATTCATTCATACACAAATACATACTCACATTCATACACTAACACACATTTACAGTTATTTACTAAAAATAATTTATAAATGAATTTAAAATTTAAGGCTGAGTAGCATAGCTGACTCAGCAACGTTTTCCAGTTTTACTATTCTGAATTGCTTTCAATTTACTTTTTAGTTAATTATTATTATTATTATTATTATTATATCATTTACTTTCAATTCTCATTTTAGTTAAAGGGACACTGTAGGCACCCAGACCACTTCTGCTCATTGGAGTGGTCTAGGTGCCAACTCCCACTACCCTTAACCCTGCAAGTGTAATATCTATATAAAAGGTTGGTTCGGCACACATATTGCACATGTGATCCCCTGAGCATGTGGCCCTTAAGGGTTTATTTACTAAATGGTGAAGTGCACTGATTTGAAACCCAAAACATAATATTTAGGAAAAAAGTGTCGATCTGAGAAAAATCTCTCTCAGCGATAGAGATTAGAGCTTACCAATTTTAACCTACATTTTACAATTTGTTTTTTAGTAAATAATCAGTTTAGTGTTTCCGTACACCTGACTTACCTCATTCTATAGCATGAAAACAGCGAGGATTTGCTAACATTACAGCAAAATGTAACCTCTTTTTTTTATTGTTGTGTTTTGCAATCTATGATTTACCAGGTGACTGTAGGTGCTGAAAATGTGTCACTTTGTTTCCAGAGAAATTGTGTTATTGGATTTTGTTGATAAATTAGTCTTGTCTGTTAGACGCTTTAAGCTGCCATATCTAATGCTTTTGACATTTATTCTAAACTTCACCTACAATGTTATTTTTATATTCTTATAGAGCAGCTCTCACCCCAATGCTTGTAAAAACGCTCTTAACCTCCAATACTTTCAATACAGAGCCGAAAGCTCTCTGTCTGAGCTAATTGGGCAGTGCAGGACTTTGCTCATTGGCGCACAGCTATTAGCTGATGCTCGCAAACCAATGAGCTAGCTCTGCACAACCGGTCTTAGCTCACTAGCGTTATTGAAAAACTCTGGTTGGTGGACACTGGGTTAGAACTCAAACCATTATAAAATGGCTTGATAACTAACAGAAAAGGTGGGGGCACTAGATCACTACAACACACTGTTGTGTTTATGGTAAGTAGAATCTCTATGAAGAAAGTTCAATGTCTCCATGCAGAGAGTGGAGAACCTGAATGGCAATGCTGCTCACTGTGCAGCACTACCCCCAGGAAGCACCTCTAGTAGCTATCTGAGGAGTGGCCAGTGGAGTTATCACTAGGCTGTAATGTAAACACTGCATTTTCTCTGAAAAAGCTGCAAAAAGGGAATGATTATACTCACCAGAACAAATACTATAAGCTGTAGTTGTTCTGGTGACAATAGTGTCCTTTAAGGCTTACATTGAAAGCACCCTCATATTTTACTTTTACATGTGTAAACATATAGCACTTGGATAACATAGTTATATTGTTACATAGGCTGACAAGATACACGAGGCCATCAAGTTCAGCCTTTCTCACATCTGTTTTTGCTGTTGATCCAAAAGAAGGCAAAAAAAAAACACTTGAAGTGCTTTTAATTTTACAAAAAACTGGGGGGGGGGGGGGGGGGGAATTTCTTCTTGACACCAGAATGGCAGTCAGAATCGCAGTCAGATCTCTCCTTCGGTCAAGAAGCTGTTACCCCACAAATAAAAAATTATATCCCTGTTTATTATGTTTTTGCTAGTATTTATTCAATTGCTGTTTAAACATCTGGGTAGATGGTGATAAAACCCCCTCTTAAGGCAGATAATTCCATATCCTTATTGTTTTACTGTTAAAAAAAAATATCTTTCCTTTGCTTTAGACTAAATCTTCTTTCTTTCACTCTAAACACATGACCTCATGTCCTATGTATAGTCCTGTTTATGTATTGTCCCCAAATATATTTGTATAATGCTATCAAATTCCCTATGAGGTGCCATTTTTCCAAACTAAAAAGATTTACATTTGTTCATAAATGCAAAGGCTTGGCCTGCAGTTGTGGGAGGGGCAGAATACCCTACGTAAACCCCCCTACTCACCTTCCTCCGTCCCATACGTGCCTTTAGCGATTCACATGTCGTTATTTCCGGTTCCCTCGTGGTTCTTCTCGCCTGGCCTGCCGTTTTCGTTCTGTCCGCGGTGATTTTTCCTGGGCTCTGCTCCGGACGTGCTGATGTGGCTGCACAGCCTCGATTGTTCTTTTTTTTCCTCACAAGTCTGGCTACTTACTTCACGGCATGCTGGGTACGTCTCTGCTCCCACAGCTTCATATATATTTGCTAGGGCTGCTAGCCATGTCCTCTCAGACCGTCTGCAGTGGTTTTGGACGCGTAAATATTCTGCGTTCTGTTAGGCAGGGTCCCCGGTACACACCCCTTCGACACCGTCCTCGCGTACAGGCTATCCCGGTGGCCTCACTCGGTTACCCTGGATGCCTGTCTCAGACCCTGGCTCGGTTTCCGTTAATACCCAGCAAGAGGGACGAGATGTGGCTGCTCTCTGCAGCCGTGTGCTTCTCACACTGGGCATATTTTTCCGGTGTCCTGTAAGTGACTGCGGTAACCCCAACTTTCCTATTAGCTGCTTCTACAGAGCCCAGTCCGGCCTGGAACTGCACCGTTCAGCCTGAACCCCCCACCCCCCTTTTTACTGCTTCTGTATTTCAGCTTTCACCCCCTCACTTTTTTGCCTCTGTATTTCAGACTGCACCTCTACATTGCATACTATACTATAGCCTCTACCCACTTTTTCAAACGAGCTCCTCTATATTAATACCTGCACCCCTAATTCTTCTGTTGTGCTTCCTGATCCCAAACTTTTTCAACTTGTCCAATATAGTATTATTTTCCCCACCATTCCAACCTGTTCCTCTATAGTACTATCCTGCACCATCGCATTCCAATCAGTTCTAATATAGTACTGTCTGCCCCCCCCCACTTTCCAACCTTTGCCTCTATTGCTCAATCTGCTCCCCCACATTCCAACCTTCTCCTTTATTGTATTATCTGCTAAGCTATAACCCTACAGCTACGTATTTAGCGAGTACCACTCGGATTTTGGCGAACACCGTATGGTAGGATTTCGCATTTCACTGTTTAGTTAATTTTCCGTAAACCTAGGCAGACGGATTGCTGAGGTTTTTATTTGTAGTGTGCGTTTTTCACGTCATAAGCCTTTTTGATTTTGGATAAGTTGCGTTGCTCAAACTGTTTAATTACAGTTTTGTATCATGTTTTTTCCGGTCCTGTCGCAGAGTCCGACCCGCGCTCTTTCGAGTTTTCATTTTTCCTGCATGACTGGGCCGCGCTTGCCCGCCATACTCCTCGTGCTTCATTGTTTTCCTGCTTACCCCTCCCTCCCCCACTTTCCTTACGTGTTCCTCAGGTATGTTCTCTCTCTCTCTCTCTCTCTCTCTCTCTCGCTACCCTCTCCCTTTTAGTTAGCTGTGGCTGGCTCTCAGGGTTCTAGGTGCCCACTAGTTGTAATTCTCCCTGGCTTCTTCGCCTTTGGTTAGTGGTCCCGCGAGGCCAACACCCATCCTCATACTCGGAGGTGCTACGTCCCTCGGGCCAAATCATAGTTAGTCGCCTCGCATTGTGGCATAGAGAGGGCCTCACCTGTCACTCCCATTCTATCTTATGTTTAACTGTCACGAGAGGCCAACACCCCGCCACAACGTTTCAGTGGCCATGTCATCCCCTCGAGCCAACTCATAGTTAGAGCCTCTCACGCCGCTTGGCATCTAGCAGGGCCTCACCTATCACCAAACTTAGTTTTAATTGTTTCGCTTTTTGGCATTAGCTAGTATGCCGGCACACATTGGGTTTCTATACACTGCTTATTTGCTTCCTTTTTCTTACTCCTTTATGGCCTGACCACCTGGACTCTGACGTGCTTACCCTGCACTCCAGTTACGGTCGGCCCCGCGGTACTCATTTGTACACCCCCACATTTTTGACACACGTTCCTCAGGCACATACTTTCTCTCACTCCCTTCCCTCCCCTCTTAGTTAGCTGTGCCTGGCTGTCCGGGTCTTAGGTGTCCACTAGTTGTTATTCCCCCTGGCTTCTTCGCCTTAGGTTAGTGGTCCCCCGAGGCCATCACCCATCCTCATACTCGGAGGTACGACGCCCCTCGGGACAATTCATAGTTAGTCGCCTCGCATTGTAGCATAGAGAGGGCCTCACCGGTCACTACCATTCTATCTTATGTTTTTAACTGTCACCGAGAGGCCAACACCCCGCCACAACGTTCAGCGGCCACGTTATCCCCTCGCGCCAACTCATAGATAGAGCCTCTCACGACGCTTGGCATCTAGCAGGGCCTCACCTGTCACCTAACCTAGTTTTTAATTATTTCGCCTTTTGGCATTAGCTAGTATGCCAGCTCACACACACACGCACACATTGGGTCGCTTATGCACGGTTAATGCGCTGCCAGGCACTGGCGTGGTATTTTGTCTGCCTCGGCTCTCTGGCTAGGTCTGATATTCCTCACGCTGTGATGTTTCGGCTACTCCTACCTTCTTTTCATGTCCTGGTCTCTTCCTAGCTTCGCTGTAGTTCTCGTGAGTCAGCTTATTCCCTCCCTCGGGCAGCTGAACTCTCTGTGTCATGGGTAACGCTGTTGCTGGAGGGTGCCTCGAGTTCACTCTTCTCCGTTGTTCGCCCCTTGTTTGTCTACGCTCCTGTCGTCTATAGGGCGGTTTCGGATGGCAGTTTGGGTAATGGGCGTCTGCTGCTCTGGCTGGATCCGAGCCAGGCTTCCTGCACCTTTTGTACGATATGTCCTGTGCCTCCTCTACGCCTTCCATATGGTTCTGCCTACGGCCTCTCCTGCAGCCGCTGCCGTTCTCTGCGTTTTGGGGTCTGCTCGCAGACTGCCAGCCTCGTTAGCTTGTGGTAGCCATTTTCCACCTCTGGCTCTTTCTGCGGTACATGTATTAGGCCCTTCTCCTTGAGGCTTCTTTTTCGCATATACTGTTACTGTCTTCTGGCCATGTTGTCTGCGATAGGTTTTCGCTTCTTTTGCCACCTCTTTCTTACTTCAGCTCTACCTATCCGGTTCATAACTTCACATGCTGTACAGGTTTACCATTCCTACGAGTTTATTACCATACTCAAGGCGTTCCAGGTTCTCGTGGAACTTTCAATCTTACAGATTTCCCATCAGCATCCAATTATTTCAATCACTATCAGTCCTATCAGATGCCTGTCCTCATGAACCAGGCACCAACCTTTCAATGTTGGGTAATAACTGCTTGATCCAAGGATAAATCTGACTGCCATTCTGGGGTGAAGAAGGAATTTTTTCCCTAGCTTGTTGCAAAATTGGCTGTGCTTCAAACTGGGTTTTTTGCCTTCTTTTGGATCAATCGCAAAACAAATGTGAGGAAGGCTGAACTTGATGGACGCAAGTCTCTGTTCAGCTATGTAACTATGTAACCTAGTAGTTGAGCTGCTATACCTGCTTTCACAGTTTCTTGGGTCCAACACATTTACCACAACCACCACTTCAGTCTTGCAGCATCGTCTGAAGTAGTCTCACCTATTCATGCAGTCTTTTGTTTACTTTCTCTACCCCACACTTAGTCTACCCCTAGCTGGCCAACACGTTTATATTCCTTACTTCCCCTTGCACAATTAAGAGTGCCGGTTAAAGTTCCGGGCACCTATTTACTAATTTTCTAATCAAGCCTCACAATCACAGATATCTCTACTTGAGCCAGTCCTCACACCACTACATACTTACTATTCTTTGGTTTATTGATCTTGAGGCTAGGTTTAAGCCGTCCTACTATTCTGGTCACCTCTCTAGGATAGGGTGGCATCCATGACTTCAAACTAGTTCATTTTGGTCTGTATATTTAATCTCTAGGTTAATGGAAGTTCTCAGCTTATTCTCCATAGGTACCACGTACCTTCAAAGGCATTTACCATATAGCTAGGCAATTAAGGTTTTTTTTTAACAGTTGTTGATTGTTCTACATGTATCTTTTTTGCCCTCTTTATTACAAGCCTACCGTGACGTCGGTTCCGGCACACCTCAACCGACTTTTCCCCCCTTTACTATGCTACTCTTTGTACGCTTCCTATACCGCCTTTTTTGCCCCTCACACAAATGCAAAGGCTTGGCCTGCAGTTGTGGGAGGGGCAGAATACCCTACTTAAACCCCCCTACTCACCTTCCTCCGTCCCATATGTGCCTTTAGCGATTCACATGTCCCCACCCTCCTCTCCCTCTATCTATACTCTTCATTACACCTCATGGGTGGGCCCTCTTTATTACAGGCACACTTCAACCGACTTTTCCCCCCTTTACTATGCTACTCTTTGTACGCTTCCTATACGGCCTTTTTTGCCCCTCACACAACTAAAATTCTCTATTCCTTTTAATAATGTTTTAGCCCGCCTCTGCACTTTTTCTAATGCCATAATAACCCTCTTTACAACAGGTGCACAAATTTACGTAGCATATTCAAGGTATGGACTTACCAGTGATTTAATAGGCAAAATTATATTTTCATCCCAAGAATTAATGCCACTCTTTGTACATGACAATACCTTACTGGCCTTAGTAACTGCCGATTGATATTGCACATTGTTTCCTAGTTTGTTGTTTATAACAATGCCCAAATCCATCTTGTAGGTTGTTATCCTTAATTCATTACCATTTAAGGTATAAGTTGCTTGTGCATTCCTTACCCAAAGTGCATAACTTTGCATTTTTCCACAATAAGGTTCATCTGCCATTTGCTTTCCTAGTCACCCGATTTATCTAAATCCCTATATTGCATACATTATTAAAGACCACTTTGAAATTTGTGCCCAGGTAAGTGTTGCTATAAATATCAGGGTTTTGTAGCCTATTTGACATTGCCTTTTAATGTTCTGCACTAATATAATTCTAATTGTATTCTTCCACCAGTCTAAGGTGAGCCAAAACGCAATCAGGCAGCACTCAGTGTGGGAACATCGATAATACTGCAGCTTTCACTCTAGGGAACTGTGCTAACTCATTAGCATCTAAACGTGTTTTGAATTACCGCACAGAAGGGTATTGTACAGATGACTTTTAGTGATTTCTGGAAAAGCTCAATACTTACAAGATCTTTGTGTACAAGGGACGGATTAAATGTCCAATTTTTTTCGCCCATGAGCATAGCATTTAATTTCACGTGATAACTGTGAAATATGTTATGTATTGTAAAGAAAACAAATGCAGGTTCTCAGTTGTAGCAAATAGAAATATTTCAGTGAGAACAAAAAAAATCTTTCGAAGATACTTGTTACTATTCTCAGCCTTTTTGTCTCCGCACAGCTGCGTTTTCAAAGAATACTCCAAATATGTTTGTTAGATTTTTATGTAGAAAGAGTTCCACTGTTTTTTTTTTGTTTTTTTTTTTTTTATAATAGTCCAAAATCACTTGTGCTGATCTCAGTTCTGAGATACCAAGCCTAAAGGAGTTCCTCCAACCACTATGACCACTACTGCTTTAAAAAGTGGTCATGGTGGTCGGAGTATGTGTGTGCGCAGCGTTTCTGCTTAAAACACTGATATATTTGCACTTTTGTGTAAGGGGCCAGATGCACCCCGGGTACACTTGACTTTGGAAGAACTCTGTTCTGAGCTGTCTAATCTAACTTTTGTACAACAATTACATCTGTTATCAGCACAAACTATGCATCGGCGACAGATGTAATGAGCTTTCCGTTGCAGGTAGTACACCGGCTGCAAGGGGGTGCTTGAGTGTCCTCTCCTTCTCTGCACTTTCCACCTTCCTAGATTTCAAGCATTCATTTAAAAGCCTTCCTTCCCCTCTTTCCTCTCACCAACCCAGAGCATTGTACTCAAGGTAAGTTTTAGCTAAATTGCTTAGGTTTTTAAAGAAAATAAAGGAGGGCATGGGGGTGGTGGTGGTGGTGTGTGTGCGGGGGGAAGGGTGGGGGGCAAGATCATCAGCTTCCAATAGGGCATTATAAAGAAAAAAACACCAGTCATTAGCATGCATGGCACGCTGGTGACGGACATAATGAGCTTCTTCACTTTCAGGTAGCGCGGTCAACACACCTGCAACGAGAAGCTAACTTTCTCATTGTTAGAGGGATACTATAAGTGCCAGGAATACAAAGCTGCCCTCTGCCTCCCTCCTCCCTCGCGTCCCCCTTACCCAATAAATAAAGAGTTAAAAACCCTTTGTTTACTTACCTTACCCCAGCGCCAATCCCTCACCGCTAGGTCGAGGCTCCACCCCCTGCGATGTCCCACACCAAGTGGGTGCTAATGCGCATGCTTGGCAAGTGCAGAGAGAATCTGACCTTCCTATAGGTAAGAATTGAATCAGGGCTTTTCCATGGGACAGATCTGACGCTGGATATCCTCATGCAGAGCGTCAGATACCGGACCAAAGGTAGCTTATGCAGGAATCGCCTCCAGTGGCTTTTTTTCGAAGACAGACTTAGTGCTGCAATGTAAAAATTTCAGTTTCTTTGGAACTGCAGGGTTTTACAGTGCAGCACAAAGTGAAAAGGGACACTGCACCCAGACCACTTCAATTAGCTAAAGTGGTCTGGGTGCCTGCCATATAATCTCTGCCCTTGATTAGCCCTGCCCTACTCCCCTCCCTACATTATATATTAATACCTGTTTCTTCTCCTCCCCTTGTTCACCTCCCTACTTTCTGATGAGCACTCTATCCTTCCTCTAACAGCACTTGGACTGGTTGGTAGGCAGACTGTAGCAGCGAGGTGAACTGTCCATCAGCTCATCCAGGCGCTCCTGAAGACTCAAATCTAGGGGTGTAGGGGCTAAGGCTGATTGGCGGATTGCACAATTGCTGCACGTGTTCCCAGGCTCAGACAATGCATGAGAAGCATGTGATTGAACCTCGAAAAGGTAACCAGCTTGACAACATATAAGTTGGACATGTCAAGTGACAACTGCTTAGTAATACATTTCTAAGTAAAATCATGAAATTTTAAACAAGGGTTGGAGTAACTCTTTAAGCTATGCTCATTCACATCAATCTCATTAATCCCCATCATATCTATCCCAGTCCTATAGTGCCCTCATACATCCTTCACAATCATATCATCCCTGTCCCTACAGTGCCTAGACGCTGTCGTGCTCGGTGATCTCGTGGAGCGGTGCCTTGACAGAGCTGGTCGATGTGTTTCTAAAAGACCATCTCCCAAGGTCTCTCTGTACTGTATGTCAGAGAGAGACACAAAATGCAAAGTTACAAAGTAATAGGCTGTGCTGAGACTAAATGTAGAATATTCTATATTGTTTAACTATTCAAACACTAATTTATCTGTTCACTTTATGTCAACTAAAATCTTTCGTTTTCTTTATCACCTGCTCCAAGGCTAGTATTGAGGCAATTGAAATATGACAGGTCTGTCGGGTACTTAACACTCGATGGGCTCAAAGCAATTGGGTAATCAATCTCTGGAATCACACTGACACTTTCCTTTGCTTTTATTCAACACTGTGTCATTCTTATAAATTCTTAAAATGAAGCATTTCTCCTGAGCTCAATCACATTCAGAAATAACAACCCTTAATAGTGTTACTGAAATAGCACACTTACTAGCCAACTAGAATAAGTAGCTTCAAGCCAATTTAGTACTGCTGTACATAGCATAATAATACTTGAAACTGTCTATTGACTCCTATAATCTGGTATTATACTTGGTCATTCACATGAGGACATATGGATATCTGGATTTCGTTATTCAGCATCTGAATTGACACAAACATCCACCAGATCTCAGCTTGATCAAATACTACTGGACAGCTGAAGCCCAGTCCCCAATGCTAAATACTCAGATTATTTGCTCCTTGGCAAAAAGTTAAAGAAACACTCCAAGCACCATAAGCGCTACTGCACCCTGTAGTGGTTATTGTTCCAAGATCACCCTGGTGCCCCCACCATTGTAAGTAGAATATCTGTTTTTCAATGATTTACCTCTTTATTAGACATTTGTATTCAGAAAAATTACGAAATGACAAAAATGTTAGTTTTTTCGGTCATTTGTCAGAATCCGAATGCAAATTGTGAATAACTGATTTCCAAAGGTGTGTATTTATCCATCTTACCCAGTGTTACCTGGGTGCCCTGCCCAATCAGTAGAGGATTTCAGGGCCATAGACTTCAAGTGATAGAGAGAGAGAGATAATCGATATACTCCTAGAAATCTTCTCCAACCTGACTAATGATGGTCTCTAGAACATGTCCAAGTCATGAATGAAAGTGGGAGTTCAGTAGCATGTTGCCTTAAGACTTCCCATTTCCAAGGGACCATCTACACATGTTAAAAGCTTTTCTTATGAACTGGGTCAGTTATTAATCTCTCTGATAAACATATGTCCTATTACACCAGCTCTCCTTAGGTCTAGAAAATAATGATGCATCTCACAAGCAACCTTCAAAACCATTCAGCCTCAGTCTGGATCCTCTCTTTGCTTGGCTGAGAACAGCCCTGAGAGGCTACCTACATCCACAATATCATTTATGAAAATGTTTCTTGGTAAACAACAACCACTGTAGAGAAATGTGCTCCACCCCTATGCGTATATCTATCTTGTTAGGATTCATTTTCATGTTAACTTGTCAGCAATAGACACCCCTCAAGCAATTTACTGTGTTTGATGGGAGGCTTTGGAATTTTTATTTCCTGGATTCGAACACAGGTTAAAGTTACATACAGGATGGTGTGACTAGGGCTGTATAAACAAAGTGATTTAACTTCTAAATGGCAGAGAATTGAGCAGTGAGACTGCTGGAGCATGATCTATACACCAAAACTGCTTCATTAAGCTGATGTTGTTTTGGTGCTTAAATTGCTGCTTTAACATAATTTAAAGGGACCCAATAGTCACCAAAACAACTACATCTTATTGTATTTGTTCTGGTGAGTAGAACACTGTCTTTTCAGAGAAAATGCAGTGTTTACATTACAGCCTAGCGATAACTTCACTGGCCACTCCTGAGATAGCTGTTAAAGATCTTTCCTGGGTCATGGCTGCCTAAAATGCATCCAAACATTCAGTGTCTCCTCCCTCTGCATGCACACACTGAATTTTCCTCTTGGAGATTCATTGATTTAATTCATCTTTATGAGGAGATGCTGATTGGCCAGGGCTGTGTTTGAATCATGCTGGCTCTGACCCTGATGTGCCTCTTTGTCAGTCTCAGCCAATCCTATGGGGAAGCACTGTTATTGGATCAGGCCACCACTTCTGCTGATGCCAGCAGACAACTTGCTATTCTGAGGCAAACAGCATGCAGAGCTACAGCTTCAGGCTTGAATACAAGTAAGATTTTGCTATATTTAGGGAAGCATGAAGGGCCCAGGGGGCTAGATGGTTGTTTTAACACTATAGGGTCAGGAATACATGTTTTTTTTTGTTCCTGACCCTATAGTGATCCTTTAAGAAAAGAAAGCCATACATTGGAATTGATATAAATCGTGGAGGGATAAAAAATCCTTTTTGATCTCTTTATTTTTCTTGTCCTTAATGTTATGGTTGATGAAATTGTACGGTCCACCCTATGATTTTTATTTTGTTTCTTGTACTTTGATACTAGTCCACTAAAAGTGAAATAGAAGAATCACTCATATTTTGCCCTGATGTTTTCAAGAGCTCCCATTATTTGCTACTAAAACCGAAAGATTGTGGATTCCCCCACCTAGATCTCTCACCACTAATGTTCTTCATTTTGCTCTGACGGGGATATAATATTTTCAAATCATTGCCCTTTTGTGAACTGTTAAAATACGTATTTGATTCCTATAAACAACCCCTGAACCCAACCTTTGCGTGTAATTCTTTAAACTCCAACTCTTTACGTTCAGTATCCTGTGCCAGAAGAATCAACTTTCCAGTTATGTTTTCGTTTGTCAGGAATTAAAGGAAAATTCTAATTTTATGCCAATATAACCGAACTGAAAACATAACAGAGATTTTATTCTGATTTTGCTCTTTGTTCTAACATTTGAGATTCAATTAAAATTATTTTTGAATTGCTAGCAATAGTTAATTGCTCAGATTTACCAGGACAAGCTCTGTGATTATTGTGTTTTCTAACTGTTGAATAAATATGATGTGCCATATTCCTATATATTTCCAGGTAGTTTATAAACGGGAAAAAGCTCACTATACCTGAATATGTTGCTTGTTATAGGTTTTTCCATATACATTTTTTATCCTTTGTATTTTAGGTTTTTCATCTAAATGGCTCAAAATGACACTGATATTTATAGATGTATAATAAGGTAACACCTTCAATCAATTCAACTATACCTATTAACTTATATTTTACACACAACTAAGAGTAGATTTTATTGAAACCCAATTTTAACATTGTTTTTGCTATTTACTGATTATGAGTAAATATGATAGCAGCACTGCTGATATGTATGTTAAGCCGTTTACATACTCTAAATGTATCTGGCCAATTTATATCATTGTCTCCTTCAGTCATTATTTATTAATAAACAGAGTGGCTATGGTAGCCGCAGGGATGTTCGAAATGTACCCTTTACTTGTCAGATATATAATGAAATAATCTGCCCCCCGCGCGGTGTATGAACGTCAGACTGACAGCTATGTGCTCCTGCCTGTAGATACCATTCTGAATTCTGAGCAAATACTTTGTGTTGTCGCTTCTTTTTCATCGTTAATGTGTCATGTACCATCTGACATTCCCGCTGGCTCCCGATGCCTCGTTTTCTATTCTTTCTACTGAGCCAGCATCATTTAAACTTTTTTTTTGTCACCGAGCTGTCGTGAAAAGGAGCTGAATAAACATCAAGCCTTTCTTTGAGGCGCTTATAAAAAATGCTTTAATTAAAGCTCTTGCAAAATGACATTTTCTTCTTTTTTTCCTCTTTCAATTTCTTTAAGGGGTTTAAAATGTAAAGGGATTTTGTAAACTAGCTTAAAATCTACCCAACTGCCTCCGCATGGTTTCAGGGGCAACTGTTAAATATATTTTTGGTCATGCCCTGGGTTAGCTCTCGTTTGGGTTATGTTTTTTTTTTCTCCATAATTAGCAAACTAACCAAGCCAAATTGTATTTCAGATATGTCTCTAGCCCCTTTCATCTTTTCTCATAATAAAATTAAAATTCAAGATAAAATACTTGCTTCGATGGGATGGGAGTCTGTAGTGCAGATATGTTTGCTCACCCTTGAAGATAGACACAGTCCAAGGTGACCAGATAAGAAGCCACCTGGACTGTGAATCTGTGCACAGCGGCTGTGCAGGAAAGGTGATTCCAATGGAGTACCGAGAAGGACACAAACAGCAGGATAGTCAAGGGATAGCCGAAGTCAAAGGATGCCAGAGGTCAGGATTAACGAAGTGTGGCCGAAGTCAAGGTCCAGAGATCAGGATAAACCAAGACAGAAGTCAACATGGATTATAAGTATATGGAGTAAAAATTCAATAGATTGGAACACAGGAACTGAACACACACAGCAGGATCAAAGACTTGATAAAGCCCCAGGGCGAGGCTGTGTTTATATTATACCCTGCTGATGACTGATCTGAGTCAGGTGAAGCACTTGCAATGACCACAGACGAAGTCCAGTCCCCAGTGCTGCAGACATAGCCAGGAATATTAGGGCTAGAACAGCTCAAAGTAAACAGGACTTATGTGGCTTAAAGGCAGATAGCAGGCAGAGGGCAGCAAAGTACCTAGGTTCAAATCCCTTGTTGGGCACCCATGGGTGGCCATGCCTGGCACGGTGAGAACCCTGACATCCTCATAGTGATCACAGAAAATGCTACAAAGTACAAATATTTCTGACATTTTCCCCCTATTATACTCTATATATTGGTCATGGAAAATTGAGTTTATCTTTGTCTCTGTTTGTACAGTTCCGACCAATATGTTTTGTCTCTGTGGGTATCCGACGTATTGCATATAATTTTGTAACATGTATTTTATGTTCTATATTTCCTTTATATCTATAACTTTGAACCTGAACAAAATTGGATATATCCACTGGATCCTTTCTTTTTGATCCTTTAAATGCTAACTTTTCTTTGTTTGCTTGTTTTATTTCTTGCAACCGTGAATCCTTTCAATTGTAATTTGGTGTATTTTCTTTTTGCATTAACAATGCAAACATTTTTAAATAATAAAAAAAATCTAAGGAAATCTGGAAATGCGGTATTGGCATAATACTTTAACCCCTTAAGGACACATGACATGTGTGACATGTCATGATTCCCTTTTATTCCAGAAGTTTGGTCCTTAAGGGGTTAAGGGACAGTGTCTGTACATTTCATATTTTGTATGAGTTGGGTTTAGAGAGCTGAGTCCAGATGAAGGACATTGCAGAGTGTGTCTTACTATTCCTAAAAACATAGGTGGTAGGATCTCCAGGAAATGCAAAGGCTGTTAATCAAGTATCTAGGTGTGAAGAGGCCTCACTCAATAAACTCCTTGCAGTGTTCCACAGGGCCCTGTCTCTTTCCCTGCCATTAGTCTTGTGCATTCATCCAAATTTTGGATGATCAGCGAGTCATCCTCCTAAATCCTGAACACCGAATCGCAAAACAAATGGAACAGCAATGGATAAACAGTTTTGCTTGATTTGTGATTCGGAGTTCCATCCGTGTTGCCAAGACATTAGATATTTGATAGGAATATAAATACAGCTTTTTTTAACTTATTTTTTCCATCTGTTCCATCAGTTACTTCTCCCTTGGCCTGTGAATAAAATGATGTCAAAAAGTGCCTGTATATTAAGAAAACAACTAGTACGATGGCACTCACTTCTAAATGCAAACTATCATATATGATGCCTGGGTGCACTTATATAAGCAACACATAATCCCATACAATCCAAAGAAAACTGGCTCTCACATGGCTTGTTACAAAAATATAAACACTGTGTTTATTCCATTTCCTTTAGTAACAAGTAAGTCAATATTTAGGACCTCACAGGACCCTTTTTTATAATATTTATACACTGCCTGGCCAAAATAAAAGTTGCCACCTGGATTTAACTAAGCAAATAGATTAAAGCCTCCTATTGGGGGGCTTGGCCTGGACGCCGGACAAAATGGCGGCGTCGACGGAGAGCTCCCCGCTGGCTCTAAACGAGTATCCGTCTAAACAGCACCCGACCTGCCAGATATGGGTAAAACACACAAGCCCGCACAGGGTAGCCACCCGACCAACACCCCCCGAGGGTCCCAACCGGTGGGAATGCGCCAATTCCTTACCGCACAAGTCGATCAGACCTCCCAGGCCTCAACAGACTCGGAGGCCTCGGGCCTTTCCCGCCCAGCCTCCCCAGGCGGCAGCTTGCCTTCTAACACTCAGCAAGCCCCAAATCCATAGCAGCAGCAACCGGAATGGACGGCCCTGGTTCACAATCTGCCCACCAAAACGGATCTGAGGGAGGCAAACGCGGCGCTGCACAAATCTATCGCAGGGGAGCTGCATACTCTCAGGGAGGATATTCAGGGAGGATATTCAGGGCATGCAACAGAGGCTAGCTCAGCTTGAGGCAGACTGTGACCACATGGCAACGGCACAGTCTGCGAATACCAACATCATACAAGCACGAGAAGCACAATTATGCCAAATGGCACTACATGTTGAAGATCTGGACAACCGAGGGAGAAGATTAAACATAAGGGTCAGAGGCCTACCAGAGGACCTGGATCAGCAAGCAGAGATCACAGACACACTAACTGAAATATTTAATACTCTCCTGCAACGGCAAATAAGCACACCCATTGAATTCCTCAGGGCACATAGAGCCCTACGTCCGAGGGGCCCACCTGAATCCCCACCAAGGGATGTCATATGCTGCTTAAGCCACTTCCCAACAAAGGAAGACATCTTGAAAAAGGAGAGAGACGCCAAGCAAGTCATTTACAGGGGCGCAGATATTCAGCTGTACCCGGATCTATCTCCAGTGACGCTAGCCTATAGACGGGCCATGCACCCTCTTACCAGGACCCTACAAGTTAATAAGAGACTGAGCAATTAAGGATGATGGGTCCAGAGGACCTGGTACAGAAGCACCGAACCCTCTTTCTAACCGCAAGTATACCGCCTGTGGGGTGGCCTCACACAAACATCTGCCGGGGAGCAGATTGGGGGGGGGGGGGGGGGAAATGTGGTACCTGAATGTGGTACCTGAACGATGGGCACATGGAACCAGGGACTGCATTGCCTACCTGCATCCTCACCACCTGCAGTGAAGGGAGGGAGATATGAGTGTAGGCCAGGGGGGGAGAATGAGGGGGAGCGGGGGCCCTCTAGGCAAGTAGAGACCAGGGACAAGCGGCAACCCAACTCACTGGGGGAGAAGGAGGGGGAGAGGGCCTGACTCCCAGGCTGGGCCTCGCCGCCGGAGCTTACCCGACTTGCAACGATCTCCAGGGAGTAAGCGGGGGCGACGCCGGTGGGGCACACCCGGGGAGGGGGGTCCTCGATCAACCGACTCAGGAGATTGGGGGAACTAAGGACACCTGGACAACGAGTCCTACCATTAAAGAGGAACAAGCTGCCACTGGGAGCGGAGACGGAGTGTGGGTATGAAGAGACCACAAGAGATAACCCCGACCGAGCACTCATATAAGGGAGGTAGGCCTAGGGACAGGGGCACATTATACTCCCCCCCCCCACCCCTCCTTTTTTTTTTTTTCTTTCTTCTTCTGCTCAGGGGGGACCCGCACATCGGCTACCAAGGCCTAGAGACCCCCAATGGTACATGGAAGGGAGGTGGGGGACACTACGCACTCTACTGGGGAGGACACGGTAGGGACTCCAATAGGAAGGGGCCTACACGGGGGGGGGGGGGAATGGGGCGAACTGTTCTGATCTCCAACTGAGAGAATGTTAACTGTTATTGTTCTGAAAATGTTATGTTTTTCACATGTTTAAGTTGATGACTTGAGAGCATACCAACCCTCGGTAACGACGACACACACAGACCCATATAAGCATAGCAACCATTACCCATATAGGCCCTTGGGCCACCACACACCTAGGCGAGGAAAACCAACAGGTAGACACCATACCAACTCCAAAGAGCCGCCAGGGGCGACCGCAGAGCCTAGCCATACATACGGACGAGGAACCAGACGCTACCTTAGACCATAGAGGATACCCGGTAGTCCTCCCACCGCCTCATAGGCAGGGGCGTCACTCGAAGGTAAGCAAAACCACAGGTACCACAGGGGGTGCCGTGAGTCGCAGCTCCCCGACGCCTACACCTTACTGTCACCTGGTAGTGACGGTATTTCGGGAGGTACAGTATAATCTCCACCACTGATCCCTACACTTACCCCCCCCACCTTTACCCACTCCTCACCCCTCCCCACCCTTCCACAATCCCCACACAGAACCGACTGACAGGCAATCTAGCCAGACTGCAATTTATCCACCTGAAACTATGGGATATTGGACGTAGACTACCGCAGATACCATACCTTCAGCACGCCCCCCTGAGGACATTGCCCAACCGATATGGCACTGACACCAGAACACCTACGTATTATCACGATTAATGCGAAGAGACTAAACAAACTGGAAAAACGGATGGGGGCCCTGAGGGACTTTCACACAAAGAGAGCCTCCATTGTCGTGATTCAAGAAACACATTTTAGAGAAGGAGACAGACCAAAACTGACCAACCACCACTATCCAACGGGCTATTACAGTGATTACCAGGGAGGAAAATCTCTGGGAACAGCGATTCTCATACATAGGGGGGTGCCGTTCCAGGAGAAGGGGCACATGTCTGATAGAGAGGGTAGATTTCTATTTCTCAAAGGAGATATAGCGGGCCAACAATATACATTTGCAAACATATACGCACCAAACACACAACACGGCCGCTTTCTCCGACGTACATTTCGTAACCTACGAGACTTCCCAGAGGGTGTCCTCATAATAGGGGGGGACTTTAATATCACGCTAGACCCCGCCTGGGATTGCTCGACAGGCACGTCACATGTCCCGGCTCAACAGCTCCAAATTGTTAAATCCCTATTGAGAGACCACCGACTTGTTGACTGTTGGAGGACCTACCATCCATCCGATGAAAAAGACTATACCTTCTTTTCTCACCCACACGGCTCCTTCTCCCGCATAGACCACATTTACACGACACACTACGACCTCATCCGGGTAATAGATGCCACAATCGGAGTAGCAACATGGTTGGACCATGCACGGGTGACGCTTACACCTAAATCGCCACTTTTTCGCCCCACTACCTCGAAATGGCGTCTCAATGAATACATGCTAGCTAGACCAGACATCACGACCCAAATCAGGGAATATTTTACAGATAACACTAGCGAGCACACATCCACGATGATCCGATGGGAGGCCCATAAGAGCGTGATAAGGGGTCACTTTATACACCAAGGGGCGAAAATAAAGAAACAAAAGGGAATTAAGATGACAGAATTACTACAAGACATATATACGATAGAGGAACGGAATAAACTTACACAAACTCCCACAGACCAAGCCCGACTCCTGCAGCTTAGACGAGATCTAACAACACTACTCCACTCTAAACACCACAGAGACGTAGCTAGACATAGGGCATTTTTTTCCTTACACGGAAACAAGAGTGGCAAACTTCTGGCCACGATGCTAAGGAAACAAAGGCAGCGAATCATTATCATCCCCAAGAAAGGCAAGGATAGCGAATATTGCGTGAATTACAGACATATTTTGCTTATAAACTGTGACATAAAGTTACTCTCCAAAATCCTGGCGACTCGGCTGACGACCCACATCCCCTCATTGGTCCACGCGGACCAAGTGGGATTCGTAATGGGATGCGAAGCAAGAGACAACACTATTCGAACACTGGCCCTCATGCATGGGAGGGGAGGGGACAAGAGAGGTCCTGCTGTCAACAGACGCAGAGAAGGCCTTCGACAGGGTTCGATGGACCTACTTATTCGAAACCCTACAACACATAGGGCTGGGAACACACCTACGACGCTGAATAGAGGCGTTGTATCATGAACCTACGGCGCACGTAGTGGTCAATGGGGCACTCATCAATGCATTCCCTATAAGAAACGGCACCAGACAGGGCTGTCCCTTGTCGCCGCTACTGTTCGTGCTGGCCTTGGAGCCATTCCTGACCCACATCCGGCATGACGACGACATCACTGGCCTACAAACCGGCAACGTACACCACAAGGTTGCCGCATTTGCAGACGACCTGCTGTTCGTGGTGACAAACCCAGAGATTTCCCTCCCCAACATAGTGAGGGCCCTTCAGACGTTCGGACATATATCCGAACTCAAAATAAACCACACCAAGTCATACATACTCAATGTAAATATTCCGTCGGAACGTGCCGTCCCCCTACGGCATAGCTTTCCCTTCCAATGGTCCGACCATCGGATCAGATATTTGGGAACCTGGCTGACCAAAAAGAGAGGAGATCTGTTCCGAGAAAACTTTGCAGACATGCTACAGACGTTCCAAAGGGAAATGAGAGACTGGTCGTTCCCACACATATCGTGGTTGGGAAGAGTCCAGGTAATTAAGATGAACTTTCTCCCGCGCCTATTATATCTCTTTCAGACAATACCTATTAGGATACCCAAAACCCTCTTTAATACCCTTAACACTGCAATGACTCACTATATATGGAACAACCGCAGACCCCGAATAAGGTTAACCACACTTATGCAACCCAAAGACAGAGGGGGTCTAGCCCTCCCAGATTTTCACCTTTACTATGTGGCCGCACACCTCCAGAGGGTGGTAGAATGGACGAAAGAGGGAGTACACAAGTTATGGAAGACGGTAGAGGAGACGAGGTTAGATCCGAAAGCGTTTAGAGATATCCTCCCGGCCCCCTCCCCACGCCTACACCACATCATTAGGGGGGAAAATGCAGGCCACTGATGGACCTAATGGGAGAGACGCCCCCGACATTCATGCACCACTTCAAATATGCTCAAATGACCAAATATGTCCATACCCTGCCACAGGGACCAGTACTCAATAGAGATCGAACCACATTTGAACAACTATGCCAACACCCGGACCCAATCTCGCACGGAATCTCCCTATTATACTCCACACTTCAAACAGGGACCCCCACAGAGAAACCCCTATTCATGGGAAAATGGGAGACGGCCCTAGTCAGATCATTTACAGACGCAGAATGGGATTCCATCTGCTACTTCACACACCACTGCTCGACACACAGCAGAACCCAAGAGACAGCCTATAAACTACTGACACATTGGTACAAAACACCATACCTAATGCACAAAATCGACACAGACCACACAGAGGTGTGCTGGAGATGTGAGAGAGAGGTGGGCACCACATTACACATCTGGTGTGAATGTGACCTGATCAAACCCTACTGGACAAGGATACACGAGATATTAGAGAAGTTCTCTGATGCGCCCCCCTGGGACCGGCTGAAATGCTACAACATTATACACCCATCCCGAGATCAAAGTATAAGAAATGACGGTTAGAATACTAAATGTGGCTAAACAACTCCTCCCCCAATTTTGGAAACAAAAGATAACTCCCCCTCTTAAAGCCTGGTTCGACCAGATGGAGGAGCTCAGATCTATAGAGGAGCTGAACATGACAGCCTCGGCAACCCCCACGAAATACACAGACATATGGACACACTGGATCCTAGAGACGGCAAAGGAAGACTTTCAACAGAGTCTCCGACAGACCAACTAGAGAACAGATACTGACCACCCACTACAGCCTCTCTAAGGGTGGCTAAAAAATGAGCACTGTGTATGTGTGTCTTTCTGTGTATGTCTGTATGTATGTCTATGTATGTGTCTGTCTGTAAGTCTGTGTATGTATGTATGTATGTCTGTATGTCTGTATACATGTATGTGTATGTATGTATGTATGTGTCTGTCTGTGTATGTCTATGTATGTATGTATGCATGTATGTGTATGTCTATGTATGTCTGTATGTATGTCTGTGTATGTATGTGTATGTATGTATGTATGCCTATGTATGTGTCTAAGAAAGGGTATAGGATCAGCGCTGAGTGCTCTAGAGGGGAATAAACAAGAAAAGAAAAGCTGCAACCTATGGGTATGAGGTTCCCTCCAACGTCCTCAAAAGAGAAATGGCAAAAACACAATAATAGGTCGCGCTATACAGAAAGTATAACAATAAATATATAAAAATATATATGTACTCACATTTAATAAAAAGGCAAACAGAGAATAAAAATAGATATGTGTATAAAAGTCCCGATATGTGGTAAAATTCTTGTAGGTTCCAGTAGGATAGTCGAGACTTGATGGTGATATCAATGAGAAGCTGGGTCTTCTATAGCTGAGGGGATCTTGACTTAATGACGGACATGTAAATGAAAGGATAGAGGAAACTCCAATAGTGTAAACTGTGATTGAGTAGATACAATAAAGTATGTATTAGGGAGGTATTACACTCACCTATCCAAGAGCGTGTACTCGCTCAAGTGTAGTTGGCATTCAGTGGCGTTGACCCCCCACTGTCGGGATATAGGTGTAGATAATTTCTCGATATAAAAGAGAGATAGAGACCAAATATAGTGCTCACTGTATGATTACAAGTAAGTCTGAGAAGTAAAGGGCGTACTCACATTTGCATGAGCAGGATATACTGCTCAATATGATGGCGTGGGTGGTACAGTCCCCACCTAGGATTCTTTGAACGATGGTCGGCTCCAAAGTGACGTGTAACCAGGTTAAAAAATAAATAAATAAAATAAAATAAAAGGTATATGGCAAATAAATGGTAAAAAAGCCAATATTCCTTTATTAATACAGTAAAAATATATAAAAATTGCCAAAACGCGTATGTGTCTGTCTGTAAGTCTGTGTATGTATGTCTGTATGTCTGTCTGTATGTATGTCTATGTATGTGTCTGTCTGTAAGTCTGTGTATGTATGTATGTATGTATGTATGTATGTCTGTATACATGTATGTGTATGTATGTATGTATGTGTCTGTCTGTGTATGTCTATGTATGTATGTATGTATGTATGCATGTATGTGTATGTCTATGTATGTCTGTATGTATGTCTGTGTATGTATGTGTATGTATGTATGTCTATGTATGTGTCTGTCTGTAAGTTTGTGTATGTATGTCTGTATGTCTGTATACATGTATGTGTATGTATGTATGTCTATGTATGTGTCTGTCTGTAAGTCTGTGTATGTATGTCTGTATGTCTGTATACATGTATGTGTATGTATGTATGCCTATGTATGTGTCTGTCTGTCTGTATGTGTGTCTGTATGTATGTCTGTATGTATGTATGTATGTCTGTGTATGTATGTATGTGTCTGTCTGTATGTCTATGTATGTATGTATATGTATGTATGTATATGTATGTATGTCTATGTATGTATGTCTGTATGTATGTGTATGTCTATGTATGTGTCTGTATGTATGTGTATGCATGTATGTATGTCTGTGTATGTATGTATTTATGTCTTTCTGTATGTATGAATGTATGTATGTCTATGTATGTGTCTGTCTGTAAGTCTGTGTATGTATGTATACATGTATGTGTCTTTCTGTCTGTGTCTGTATGTCTGTGTGTCTGTATGTATGTCTGTGTATGTATGTCTGTATGTATGTCTGTATGTCTGTCTGTATGTCTATGTCTGTATGCATGTATGTATATCTGTGTATGTATGTCTGCCTGTATGTATGTGTATGCCTGACTGTCTGTATGTATATATGTCTATGTATGTCTGTCTGGATGCATGCATGCATGTATGTATGTCTATGTCTGTCTGTCTGACTGCATGTATGTCTATGTATGTATGTCTGTCTGTATGTATGTCTGTGTGTGTATGTATATGTGTGTGTATGTATGTCTGTATGTCAGTATGAATGTATGTCTGCATATCATTATGAAAGTATGTCTGTGTGTATGGATGTCTGTATGCATGCATGTCTGTCAGTAGGTCTGTATGTATGCATGTATGTCAGTCTGTATGTATGAATGTATGTCTGTATGCCATTATGAATGTATGTGTGTATGGATGTCAGTGTCTGTATGTCTGTATGTATGACTGTGTGTATGTATGTATGTATGTATGTCCGTGTCTGTAAGTATGTATGTGTCTTTATGTCTTCATGCATGTGTGTCTGTATGTATGTTAGTATGTGTCTGTCTTTTACTATGTATGCCGGTGTGTATGTCTCAGTATGTGTGTGTCAGTATGTATGCCTGTATGCGTGTATGTCTGTTTCAGTATGTGCGTCTGTTAGTATGTATCTGTGTCCTTTTGTATCAGTGTGTGTGTTTGTGTCTGTGTATGTATTCCTGTTGGCGGTATTTGGAGGTGGACCCAGTGGGCGGTATTTGGAGGCGGGCCCCTGGGGGCCCAGACCCTGAGCTGAGTTAGGGGCCCCAAAATTTCTGGTGGCGGCCCTGCGCACCGATAAACCCTACAAGCACAGAACCTTCACGAGGACCCAAGTGAGTCAGGCGGCCACAGGGCCCGTGAGCCCAAAAGAAAAAACATGGGACAGGCAGGGAGGGCTATCTTCCAGTAGACTACCGAGGAAAGAAAGAAAGAAAGAAAGAAAGAGAGATCCCTGGAAGGGAACACGTAGATAGAGACCCAGACCAACCTGCGTGTCCGTCATACTTGTGGGCCTGCGAGCCCAAACGTATCTATGCATAAACTTAACTTACTACAACCCTAAGTCATATGAATACATGCGAAACTGAGGCCTGCGAGCCTCATTGTACATTGCTGAAAGAAAAACAAATAAAAAGTATATTTACAAAAAAAAACCCCTCCTATTAGATAGTTACTGCTTGGGCGATTATCTTTCAACTGGCAACAAGTTATTTAACCCCAACTGATGCAATGAGTAGCTTCTCATTTCTTAAACAACCATGTCGAAAGACACATCCCGTGGTCGTGAAAAAGATGTTAGTCTGTTGGAGAAGGGTCAAATCACTGGCATGCATCAAGCAGCGAAAACATCTAAGGAGATTGCAGAAACTACTGAGATTAGTTTAAGAACTGTCCAATGCATTATTAAAAACTGGAAGGATAGTGGGGAACCACCAGTGATGGACACATCAGGGTAGAAATATAGAAAAGAAGTGATGCACCCATCATGCCTAGTGCCTACTGTACAAGCCTGTGGGGGCAGTGCTATGATCTGGGGTTGCTGCAGTTGGTCAGGTCTAGATTCAGCAACATAATGTGCCCAATGAATTAGGTCAGCTGACTACCTGAATATACTGAATGACCAGGTTATTCCATCAATGAATTTTTCTTCCCTGATGGCCTAGGCATATTCCAAAATGACAATGCGAGGCACGGGCATATTCCAAGATGACAATGCCAGGATTCCTCAAATTGTGAGAGAGTGGTTCAGGGAGCATGATACATCATTTTCACCTATGGATTGGCCACCACAGAGTCCAGACCTTAACCCCATTAAGAATCTTTCAGATGTGCAAGAGAAGGCTTTGCGCAGTGGTTCCGACTCTCCCATCATCAATACAAGATCTTGGTGAAAAATTATTGCAACACTGGATGGTAATAAATACATTATGACATTGCAGAAGCTTATCGAAACAATGCAACAGCAAATGTGTATCGGTAATCAAAGCTAAAGGCGGTTCAAAGAGATATCAGAGTGTTTGACCTTTTTTTGGTGGCAACTTATTTTTTGGCCAGGCTGTGTATTATGTAAATATTTAGCAGTGCACTAATTGGCCCATTTTCACACCTTTTTAGTTTGTCCAAATAATTTTTCATGATATGATTGCGTGGGTAAAATTGGAACCGAAACACCACAGGGATGGATCCCAAACCAACCCAAACAAATATATATATTTTTTGATGAAGCAATTTCACCTGTATTACTATTCTCACTTGATTTTAAATGACCATCGGACAGAGGCATCAAGAGATAACGTAGTACCTGTTTTACCTTAGGAATAACAAACAAAATAACATATATCCATATTTTTTTAAAACATAATTTTATCATGATTTAAAGGGTTACTCCAACCCTTCTAAATTAGGGGAAAAAAACGAATATAGCCCTATCGGACATGATTCTTTATGTCCCTCCTTCCACAAACTAAAAGTAAATCATAAAATCTGTTTTTGCTTACTTGAAGCACCTACAGACATGAGAACGGGGGGAGATCACTTCCGACTGTCTCCGCCTTTGATTCCTTGGATGGCTTACAATTACCTACAACCCGTTACTGCAACTTCATGACCTGGTCACCTATGCATTTGGGGACTGATGCACACCTCAATTGTCTAGGTAAGCCAATATGAGTAACAGCATGGGTGACCTACATGTTTTCTCCAACACGCACGTTAACAATACAATGCACTCTAAGTACACACCACGGTTTTTGCATGAATCGATGTTTTATACTACCTGTAATGCATCATCTTTGAAAACATTCTTTTAACATTGCTGTACTTAGGTTAAGCATAATTGTAACACAAATTATGTTTTTGTACTTTCATCTTCATATTGTAACCCAACATATTGTGCGCGATGTGATCTGTCTGTAATGTACCTATACGTCTGCACATATCGAAGTGATAAAACTAACTCAATAAAAACAAAACAAACACAAAAAAAAATCATTAAAACTTCTACAATGGGTAATGTGAATCCAGCGGCTCATTTTAAAGTTTATGTCTGTTATTTATTAGGATACATTGCTTCTAAATACCAGCATCGTACATACTCTGTTCCCATCCACCCTGTTTATCACCTGCTGTAAAGCACATCGTTTTATTGAGTCCCATTACACACATAGATCAGTAAAAGATTGTTTTCAAGCTGTTTAATTTTGTTGTTCCTGATTTCTTAGCATCTGCATCTGTATGTTGTCTTCCTTCATAGTAAATTCACTCTGCGATGCCTAACCACTTAGTGGACAACTGCTAAAGGAGTAACACAAACACTTTGAGCATTAATGGAGCATCTAAATCCATATGAAATGCAAGAACTTAACCACTGAAGTGCTTGAAAGGAAATTCTAAGCACCAACACCACTACATGACAATATAGTGATGATGGTGCTGTAAGGATGCATGTGCCACCCTTTGCTTCTTCTCAAACTATTTTTAAGTGCTTTGATCAAAACTAAAGGTTTCCAAGTCCTGCTCCATCATTAGCAAAATCTATTTAATCCTTGGATGCCGTAGATTGCCCAAGCATGTCACCTGAAACATACAATTAATATATTGCTAATGCTGATGTGGAACTTGGTGTTCCATATGGTTTATTGTCAGGTAGGTCACATTTTTTGAGACTGCTGTTTAATGAACCGCATGTTCAGTGTTGAAATGATCCACATACCTCGGCAACTTGGGATGTTTCACCAGAACCTCCAAGATGAAAAGCTGGTTAAACATGTTTGTAGTTAATCATTTCCTATCAGGACAAGGAACTCACATTTATCTTTTCCCAGTCTCATCCAGTTTCTCATCTGAACCAAGGACCCGGCATACTTTAGAGGCAATTGCCAATGGGTACCTCTTTTTAGTCAACTCTGACCCTTCCATTGAGCTTTTTATTTCGCTCAGGTCCTTCCCGCCCGAAAGATGATGAGTTTGCGACACTTATTTATTTATTTATTTATATTTTATTTTAAGTATTTTACCAGGAATGATATATTGAGGCTTCTCTTGTTTTCAGGTATGTCCAGGGTCCACAAAACATTCCATTGTTACAATAGGGTACAATATAATATTACAAAAAATACAATATATATACACTGCTCAAAAAAATAAAGGGAACACTTAAACAACACAATGTAACTCCAAGTCAATCACACTTCTGTGAAACCAAACTGTCCACTTAGGAAGCAACACTGAGTGACAATCAATTTCACATGCTGTTGTGCAAATGGGATAGACAACAGGTGGAAATTATAGGCAATTAACAAGACACCCCGAATAAAGGAGTGGTTCTGCAGGTGGTGACCCCAGACCACTTCTCAGTTCCTATGCTTCCTGGCTGGTGTTTTGGTTTTTGAATGCTGGCGGTGCTTTCACTCTAGTGGTAGCATGAGACGGAGTCTACAACCCACACAAGTGGCTCAGGTAGTGCAACTCATCCAGGATGGCACATCAATGTGAGCTGTGGCAAGAAGGTTTGCTGTGTCTGTCAGCGTAGTGTTCAGGGCATGGAGGCACTACGAGGAAATAGGCCAGTACATCAGGAGACGTGGAGGAGGCCGTAGGAGGGCAACAACCCAGCAGCAGATCCGTTACTTCCGCCTTTGCGCAAGGAGAAACAGGAGGAGCACTGCCAGAGCCCTGCAAAATGACCTCCAGCAGGCCACAAATGTGCATGTGTCTGCTCACACGGTCAGAAACAGACTCCATGAGGGTGGTATGAGGGCCCGACGTCCACAGGTGCAGGACGTTTGGCATTTGCCAGAGTACACCAAGATTGGCAAATTCGCCACTGGCCCCCTGTGCTCTTCACAGATGAAAGCAGGTTCACACTGAGCACATGTGACAGACATGACAGAGTCTGTAGACGCCATGGAGAATGTTCTGTTGCCTGCAACATCCTCCAGCATGACCGGTTTGGCAGTGGGTCAGTAATGGTGTGGGGTGGCATTGCTCGCCAGAAGTAGCCTGACTGCCATTAGGTACCGAGATGAGATCCTCAGACCCCTTGTGAGACCATATGCTGTTAAAGATCTTTCCTGGGTCATGGCTGCCTAAAATGCATCCAAACATTCAGTGTCTCCTCCCTCTGCATGCACACACTGAATTTTCCTCTTGGAGATTCATTGATTTAATTCATCTTTATGAGGAGATGCTGATTGGCCAGGGCTGTGTTTGAATCATGCTGGCTCTGACCCTGATGTGCCTCTTTGTCAGTCTCAGCCAATCCTATGGGGAAGCACTGTTATTGGATCAGGCCACCACTTCTGCTGATGCCAGCAGACAACTTGCTATTCTGAGGCAAACAGCATGCAGAGCTACAGCTTCAGGCTTGAATACAAGTAAGATTTTGCTATATTTAGGGAAGCATGAAGGGCCCAGGGGGCTAGATGGTTGTTTTAACACTATAGGGTCAGGAATACATGTTTTTTTTTGTTCCTGACCCTATAGTGATCCTTTAAGAAAAGAAAGCCATACATTGGAATTGATATAAATCGTGGAGGGATAAAAAATCCTTTTTGATCTCTTTATTTTTCTTGTCCTTAATGTTATGGTTGATGAAATTGTACGGTCCACCCTATGATTTTTATTTTGTTTCTTGTACTTTGATACTAGTCCACTAAAAGTGAAATAGAAGAATCACTCATATTTTGCCCTGATGTTTTCAAGAGCTCCCATTATTTGCTACTAAAACCGAAAGATTGTGGATTCCCCCACCTAGATCTCTCACCACTAATGTTCTTCATTTTGCTCTGACGGGGATATAATATTTTCAAATCATTGCCCTTTTGTGAACTGTTAAAATACGTATTTGATTCCTATAAACAACCCCTGAACCCAACCTTTGCGTGTAATTCTTTAAACTCCAACTCTTTACGTTCAGTATCCTGTGCCAGAAGAATCAACTTTCCAGTTATGTTTTCGTTTGTCAGGAATTAAAGGAAAATTCTAATTTTATGCCAATATAACCGAACTGAAAACATAACAGAGATTTTATTCTGATTTTGCTCTTTGTTCTAACATTTGAGATTCAATTAAAATTATTTTTGAATTGCTAGCAATAGTTAATTGCTCAGATTTACCAGGACAAGCTCTGTGATTATTGTGTTTTCTAACTGTTGAATAAATATGATGTGCCATATTCCTATATATTTCCAGGTAGTTTATAAACGGGAAAAAGCTCACTATACCTGAATATGTTGCTTGTTATAGGTTTTTCCATATACATTTTTTATCCTTTGTATTTTAGGTTTTTCATCTAAATGGCTCAAAATGACACTGATATTTATAGATGTATAATAAGGTAACACCTTCAATCAATTCAACTATACCTATTAACTTATATTTTACACACAACTAAGAGTAGATTTTATTGAAACCCAATTTTAACATTGTTTTTGCTATTTACTGATTATGAGTAAATATGATAGCAGCACTGCTGATATGTATGTTAAGCCGTTTACATACTCTAAATGTATCTGGCCAATTTATATCATTGTCTCCTTCAGTCATTATTTATTAATAAACAGAGTGGCTATGGTAGCCGCAGGGATGTTCGAAATGTACCCTTTACTTGTCAGATATATAATGAAATAATCTGCCCCCCGCGCGGTGTATGAACGTCAGACTGACAGCTATGTGCTCCTGCCTGTAGATACCATTCTGAATTCTGAGCAAATACTTTGTGTTGTCGCTTCTTTTTCATCGTTAATGTGTCATGTACCATCTGACATTCCCGCTGGCTCCCGATGCCTCGTTTTCTATTCTTTCTACTGAGCCAGCATCATTTAAACTTTTTTTTTGTCACCGAGCTGTCGTGAAAAGGAGCTGAATAAACATCAAGCCTTTCTTTGAGGCGCTTATAAAAAATGCTTTAATTAAAGCTCTTGCAAAATGACATTTTCTTCTTTTTTTCCTCTTTCAATTTCTTTAAGGGGTTTAAAATGTAAAGGGATTTTGTAAACTAGCTTAAAATCTACCCAACTGCCTCCGCATGGTTTCAGGGGCAACTGTTAAATATATTTTTGGTCATGCCCTGGGTTAGCTCTCGTTTGGGTTATGTTTTTTTTTTCTCCATAATTAGCAAACTAACCAAGCCAAATTGTATTTCAGATATGTCTCTAGCCCCTTTCATCTTTTCTCATAATAAAATTAAAATTCAAGATAAAATACTTGCTTCGATGGGATGGGAGTCTGTAGTGCAGATATGTTTGCTCACCCTTGAAGATAGACACAGTCCAAGGTGACCAGATAAGAAGCCACCTGGACTGTGAATCTGTGCACAGCGGCTGTGCAGGAAAGGTGATTCCAATGGAGTACCGAGAAGGACACAAACAGCAGGATAGTCAAGGGATAGCCGAAGTCAAAGGATGCCAGAGGTCAGGATTAACGAAGTGTGGCCGAAGTCAAGGTCCAGAGATCAGGATAAACCAAGACAGAAGTCAACATGGATTATAAGTATATGGAGTAAAAATTCAATAGATTGGAACACAGGAACTGAACACACACAGCAGGATCAAAGACTTGATAAAGCCCCAGGGCGAGGCTGTGTTTATATTATACCCTGCTGATGACTGATCTGAGTCAGGTGAAGCACTTGCAATGACCACAGACGAAGTCCAGTCCCCAGTGCTGCAGACATAGCCAGGAATATTAGGGCTAGAACAGCTCAAAGTAAACAGGACTTATGTGGCTTAAAGGCAGATAGCAGGCAGAGGGCAGCAAAGTACCTAGGTTCAAATCCCTTGTTGGGCACCCATGGGTGGCCATGCCTGGCACGGTGAGAACCCTGACATCCTCATAGTGATCACAGAAAATGCTACAAAGTACAAATATTTCTGACATTTTCCCCCTATTATACTCTATATATTGGTCATGGAAAATTGAGTTTATCTTTGTCTCTGTTTGTACAGTTCCGACCAATATGTTTTGTCTCTGTGGGTATCCGACGTATTGCATATAATTTTGTAACATGTATTTTATGTTCTATATTTCCTTTATATCTATAACTTTGAACCTGAACAAAATTGGATATATCCACTGGATCCTTTCTTTTTGATCCTTTAAATGCTAACTTTTCTTTGTTTGCTTGTTTTATTTCTTGCAACCGTGAATCCTTTCAATTGTAATTTGGTGTATTTTCTTTTTGCATTAACAATGCAAACATTTTTAAATAATAAAAAAAATCTAAGGAAATCTGGAAATGCGGTATTGGCATAATACTTTAACCCCTTAAGGACACATGACATGTGTGACATGTCATGATTCCCTTTTATTCCAGAAGTTTGGTCCTTAAGGGGTTAAGGGACAGTGTCTGTACATTTCATATTTTGTATGAGTTGGGTTTAGAGAGCTGAGTCCAGATGAAGGACATTGCAGAGTGTGTCTTACTATTCCTAAAAACATAGGTGGTAGGATCTCCAGGAAATGCAAAGGCTGTTAATCAAGTATCTAGGTGTGAAGAGGCCTCACTCAATAAACTCCTTGCAGTGTTCCACAGGGCCCTGTCTCTTTCCCTGCCATTAGTCTTGTGCATTCATCCAAATTTTGGATGATCAGCGAGTCATCCTCCTAAATCCTGAACACCGAATCGCAAAACAAATGGAACAGCAATGGATAAACAGTTTTGCTTGATTTGTGATTCGGAGTTCCATCCGTGTTGCCAAGACATTAGATATTTGATAGGAATATAAATACAGCTTTTTTTAACTTATTTTTTCCATCTGTTCCATCAGTTACTTCTCCCTTGG
Source organism: Pelobates fuscus (assembly GCF_036172605.1). Lineage (NCBI taxonomy): Eukaryota > Metazoa > Chordata > Amphibia > Anura > Pelobatidae > Pelobates > Pelobates fuscus. Next base: position 36,685,113 of record NC_086320.1, read on the forward strand.
CCTGTGAATAAAATGATGTCAAAAAGTGCCTGTATATTAAGAAAACAACTAGTACGATGGCACTCACTTCTAAATGCAAACTATCATATATGATGCCTGGGTGCACTTATATAAGCAACACATAATCCCATACAATCCAAAGAAAACTGGCTCTCACATGGCTTGTTACAAAAATATAAACACTGTGTTTATTCCATTTCCTTTAGTAACAAGTAAGTCAATATTTAGGACCTCACAGGACCCTTTTTTATAATATTTATACACTGCCTGGCCAAAATAAAAGTTGCCACCTGGATTTAACTAAGCAAATAGATTAAAGCCTCCTATTGGGGGGCTTGGCCTGGACGCCGGACAAAATGGCGGCGTCGACGGAGAGCTCCCCGCTGGCTCTAAACGAGTATCCGTCTAAACAGCACCCGACCTGCCAGATATGGGTAAAACACACAAGCCCGCACAGGGTAGCCACCCGACCAACACCCCCCGAGGGTCCCAACCGGTGGGAATGCGCCAATTCCTTACCGCACAAGTCGATCAGACCTCCCAGGCCTCAACAGACTCGGAGGCCTCGGGCCTTTCCCGCCCAGCCTCCCCAGGCGGCAGCTTGCCTTCTAACACTCAGCAAGCCCCAAATCCATAGCAGCAGCAACCGGAATGGACGGCCCTGGTTCACAATCTGCCCACCAAAACGGATCTGAGGGAGGCAAACGCGGCGCTGCACAAATCTATCGCAGGGGAGCTGCATACTCTCAGGGAGGATATTCAGGGAGGATATTCAGGGCATGCAACAGAGGCTAGCTCAGCTTGAGGCAGACTGTGACCACATGGCAACGGCACAGTCTGCGAATACCAACATCATACAAGCACGAGAAGCACAATTATGCCAAATGGCACTACATGTTGAAGATCTGGACAACCGAGGGAGAAGATTAAACATAAGGGTCAGAGGCCTACCAGAGGACCTGGATCAGCAAGCAGAGATCACAGACACACTAACTGAAATATTTAATACTCTCCTGCAACGGCAAATAAGCACACCCATTGAATTCCTCAGGGCACATAGAGCCCTACGTCCGAGGGGCCCACCTGAATCCCCACCAAGGGATGTCATATGCTGCTTAAGCCACTTCCCAACAAAGGAAGACATCTTGAAAAAGGAGAGAGACGCCAAGCAAGTCATTTACAGGGGCGCAGATATTCAGCTGTACCCGGATCTATCTCCAGTGACGCTAGCCTATAGACGGGCCATGCACCCTCTTACCAGGACCCTACAAGTTAATAAGAGACTGAGCAATTAAGGATGATGGGTCCAGAGGACCTGGTACAGAAGCACCGAACCCTCTTTCTAACCGCAAGTATACCGCCTGTGGGGTGGCCTCACACAAACATCTGCCGGGGAGCAGATTGGGGGGGGGGGGGGGAAATGTGGTACCTGAATGTGGTACCTGAACGATGGGCACATGGAACCAGGGACTGCATTGCCTACCTGCATCCTCACCACCTGCAGTGAAGGGAGGGAGATATGAGTGTAGGCCAGGGGGGGAGAATGAGGGGGAGCGGGGGCCCTCTAGGCAAGTAGAGACCAGGGACAAGCGGCAACCCAACTCACTGGGGGAGAAGGAGGGGGAGAGGGCCTGACTCCCAGGCTGGGCCTCGCCGCCGGAGCTTACCCGACTTGCAACGATCTCCAGGGAGTAAGCGGGGGCGACGCCGGTGGGGCACACCCGGGGAGGGGGGTCCTCGATCAACCGACTCAGGAGATTGGGGGAACTAAGGACACCTGGACAACGAGTCCTACCATTAAAGAGGAACAAGCTGCCACTGGGAGCGGAGACGGAGTGTGGGTATGAAGAGACCACAAGAGATAACCCCGACCGAGCACTCATATAAGGGAGGTAGGCCTAGGGACAGGGGCACATTATACTCCCCCCCCCCACCCCTCCTTTTTTTTTTTTTCTTTCTTCTTCTGCTCAGGGGGGACCCGCACATCGGCTACCAAGGCCTAGAGACCCCCAATGGTACATGGAAGGGAGGTGGGGGACACTACGCACTCTACTGGGGAGGACACGGTAGGGACTCCAATAGGAAGGGGCCTACACGGGGGGGGGGGGGGAATGGGGCGAACTGTTCTGATCTCCAACTGAGAGAATGTTAACTGTTATTGTTCTGAAAATGTTATGTTTTTCACATGTTTAAGTTGATGACTTGAGAGCATACCAACCCTCGGTAACGACGACACACACAGACCCATATAAGCATAGCAACCATTACCCATATAGGCCCTTGGGCCACCACACACCTAGGCGAGGAAAACCAACAGGTAGACACCATACCAACTCCAAAGAGCCGCCAGGGGCGACCGCAGAGCCTAGCCATACATACGGACGAGGAACCAGACGCTACCTTAGACCATAGAGGATACCCGGTAGTCCTCCCACCGCCTCATAGGCAGGGGCGTCACTCGAAGGTAAGCAAAACCACAGGTACCACAGGGGGTGCCGTGAGTCGCAGCTCCCCGACGCCTACACCTTACTGTCACCTGGTAGTGACGGTATTTCGGGAGGTACAGTATAATCTCCACCACTGATCCCTACACTTACCCCCCCCACCTTTACCCACTCCTCACCCCTCCCCACCCTTCCACAATCCCCACACAGAACCGACTGACAGGCAATCTAGCCAGACTGCAATTTATCCACCTGAAACTATGGGATATTGGACGTAGACTACCGCAGATACCATACCTTCAGCACGCCCCCCTGAGGACATTGCCCAACCGATATGGCACTGACACCAGAACACCTACGTATTATCACGATTAATGCGAAGAGACTAAACAAACTGGAAAAACGGATGGGGGCCCTGAGGGACTTTCACACAAAGAGAGCCTCCATTGTCGTGATTCAAGAAACACATTTTAGAGAAGGAGACAGACCAAAACTGACCAACCACCACTATCCAACGGGCTATTACAGTGATTACCAGGGAGGAAAATCTCTGGGAACAGCGATTCTCATACATAGGGGGGTGCCGTTCCAGGAGAAGGGGCACATGTCTGATAGAGAGGGTAGATTTCTATTTCTCAAAGGAGATATAGCGGGCCAACAATATACATTTGCAAACATATACGCACCAAACACACAACACGGCCGCTTTCTCCGACGTACATTTCGTAACCTACGAGACTTCCCAGAGGGTGTCCTCATAATAGGGGGGGACTTTAATATCACGCTAGACCCCGCCTGGGATTGCTCGACAGGCACGTCACATGTCCCGGCTCAACAGCTCCAAATTGTTAAATCCCTATTGAGAGACCACCGACTTGTTGACTGTTGGAGGACCTACCATCCATCCGATGAAAAAGACTATACCTTCTTTTCTCACCCACACGGCTCCTTCTCCCGCATAGACCACATTTACACGACACACTACGACCTCATCCGGGTAATAGATGCCACAATCGGAGTAGCAACATGGTTGGACCATGCACGGGTGACGCTTACACCTAAATCGCCACTTTTTCGCCCCACTACCTCGAAATGGCGTCTCAATGAATACATGCTAGCTAGACCAGACATCACGACCCAAATCAGGGAATATTTTACAGATAACACTAGCGAGCACACATCCACGATGATCCGATGGGAGGCCCATAAGAGCGTGATAAGGGGTCACTTTATACACCAAGGGGCGAAAATAAAGAAACAAAAGGGAATTAAGATGACAGAATTACTACAAGACATATATACGATAGAGGAACGGAATAAACTTACACAAACTCCCACAGACCAAGCCCGACTCCTGCAGCTTAGACGAGATCTAACAACACTACTCCACTCTAAACACCACAGAGACGTAGCTAGACATAGGGCATTTTTTTCCTTACACGGAAACAAGAGTGGCAAACTTCTGGCCACGATGCTAAGGAAACAAAGGCAGCGAATCATTATCATCCCCAAGAAAGGCAAGGATAGCGAATATTGCGTGAATTACAGACATATTTTGCTTATAAACTGTGACATAAAGTTACTCTCCAAAATCCTGGCGACTCGGCTGACGACCCACATCCCCTCATTGGTCCACGCGGACCAAGTGGGATTCGTAATGGGATGCGAAGCAAGAGACAACACTATTCGAACACTGGCCCTCATGCATGGGAGGGGAGGGGACAAGAGAGGTCCTGCTGTCAACAGACGCAGAGAAGGCCTTCGACAGGGTTCGATGGACCTACTTATTCGAAACCCTACAACACATAGGGCTGGGAACACACCTACGACGCTGAATAGAGGCGTTGTATCATGAACCTACGGCGCACGTAGTGGTCAATGGGGCACTCATCAATGCATTCCCTATAAGAAACGGCACCAGACAGGGCTGTCCCTTGTCGCCGCTACTGTTCGTGCTGGCCTTGGAGCCATTCCTGACCCACATCCGGCATGACGACGACATCACTGGCCTACAAACCGGCAACGTACACCACAAGGTTGCCGCATTTGCAGACGACCTGCTGTTCGTGGTGACAAACCCAGAGATTTCCCTCCCCAACATAGTGAGGGCCCTTCAGACGTTCGGACATATATCCGAACTCAAAATAAACCACACCAAGTCATACATACTCAATGTAAATATTCCGTCGGAACGTGCCGTCCCCCTACGGCATAGCTTTCCCTTCCAATGGTCCGACCATCGGATCAGATATTTGGGAACCTGGCTGACCAAAAAGAGAGGAGATCTGTTCCGAGAAAACTTTGCAGACATGCTACAGACGTTCCAAAGGGAAATGAGAGACTGGTCGTTCCCACACATATCGTGGTTGGGAAGAGTCCAGGTAATTAAGATGAACTTTCTCCCGCGCCTATTATATCTCTTTCAGACAATACCTATTAGGATACCCAAAACCCTCTTTAATACCCTTAACACTGCAATGACTCACTATATATGGAACAACCGCAGACCCCGAATAAGGTTAACCACACTTATGCAACCCAAAGACAGAGGGGGTCTAGCCCTCCCAGATTTTCACCTTTACTATGTGGCCGCACACCTCCAGAGGGTGGTAGAATGGACGAAAGAGGGAGTACACAAGTTATGGAAGACGGTAGAGGAGACGAGGTTAGATCCGAAAGCGTTTAGAGATATCCTCCCGGCCCCCTCCCCACGCCTACACCACATCATTAGGGGGGAAAATGCAGGCCACTGATGGACCTAATGGGAGAGACGCCCCCGACATTCATGCACCACTTCAAATATGCTCAAATGACCAAATATGTCCATACCCTGCCACAGGGACCAGTACTCAATAGAGATCGAACCACATTTGAACAACTATGCCAACACCCGGACCCAATCTCGCACGGAATCTCCCTATTATACTCCACACTTCAAACAGGGACCCCCACAGAGAAACCCCTATTCATGGGAAAATGGGAGACGGCCCTAGTCAGATCATTTACAGACGCAGAATGGGATTCCATCTGCTACTTCACACACCACTGCTCGACACACAGCAGAACCCAAGAGACAGCCTATAAACTACTGACACATTGGTACAAAACACCATACCTAATGCACAAAATCGACACAGACCACACAGAGGTGTGCTGGAGATGTGAGAGAGAGGTGGGCACCACATTACACATCTGGTGTGAATGTGACCTGATCAAACCCTACTGGACAAGGATACACGAGATATTAGAGAAGTTCTCTGATGCGCCCCCCTGGGACCGGCTGAAATGCTACAACATTATACACCCATCCCGAGATCAAAGTATAAGAAATGACGGTTAGAATACTAAATGTGGCTAAACAACTCCTCCCCCAATTTTGGAAACAAAAGATAACTCCCCCTCTTAAAGCCTGGTTCGACCAGATGGAGGAGCTCAGATCTATAGAGGAGCTGAACATGACAGCCTCGGCAACCCCCACGAAATACACAGACATATGGACACACTGGATCCTAGAGACGGCAAAGGAAGACTTTCAACAGAGTCTCCGACAGACCAACTAGAGAACAGATACTGACCACCCACTACAGCCTCTCTAAGGGTGGCTAAAAAATGAGCACTGTGTATGTGTGTCTTTCTGTGTATGTCTGTATGTATGTCTATGTATGTGTCTGTCTGTAAGTCTGTGTATGTATGTATGTATGTCTGTATGTCTGTATACATGTATGTGTATGTATGTATGTATGTGTCTGTCTGTGTATGTCTATGTATGTATGTATGCATGTATGTGTATGTCTATGTATGTCTGTATGTATGTCTGTGTATGTATGTGTATGTATGTATGTATGCCTATGTATGTGTCTAAGAAAGGGTATAGGATCAGCGCTGAGTGCTCTAGAGGGGAATAAACAAGAAAAGAAAAGCTGCAACCTATGGGTATGAGGTTCCCTCCAACGTCCTCAAAAGAGAAATGGCAAAAACACAATAATAGGTCGCGCTATACAGAAAGTATAACAATAAATATATAAAAATATATATGTACTCACATTTAATAAAAAGGCAAACAGAGAATAAAAATAGATATGTGTATAAAAGTCCCGATATGTGGTAAAATTCTTGTAGGTTCCAGTAGGATAGTCGAGACTTGATGGTGATATCAATGAGAAGCTGGGTCTTCTATAGCTGAGGGGATCTTGACTTAATGACGGACATGTAAATGAAAGGATAGAGGAAACTCCAATAGTGTAAACTGTGATTGAGTAGATACAATAAAGTATGTATTAGGGAGGTATTACACTCACCTATCCAAGAGCGTGTACTCGCTCAAGTGTAGTTGGCATTCAGTGGCGTTGACCCCCCACTGTCGGGATATAGGTGTAGATAATTTCTCGATATAAAAGAGAGATAGAGACCAAATATAGTGCTCACTGTATGATTACAAGTAAGTCTGAGAAGTAAAGGGCGTACTCACATTTGCATGAGCAGGATATACTGCTCAATATGATGGCGTGGGTGGTACAGTCCCCACCTAGGATTCTTTGAACGATGGTCGGCTCCAAAGTGACGTGTAACCAGGTTAAAAAATAAATAAATAAAATAAAATAAAAGGTATATGGCAAATAAATGGTAAAAAAGCCAATATTCCTTTATTAATACAGTAAAAATATATAAAAATTGCCAAAACGCGTATGTGTCTGTCTGTAAGTCTGTGTATGTATGTCTGTATGTCTGTCTGTATGTATGTCTATGTATGTGTCTGTCTGTAAGTCTGTGTATGTATGTATGTATGTATGTATGTATGTCTGTATACATGTATGTGTATGTATGTATGTATGTGTCTGTCTGTGTATGTCTATGTATGTATGTATGTATGTATGCATGTATGTGTATGTCTATGTATGTCTGTATGTATGTCTGTGTATGTATGTGTATGTATGTATGTCTATGTATGTGTCTGTCTGTAAGTTTGTGTATGTATGTCTGTATGTCTGTATACATGTATGTGTATGTATGTATGTCTATGTATGTGTCTGTCTGTAAGTCTGTGTATGTATGTCTGTATGTCTGTATACATGTATGTGTATGTATGTATGCCTATGTATGTGTCTGTCTGTCTGTATGTGTGTCTGTATGTATGTCTGTATGTATGTATGCATGTCTGTGTATGTATGTATGTGTCTGTCTGTATGTCTATGTATGTATGTATATGTATGTATGTATATGTATGTATGTCTATGTATGTATGTCTGTATGTATGTGTATGTCTATGTATGTGTCTGTATGTATGTGTATGCATGTATGTATGTCTGTGTATGTATGTATTTATGTCTTTCTGTATGTATGAATGTATGTATGTCTATGTATGTGTCTGTCTGTAAGTCTGTGTATGTATGTATACATGTATGTGTCTTTCTGTCTGTGTCTGTATGTCTGTGTGTCTGTATGTATGTCTGTGTATGTATGTCTGTATGTATGTCTGTATGTCTGTCTGTATGTCTATGTCTGTATGCATGTATGTATATCTGTGTATGTATGTCTGCCTGTATGTATGTGTATGCCTGACTGTCTGTATGTATATATGTCTATGTATGTCTGTCTGGATGCATGCATGCATGTATGTATGTCTATGTCTGTCTGTCTGACTGCATGTATGTCTATGTATGTATGTCTGTCTGTATGTATGTCTGTGTGTGTATGTATATGTGTGTGTATGTATGTCTGTATGTCAGTATGAATGTATGTCTGCATATCATTATGAAAGTATGTCTGTGTGTATGGATGTCTGTATGCATGCATGTCTGTCAGTAGGTCTGTATGTATGCATGTATGTCAGTCTGTATGTATGAATGTATGTCTGTATGCCATTATGAATGTATGTGTGTATGGATGTCAGTGTCTGTATGTCTGTATGTATGACTGTGTGTATGTATGTATGTATGTATGTCCGTGTCTGTAAGTATGTATGTGTCTTTATGTCTTCATGCATGTGTGTCTGTATGTATGTTAGTATGTGTCTGTCTTTTACTATGTATGCCGGTGTGTATGTCTCAGTATGTGTGTGTCAGTATGTATGCCTGTATGCGTGTATGTCTGTTTCAGTATGTGCGTCTGTTAGTATGTATCTGTGTCCTTTTGTATCAGTGTGTGTGTTTGTGTCTGTGTATGTATTCCTGTTGGCGGTATTTGGAGGTGGACCCAGTGGGCGGTATTTGGAGGCGGGCCCCTGGGGGCCCAGACCCTGAGCTGAGTTAGGGGCCCCAAAATTTCTGGTGGCGGCCCTGCGCACCGATAAACCCTACAAGCACAGAACCTTCACGAGGACCCAAGTGAGTCAGGCGGCCACAGGGCCCGTGAGCCCAAAAGAAAAAACATGGGACAGGCAGGGAGGGCTATCTTCCAGTAGACTACCGAGGAAAGAAAGAAAGAAAGAAAGAAAGAGAGATCCCTGGAAGGGAACACGTAGATAGAGACCCAGACCAACCTGCGTGTCCGTCATACTTGTGGGCCTGCGAGCCCAAACGTATCTATGCATAAACTTAACTTACTACAACCCTAAGTCATATGAATACATGCGAAACTGAGGCCTGCGAGCCTCATTGTACATTGCTGAAAGAAAAACAAATAAAAAGTATATTTACAAAAAAAAAACCCTCCTATTAGATAGTTACTGCTTGGGCGATTATCTTTCAACTGGCAACAAGTTATTTAACCCCAACTGATGCAATGAGTAGCTTCTCATTTCTTAAACAACCATGTCGAAAGACACATCCCGTGGTCGTGAAAAAGATGTTAGTCTGTTGGAGAAGGGTCAAATCACTGGCATGCATCAAGCAGCGAAAACATCTAAGGAGATTGCAGAAACTACTGAGATTAGTTTAAGAACTGTCCAATGCATTATTAAAAACTGGAAGGATAGTGGGGAACCACCAGTGATGGACACATCAGGGTAGAAATATAGAAAAGAAGTGATGCACCCATCATGCCTAGTGCCTACTGTACAAGCCTGTGGGGGCAGTGCTATGATCTGGGGTTGCTGCAGTTGGTCAGGTCTAGATTCAGCAACATAATGTGCCCAATGAATTAGGTCAGCTGACTACCTGAATATACTGAATGACCAGGTTATTCCATCAATGAATTTTTCTTCCCTGATGGCCTAGGCATATTCCAAAATGACAATGCGAGGCACGGGCATATTCCAAGATGACAATGCCAGGATTCCTCAAATTGTGAGAGAGTGGTTCAGGGAGCATGATACATCATTTTCACCTATGGATTGGCCACCACAGAGTCCAGACCTTAACCCCATTAAGAATCTTTCAGATGTGCAAGAGAAGGCTTTGCGCAGTGGTTCCGACTCTCCCATCATCAATACAAGATCTTGGTGAAAAATTATTGCAACACTGGATGGTAATAAATACATTATGACATTGCAGAAGCTTATCGAAACAATGCAACAGCAAATGTGTATCGGTAATCAAAGCTAAAGGCGGTTCAAAGAGATATCAGAGTGTTTGACCTTTTTTTGGTGGCAACTTATTTTTTGGCCAGGCTGTGTATTATGTAAATATTTAGCAGTGCACTAATTGGCCCATTTTCACACCTTTTTAGTTTGTCCAAATAATTTTTCATGATATGATTGCGTGGGTAAAATTGGAACCGAAACACCACAGGGATGGATCCCAAACCAACCCAAACAAATATATATATTTTTTGATGAAGCAATTTCACCTGTATTACTATTCTCACTTGATTTTAAATGACCATCGGACAGAGGCATCAAGAGATAACGTAGTACCTGTTTTACCTTAGGAATAACAAACAAAATAACATATATCCATATTTTTTTAAAACATAATTTTATCATGATTTAAAGGGTTACTCCAACCCTTCTAAATTAGGGGAAAAAAACGAATATAGCCCTATCGGACATGATTCTTTATGTCCCTCCTTCCACAAACTAAAAGTAAATCATAAAATCTGTTTTTGCTTACTTGAAGCACCTACAGACATGAGAACGGGGGGAGATCACTTCCGACTGTCTCCGCCTTTGATTCCTTGGATGGCTTACAATTACCTACAACCCGTTACTGCAACTTCATGACCTGGTCACCTATGCATTTGGGGACTGATGCACACCTCAATTGTCTAGGTAAGCCAATATGAGTAACAGCATGGGTGACCTACATGTTTTCTCCAACACGCACGTTAACAATACAATGCACTCTAAGTACACACCACGGTTTTTGCATGAATCGATGTTTTATACTACCTGTAATGCATCATCTTTGAAAACATTCTTTTAACATTGCTGTACTTAGGTTAAGCATAATTGTAACACAAATTATGTTTTTGTACTTTCATCTTCATATTGTAACCCAACATATTGTGCGCGATGTGATCTGTCTGTAATGTACCTATACGTCTGCACATATCGAAGTGATAAAACTAACTCAATAAAAACAAAACAAACACAAAAAAAAATCATTAAAACTTCTACAATGGGTAATGTGAATCCAGCGGCTCATTTTAAAGTTTATGTCTGTTATTTATTAGGATACATTGCTTCTAAATACCAGCATCGTACATACTCTGTTCCCATCCACCCTGTTTATCACCTGCTGTAAAGCACATCGTTTTATTGAGTCCCATTACACACATAGATCAGTAAAAGATTGTTTTCAAGCTGTTTAATTTTGTTGTTCCTGATTTCTTAGCATCTGCATCTGTATGTTGTCTTCCTTCATAGTAAATTCACTCTGCGATGCCTAACCACTTAGTGGACAACTGCTAAAGGAGTAACACAAACACTTTGAGCATTAATGGAGCATCTAAATCCATATGAAATGCAAGAACTTAACCACTGAAGTGCTTGAAAGGAAATTCTAAGCACCAACACCACTACATGACAATATAGTGATGATGGTGCTGTAAGGATGCATGTGCCACCCTTTGCTTCTTCTCAAACTATTTTTAAGTGCTTTGATCAAAACTAAAGGTTTCCAAGTCCTGCTCCATCATTAGCAAAATCTATTTAATCCTTGGATGCCGTAGATTGCCCAAGCATGTCACCTGAAACATACAATTAATATATTGCTAATGCTGATGTGGAACTTGGTGTTCCATATGGTTTATTGTCAGGTAGGTCACATTTTTTGAGACTGCTGTTTAATGAACCGCATGTTCAGTGTTGAAATGATCCACATACCTCGGCAACTTGGGATGTTTCACCAGAACCTCCAAGATGAAAAGCTGGTTAAACATGTTTGTAGTTAATCATTTCCTATCAGGACAAGGAACTCACATTTATCTTTTCCCAGTCTCATCCAGTTTCTCATCTGAACCAAGGACCCGGCATACTTTAGAGGCAATTGCCAATGGGTACCTCTTTTTAGTCAACTCTGACCCTTCCATTGAGCTTTTTATTTCGCTCAGGTCCTTCCCGCCCGAAAGATGATGAGTTTGCGACACTTATTTATTTATTTATTTATATTTTATTTTAAGTATTTTACCAGGAATGATATATTGAGGCTTCTCTTGTTTTCAGGTATGTCCAGGGTCCACAAAACATTCCATTGTTACAATAGGGTACAATATAATATTACAAAAAATACAATATATATACACTGCTCAAAAAAATAAAGGGAACACTTAAACAACACAATGTAACTCCAAGTCAATCACACTTCTGTGAAACCAAACTGTCCACTTAGGAAGCAACACTGAGTGACAATCAATTTCACATGCTGTTGTGCAAATGGGATAGACAACAGGTGGAAATTATAGGCAATTAACAAGACACCCCGAATAAAGGAGTGGTTCTGCAGGTGGTGACCCCAGACCACTTCTCAGTTCCTATGCTTCCTGGCTGGTGTTTTGGTTTTTGAATGCTGGCGGTGCTTTCACTCTAGTGGTAGCATGAGACGGAGTCTACAACCCACACAAGTGGCTCAGGTAGTGCAACTCATCCAGGATGGCACATCAATGTGAGCTGTGGCAAGAAGGTTTGCTGTGTCTGTCAGCGTAGTGTTCAGGGCATGGAGGCACTACGAGGAAATAGGCCAGTACATCAGGAGACGTGGAGGAGGCCGTAGGAGGGCAACAACCCAGCAGCAGATCCGTTACTTCCGCCTTTGCGCAAGGAGAAACAGGAGGAGCACTGCCAGAGCCCTGCAAAATGACCTCCAGCAGGCCACAAATGTGCATGTGTCTGCTCACACGGTCAGAAACAGACTCCATGAGGGTGGTATGAGGGCCCGACGTCCACAGGTGCAGGACGTTTGGCATTTGCCAGAGTACACCAAGATTGGCAAATTCGCCACTGGCCCCCTGTGCTCTTCACAGATGAAAGCAGGTTCACACTGAGCACATGTGACAGACATGACAGAGTCTGTAGACGCCATGGAGAATGTTCTGTTGCCTGCAACATCCTCCAGCATGACCGGTTTGGCAGTGGGTCAGTAATGGTGTGGGGTGGCATTGCTCGCCAGAAGTAGCCTGACTGCCATTAGGTACCGAGATGAGATCCTCAGACCCCTTGTGAGACCATATGCTGGTGCGGTTGGCCCTGGGTTCCTCCTAATGCAAGACAATGCTAAACCTCATGTGGCTGGAGTGTGTTAGCAATTCCTGCAAGACGAAGGCATTGATGCTATGGACTGGCCCGCCCATTGCCCAGACCTAAATCCAATTGAGCACATCTGGGACATCATGTCTCGCTCCATCCACCAACATCACGTTGCACCACAGACTATCCAGGAGTTAGCAGATGCTTTAGTCCAGGTCTGGGAGGAGATCCTTCAGGAGACCATCCGCCACCTCATCAGGAGCATGCACAGGCATTGTAGGGAGGTCATACAGGCACGTGGAGGCCACACACACTACTGAGCCTCATTTTGACTTGTTTTAAGGATATTACGTCAAAGTTGGATCAGCCTGTAGTATGTTTTTCCACTTTAATTTTGAGTGTGACTCCAGACCCAGACCTCCATAAGTTGAACAAATTGATTTCCATTTTTTTTATTTTTGTGTGATTTTGTTGTCAGCACATTCAACTATGTATAGAACAAAGTATTTCAGAAGAATATTTAATTCATTCAGATCTAGGATGTGTTATTTTTGTGTTCCCTTTATTTTTTGAGCAGTGTATATATACACACACATATGCTCTGTAGGAAAATGTGGTGCTCTGTAGGAAAATGTGGATCGAGATGCTTTCTTTTTTTATTGCAGTATGCTAAGTAATGTGCTGGTACTCAATCAGAGGATATAAGAGGTGGGCATTCTACTCAGGTACAAAGCGGCAAAACGAGTTATACAATGTAGTAAGTTTAAGGCATCTGGTGGAGTGAAACATTTAAGGCATCTAGCTGACTGTTTCTTTTTAACTCTTGCTTTTGTCAAGATTTACATTTGATGGCATAGGGTGGACACCATTTTACTTGGACCCTTTATTGTTTTTTTAAATCCTCAGTTTTTTGTTTTTTTTCACTTGGTGGTGAGAAGTCTGGTACCCATTACTAATCTTGTTGTAAGCTGTGTAACGGAGCTCCGTGTACTCCGACCGAGTACCCTCCGTTGATGGATGCTCCTAGCGCTTACAGAGGACTCCAAGCACTGCAGACAACACCACAACCACCGCACGCTCCACAACCGCCGTAGCTTAACTGGAGCCGCGCCGTCTTCCTTCCACCCTGGAATGAACCTCCAGCATTCAGGACCGTGTGGGGAAGACCTCTCCTCCAGGAGAGCGTATCCGGAACAAGCTCTTAAAAGAGCTAAGTGATTAAGCTCAGGGGAATATGCAGAGCATAGCAATCCCCAGTGTGATACAGCAATTCCCTCCAATAACGAGACAAGGCTACGTTTTGAAGGGTCAAGAAGAACTGAGGACTGGGACACCCAGCCTGCTTTTTATTGCAAAAAGGTACACACAGGACACTCCCAGGGGGAGGTTGAAATTAACCAATCACATACATGGTACCACCCCCACGTCTCCTCCCCTCAGATAAACATATAACATAATTATAGCATACAGTAAAAATACAGTTTTCACACATACACTGTAGCTTTAAAACTATACATTCAATCTCCATGAAAAATTACATATTTGAACTCAGCATACTTCAAACATAAACACTTCCGAAAATCAGCCAAATCCCTACAGCGGATCAAAAGTTAGCTGGAGGTCCCTTTATGACCGACCGCAAGCACAATTTCCTGCCCAAAACAGTTCCATAGATTTGGGCTGTGCGGTCGGTCAATTTCATGCGAAAAAACGACTAAGTCCCATTTCGAACGGGACTTAGTCTCTGGAGCTGAAAAACTAAGTGTAGGAGAAGGTAAGGGTCAGCGGTGTTCGGCAAAATGAGTAGCCGATTTCAGTTCCACAGAATCTTTAGCATACACCGCTGACCGCGTTCGACTGAACAAAGATGGCCGCCGCCACGTGCAATTAACCTGCAGTAACCTCACAGCCTGGGAGGTAAATTGCCTGCATACTTTAACTTCTGGGTTGTCCGCCTGTGTGGTACTTGGTTCAGTAAGCCCTATTTACTGAACCAAGTGGGGGAAAGCCAGGGGCAAGTTATTTTACAGGTCTGGGGACATAGTCTTAAAGGGGTATTGTTCAGCAAAGTCACAATATGTCCCCAGACGGTTCTTAAAGGGCCATACACACCCAATAAAAGTTAATAAGTTTTCAGGGGAACAATCTTCCAGGGGCCATAGTCATGAGGAAGGAGGCTGGCAAATAGGCTTCTCCACAATCCAGGGAAGCAGGGCAATTTTCCATTTAAAGGGCCAGTTACAAATAGCGATTTGTAACAAGCTGCTTGTTGGAAGCCAAATTATTTCTCTTTAAATTGATTTGAATTATAGTTCACATTAATAATTTATTTAACCATCTGGCTTGGCAGTTTTTAAAATGTATCTGTAAAAATTTTTGGAGACAGTAGCAATTTTGACATGTTTCTGAATGTACTCCGTTTAAATGTTTTTACATTCATGTACTCTGCAGTAGGAAATCTAGTCCATACAGCCTCACTCACCCTCATTTATAAACTAATTATGATTACCAGCCTTCAGATGAATTACTTTCCCTACCAGATGACACTAGTTACTGTAAATTTGCTAAGAATGTAAGCTCACTCCTTGCTTTCAAACAGTAAAGGAAGTTTCAAGGAGTCATATTAGTCATATAATCTGGCAGGGGAGAGGGTGACAGGACTCTAGCAATTCCCTATTAGCATTACATTTACAGTCCAGAAATTGATCGAGATTACTATAGCAGTTTTATATACCTTTTAAAGAAATATATAAAATATGATTTGACTGTATTTACTATAAGTGGTCATTATGCTCAAATACAGACATTCTTTTCACATTTTGTTGTCATTTTTAATAACATGTAATGCTAGTAATCCCTTCAAGGTGCTTACAAATACCTATTAGCAAAGTATTTGACCATTTTTATTTATCTATTATTGTCACATTTACTGTATAGCATTTTTGCTTTTATACTACACACTTTCAAACCCTGTGTGAAATATTGCTTCACCAACGACATTGTGTACTGTCTAAAGCTTTTAATTTCCCAAATATTTATTCAGTACCGCTTTAATGCCCCTATAGTCATAGCTTGCTTATTTTAGATATAATTTGCTTATTCGGATTTCAATTCACTACAATAAAATATTTGGTGACTAAGCCCCTCAGTACACGCTTGCTCTCAGATGTGAAAAACATATCTAAAAATGTTTTGCATTCCAAATAGATGACAATTTTTTTCAATCTTCAAATCTTAAATTTGGATATATCTTATCTGTCACAATTAACACTTAAAGGGACACTCCTGGTTCCTAAAGCACTTTAGCTTGCTGAAATGCATTATGTGTGGATAGTGTGTCCTCTCTTACATTTTACAAAAAGTTCAGATTTTGATAGAAATTGGCACTTTTCTAAATTAACCTCGTTACGCTACCTGGCTCTCAATACGCCAACCGGTCCTGTTGCTTCCTGGTTTGTTTAGGTCAGTGGAGCTAAACTCAAGAGGCAGCAATTGCCCAGAGCACCTGCCTTGCAATGAGTTCTCATTGAGCTGCATTGGGAAGTCTGTGATTGGACAGCTACAGGAAGTCTAGGAGGGGTTTCAAGCGGAGGACTTGTAAAGGCTGCAGACAAGAGATCTATAGATTTTGCACGCCTTTTTTTAGATATACCACCAGTGAAAAAATGCATAATTAAATGCATACATGCTTTTCTATTTGGGTTATATCAACTAAACACTAATTTTAATGTATTATTGTACTTGCACAGTGGAGGACCCTTTAAAACCATCCATGCTACAGTATATACAATAAATATAAACTGAAGTTATAGAAGAACTTAAACCTCTCAGCACTCAGCTAAATATGGTATAATGGTGGTTTATTCAGCCATCCAATAGGACAGGCAGCTTTCCAACACATTAATTGTCTTTATCAGACTTGATAATGTTAAAATTGATAACCTGCTCTTTCGGATGAATGAATAAATCACCATTGTACCTTCTCTGCCGAGGGCTAAGGCTGCTTTCTCTCTATAATTAAAGTAATTTGGGTATCTGCTGGTATAAGGATTTTAGGGGCCATAGTGGAGAGGATAGTGGCTATGGTTGGGGGATAGGGGCTGTAGTGAGAGATTATGGGGCTATTGTAGGGTGGATAATGAGAATAGTGGGATGACAGGGGCTGTAGTGAGGGTATAGGGGCTGTCGTGGAGGAAATAGGATTATAGTGGAAGGATAGGGACCATTGTCCCTATAATGGTAGTCAATAATGGTAGTAGTCAGGTGACGGGGGGGGGGAGGTAAGGGCAGTGGTGTATCCTGGTTTTGTGCTGCCCTAGGCAGGACAAAACTCAGGCGCCCCCCCTCCCCCCCCCCTCCTCCCGCGCCACCCCCACCCAACCTTTCCCCCCGCCCCGCATACTAAATACACACACACACACATTCACTGACAGATACGCATACACTAGCTAACAGAAACACACACACACACACTAACAGACACACTCACACTCAGTAACAGACAAACACACTCACTAGCAGACACACACTCACTCACTAGCAGACACACTCACTAACATACACACTCACTAACATACACACACAGTCAGACACAGACACACACACACACACTAACAGACACACACTAACAGACACAAACACTAACAGACAGAAACACTAACAGACACACACACTCACTAACATACACACACAGTCAGACACACAGTCAGACCCTCACAGACAGACACACACTAACAGACACACACACTAACAGACACAGACACACACTCACCCACCCACATTAACACATTTTTTTTTAATTTATTTTTAACACATTTTTTTTAATTTTTTTTTAACACTTTTGTTTTATTTATTTTTAACACATTTTTTTTTTAATTTATTTTTAACACATTTTTTTTTTAAATTTATTCTTAACACGTTTTTTTTTTATTACCCCCCCCCCCAGCCTCCTTACCTTTGGGAATGCTGGGGAGGGGGGGGGTGTCTCTTCGTCCCTGGTGGTCCAGTGGCTGCTGGGCGATCGGGCGGCACTGCATGGCGGGCGGCCGGCCGGCGAGGGAGCACTTCCACTGAGCTGTCTGCTCAGCTCCCTCGCCAGCCTCAGAGTGAGGCTGGGAGCCGGAATATGACGTCATATTCCGGCTCCGCCTCCCAGCCTCACTCTGCGGCTGGCGAGGGAGCTGAGCAGACTGCTCAGGGGAAGTGCTCCCTCGCCGTCCGGCTGGCCGCCCGCCCGCCCGCCCAGCAGCCCGCCGGCATGTCTGTTAGCCGCAAGGCTAACAAGACATTTGCCTTGGGCATTTGGGGGCGGCTTTTTTTGCCGCTCCCTGGAAAATGCCGCCCAAGGCAAATGCCTTGTTTGCCTCGCGGCTAATACGCCCCTGGGTAAGGGTGATGCTGGGGTAACAGGGACTGTGGAGGTATGACAGGAACTGTAGTGGGGTGACAGGAGCTGTGGTGAGGTAATAGAGGCTGTGTTGTGGTGACACTCCAATCTAATGCAGGCAATGGAGAGCTACCCTCTATTCAAATGCTGGCCCTGGAAATATTCATCCCTACGTTTAGTGTATGTTTCTGTGCAGGATGTGAAGCAGGAAAGACCATAGAGACTAACTCTCGGTGTTCAAAAACTGTCTGACCCAAGGTGTATGTTTTTCTAATTTTTTAAAATTTCTTTCTTTCAAAACTTGAAAGGTATTAAAAAGGAAAAAATATATATATTTTCGTTGTCCTTGAACTATTTTTTGAAAATAAGAGAATTTAATCATATTGTATTAACTTTTTATGATATGCCCACTATAGCATCACAATACCAGTGGGTCCAAACCTAATTTTGACCATTGAGACAAATATGCTTATCTGAATTAAAGGGACACTGTAGTCACAGAAAAAAAACATTAGCTTAAAGAAACAGCTTTGTTGTATCATGCCCCTGCAGTCTCACAGCTCAGTTCTCTTCCATATAGGAATCGCATTGTTTATGTATCCATAGTCACACCTCTCTGCATGTGACTTGCACAGCCTTACTAACACTTCCTATAAATAGTCATCTAATGTTTACACTTCCTTTATTGCATAGTCGATTTAGTTTAGAATTTCTTATCTACTGCTCTGTTAATACACCCTGCAGGAGCCTCGTGTGTGATTAAAGTTCAACTCACGGAGCAGGAGATTATATATTTTAAGTTAACATCTGTCGATGTATGACAATGAAATGTTTTTTTTGTTTTTTTTTATGCTTGGTGTGGCTAGAGCTGTATAAACAAATAAAAGTGATTACATTCCAAAATGGCTGGGAAGCGAGCAGTGAGACTGCATGATCTATACACCAAACTGCTTCATTAAGCTAAAGTTGTTTTGGTGACTATAGTGCCCCTTTAACCTGTGGAGTCAACAAGTGTATTTTCTATGTCTGACAGTCAGATTTGGCTGGGGAAGTTTTAAAATGGTGGGGTGCAATATCAATATCATCACATAGTTTTACTAAATCCCCGTAATTTTCTCTTGAGATGATAGTTTTACATTTCTTTAAATTATTTAAACTGTATTTAATGTGTGTGCTGATTTCGTTCTGTACACGTTATATTAATTTAGCACTCTCGAGTAATGTATTTTCTACTTTTTGCCTTTGATTTTTATTTTATATATTCTATATGTCCAGGCTCATTATGAGCCTTGCAAGTGTCCACTTTCTAATATTTTCAATGATTTTATTGTGTCTACGCTTCCCAGGACTGCACCCTTCTGACAATCCGATTAATCAAGACTAAATTTAAAGGCAAAATGGATGTTAAAACGTGCACTTAAATAGCAACCATCATCAAACCAGCTGGCAACACGTTAAAATGCAAAGAATGCTTAAGTCCTTTATGTACGAGGGGACGCTTTGCTTGTGCCTTAATGGCAGAAAAGTGGTATTCTGTATTAGTCAAATAAGATCATAAATATATGGCGAGATGTTGTCTGTGTCAATGCGATAGCTGTAAGCTCCAGGCTTTGCACATAAAACTAATGACATGAAATTGGGTCAGCATAAATAATCATAAAGAATTTTATTCAGCACCCAGAAATACATCAAGCTACATGAATATTCTAACACTGATACATTAATAATAAGTACAGATTGTGTCCTATTCCTGTTCAAGACAAACTTTTGTCATTAAAGGTACCGGGGATACAACAGGCAGAATAAGTTGTGTGTTTAAAGTGACACTGTAGGCACTATAAGCATTTTGTATAATTGAATTGGGTATATTGAATGATGTCCCCTGGCACTGTCCCTCCATTAAGTGTTACAATTTTCATACAGTTTAACATCGGCCTCCCATAGCCCCGCCCCTACTGGAGGTGTGACTAAGACAGAGATTTAACACTTCCTTCTAGCCAATTCTATTCATACCTGACACTCAGCTGACACTCTCAGCCAATCAAAGTCTAGCAGCACAGAGTGGATGTGCTACTGGTAAATCTCATATAGCATTAAAAAATGTTTAAGAGACAAGGAAGATTGGGCCAGGGGACTCGGACACTATAATCACTTCAATAAGATGATACAGTTGCAGTGACTACAGTGTCCATTTAATTGAGAATAGCACCATGCTACTCAGGACAGTAAAGAGCACAATGGTGCTTTTTAGAGAGAACCTTGGCACCTAGGCTGGTTTAATTAGTCAACGAATGGGCTAATCTCTGCCTGTCATTCAATCAACCTTTGACATTGCTCATTTAGAGTCAAATAAATGTGAATTTATCCATCATTTTGAAATTCTGCACATCCAGGGACACTTTTAATTGTGTGCTGGTGTCAAGTTGAACCCTCTGAACACATCATTCAGACAGCCCAGACGTTCCAGGCTGCTTAATATCAATTCTGTGCATAATTTATGTCTGACATCAGTGCACAATGCACGCTGACAACAGACGTAGCTGCTTCTCCCTCTTCTCTTCTCTTCTCTCCCTCCCTCCTTCCAATCCCGTCTGTTTGTTTGTTTGTTTTTTTAATTACCCGTCCTCCCTCCTTCTCCTTTTCCTCCCTCTGTCTTCCTCCCTTGGCTGGCTCAGAGCATGCGCACACACCCATAAAATGATCCAATCAAAAGCTTCTCCATGAGCAGCCTCTGATTGGACTTCAGCACGGCTCCCTTGACATCAGACGGAGGTGCCCTTAGCAGCGCCAGTGAGCTTACCCTGTGCTTGATTAAGGTACGTTAAATTTTCACTCCTCAAATGTTGTGTTTTTATTAATATACCCATGAAAATGCAAAATAAATTTGAAGAACATATCACATCACTTCAAAATGACACAAAATGGGGACCCAAAATGATTAATGTTTATTGGCATTTAGAGAGTCTTGGGAAATTGGTGAGGAGGTTACATAATGAAGGGCCTTGGCCACTCAGAAATTGCATGGATTTTTAATTTAGGAACTATGCAACCTATCACATTTTTAAAGGATCACTATAGTGTCAGGAAAACAAAGCAGTTTTCCTGACACTATAGTGCCCTGAGTGTGCCCCCACCCTCAGGGTCCCCCCTCCCGTGGCACTGAAGGGGTTAAAACCCCTACAGCAGCTTGACCTCTCCTCCCTCGCCGACATCAGCAGAGCCGAATGCGCATGCACGGCAGTGCCGCACGCACATTCAAAGTGTTCATAGGAAAGCATTTCTCAATGCTTTCCTATGGACACTCTGCGTGATGGAGGCATAATATGCCTCCAGCGTCGCAGGTGCGCCTCTAGTGGTGTCCAGCAGACTAGTGGTGTCCAAAACTGCTATGTTTGCATCTGAAGGGTTAAAACCTGAGGGACCTGGCACCCAGACCACTTCATTGAGCTGAAGTGGTCTGGGTGACTATAGTGTCCCTTTAATTTACCTGTATCACTTTTCATGGTTACCTGTTTAACCTACTCATAAATTGAATGTATCTATATGTCTGTGAAGATATATCACTTTATGCACTTTCTATAGAGATATCTATTTTGTTACATTTTTAAATAAAGTTTATAACTTTTAATCTTTTTTTAATCTATCCAATTAAAGTTTTGTTTTTTATTATGATGATTCAAGGAATATCAAGTTGGATCTTAATATTCCCTTTAAAATGTGTACACTTGTGTATACACTTAATATTAGACAAGATGCACTTTACAAATACTCTTTTTTCTGATGTATTTTCTCTGTGTATTTTTCTTCCCATATTATATTTCATAATGAATATGGAGGACACGTATGCACAGGAAGTCTGCCCAGCATGCAGAGTAAGGAAGGGGAGGGACGTGCGCACACCGAACGCTGACACAATTTATGGCGCAGTTGGAGTTCGGAACTGACGGATTGCGAATTGTGTGAAGTCAGTTTTGGTAGTCTTGGCCATTTAACTAAGGGAACAAGACACTGAGACTGTTTGACCAATGGGCGAGATGCCCACAGGTATGTCTGGGTAGGGGGT
Organism: Pelobates fuscus; assembly: GCF_036172605.1. NCBI lineage: Eukaryota > Metazoa > Chordata > Amphibia > Anura > Pelobatidae > Pelobates > Pelobates fuscus. The sequence continues at coordinate 36,707,567 of NC_086320.1, forward strand.
GGTATGCCCCGAACAGGTAACTAATCGTGACCAGATGTGAAAGAGCGCAGGATGTCCGAAGAAGCCATTGGATTGGTTACAGCACACCCACGTGACCGGCGCATGGGTACAAATATGAATTAATGCTGGGACCATGAGAGTGAAACGCATTTTGGCATTAGTTTGATGGGCTTTTTTATTTGTCAAGTGCAAGATTGCTTTTATATTATTTGTGATTAGCTGTTGTAGCATTTTTTTTATAATATCCATTGTCCATTGACCTATCCTGACCTCATCTCTTAAATCATCTCTTAAACCCACTAAATGGCAACAGGTATTCATAATCAGAATCTAGAGTCAGGATCCACAGAAATGGTGAGCTCAAATTATCTTTTACCTTTGAGTGTACAAAAGTTTATACATACTACACTATTGGAGTTCTTTCTTTTTTTCGTCCTCATTTCCAGCTTGGTATCCTATCAACGGGAAGGTGTGATGCTGCCTGAAAAGCATAACTACGCTACTTACTGAGCCAGTAAGTTCAGCATCAGATATGAGAGTGCATGTGAGTGAGTGTATTTGACCCTATATGTACTAAGTCTCTATTATCACCATCTATACTATATGTGTTTCTTTCTTTTTTTAAATGTATGGTATATATCCTTGCCTCATCACTAATATAAGGGTAAGCACAATGCACAATTGTTAGCGTTCCACTGTGTTCACTTGGGTCACATTTTACTAAGTTAAACTTTAGCTTTTGTTCTGGGGGTGTTCATATTGAATAATGCCAATAGGGCATTATTCTATTAACTATGAAAAAGGGCTGAAGAAACACTTTCATTCTGCTATGTTGTGTTCCTACTGACACGTCTCATAAACTACGACAATCTGTCACTGAATAGGAAAATCATTTTCTAGAGATGAGTGGCTGACAAGGTTTCGCTTTAATATCCTTCCATAAAAAAAGGAGAAATTCATTACTAAACCAAGTTATGTGAAACCACCTACAGGTGCTAAAAATGAAACAATGTACAAGAGACAACAAAACAGAAAAAAAGTCTGATATCTGCTAAGAAATCACCGTAACTGACAGTTCTCATTATGAAGCGGTAAATCAATAAACCATATAACGCATCACCCGTATACTGCAAAGCAAATTGGAAAACCTGCATCAGACACACACAGCACCACCTAGAATCACCTGCCTTATATAAACCTAGCTAGCGAAATAAATCTTTATACAAAATATAACAAATGGAGAAAGAAAAAAAACAACAACCTTTCTTTTCATCATAGAAACACCGGTGATCATAAAAAAAAGAAAGAGGAAAAAAGGTGCTGCTTGGCTAAAAATATGTGGTCACGATCAAATAATTCATTACATTGAAAGAATGTGTGTGATGGCAGTGTGGTTACTTTGTAGTTAATAAAAAAAATGTATTATACAATTATCCATGTGTTGTGTTACCAGTTTTTGATTACATTTGCTCTGAAGAAATGTGTTTGTTTAAGTAATACACATCAAGGAGTAAATCAGTGGACAGAGAGGATACCTATCGACAGACAAATCAGTTAAATAGGTGTCTGTCCTGTTGGTATTAATGTGATGCGGAGCAGGCTATGGCGAGGTAACGTTGACCACTTAGTGCACTGGCTGTACAGCTCTCACGTGTCCATGTACTGGTGGCTGAATCCAGAAAGTGACATCACCCCAACCTGGCAACAGTACAGAAGTTCTGGGAGCTTTGCAGTCAGTGAACAGTGACCCCCGCAGCCGCCCACTTGACCTCAGGGAACGAGGTTCCATTTCAGTCCTCCCAGAGAAGGTAAGAAGATTGAGGGACCTCATTATATTAAACAGGAATAAATAAACACAATAAAAATTAAATGCGAGTTTATATAAACGTGTGTTTGGAATGTGTAGTTTTTTTTATGTTCTATTTGTCCTTTTTTCTCTGTTTTTCTATAATCGGTAAATTTAAATACTTTTGCTGCCTATGAGTGGAGTAGACAGTGTGTACATTTGGCACTACAGTTTTAATTAACTTTAATCAAGTTTGAGAAAGGCATAAGGCCGAAACGTTGAGGCTGTGGTCTCCAATCTTTCGTCAATGTACTTAAGGTAACATTTATAGATATATAATTTTAAACACATTTGGTTTTGGTTATTATTATTATTTTGTATTGCCATTTATATAGCACCAACAGATTCCGTAGCACTTTACAATATTATGAGAGGGGGGATGTAACTATAAATAGGACAATTACAAGAAAACTTACAGGAACGATAGGTTGAAGAGGACCCTGCTCAAACAAGCTTACAGTCAATAGGTCTGCATTTATATGTCTACTGACAAATTTCAACCACTTTCAGATCAACTGAGTACCCGCGGATTTAAGCACATAAAGGAAATTAAAGAGCGAGTATATATATTTTTTCTATTTGAATTTTTTTTTTTAAATCTCCCTAAAGCATTAACAAAAGCTATTTAGTTGTTTGACTATGTATTACAATCTCGAATTGACTTGTTGAAAACAAAGCAAGTTTTATTAAATTTAAATGGAACTTTTGAAATAATTATTTTATTGTTTCAAATGTGATAAATCATTGACATTTTGATGAAAAATTTGATTTATGGATTCTGCGTTCAGTTTATGGCCCATTAAAAATACATTAGGCTGGTTTCAAGCCTCCAACGATTTGAAAGGAATTGTATTTATCAGAAACATCGTGAGTAAATATAACTCCATAATATAGCAGAGCTTACAAAAAAATATTGATTACTCATTAATCAGACAATACGTTTTATGAACAATAGGAACCTGCGCACTGAAATAAGAAAATAACATGGGTCAAAGGTCAATCTAAAAATGACTTCCACACGGGTTGGTTGGACTTGTCCAATCATAAATATAGTCTTTTCAAAAAATTATTCCAGACTTTGGGTCCTAATACTGGCTAAACCAATGATTGTTCTATTGACATGGATTTATTTTTCTTTTGTTTCATAATGTAAGATTGTAATCAATACCCAGAGTAGTGTTGTTTTTGTAAGCAATGTTTGTGGATTTGAATGTAATCATGATATTAATTATATTGTTTAAAAATGATGCATATTGATTTTCTTTTTAAATCTCACTTTTTATCTGGTTGAGCAGCCATGTTGGGCAGACTGTCATCTGACCAATTGCTGCTCAACATAAGTTGCCTGCCGCTGCTCTTGCTCTGTGTAAAACTGCAGCAACGGGCAAACTGCAGCAGTTGGTCGGACAGAAATAGAGTCTGACACAAAATGGCTCCTCACCTAGATAAAAAAGTGAAATGTTGTAGAAAAAAAATGATACATCGTTTAAAAAAAGTTTCAATAAATTTAATACACTTTAAAAAAACAAAACAAGAAGTGAAAGTGTCATGTTGTCCTTTAAGAATCTACCGTTTAAGATCCACCGGGTGTTCGCCTCCTCTTCAGACAAAACAAAAAACACAAAGCTCCCTAATTGGTACCCTTTTGTGGGATTGCCCTATTTAAGGATAGCAAATTGGAGTACTGTTTAGCAGATAGCTCCCTAATTTGGTACCCTTATGTGGGATTGCCCTATTTAAGTATAGCAAATTGGAGTACTGTTTAGCAGATAGCTCCCTAATTTGGTACCCTTATGTGGTATTTCCCTATTTGAGGATAGCAAATTGGATTACTGTTTAGCAGATAGCTCCCTAATTTGGTACCCTTGTGTAGGATTTCCCTATTTAAGGATACCAGATTAGGGCACTTTTTAGTAGATAGCTCCATAACAAGGTACCCATATGTGGGATTGTCCTATTTGATGATAGAAAATTGGAGTAATGTTGGATTTAAGGATACCAGATTAGGGCACTTTTTAGTAGATAGCTCCATAACAAGGTACCCATATGTGGGATTGTCCTATTTAATATTACCAAATTAGGTCACTGTTAAAGGCCCACTATAGGCACCCAGACCACTTCAGCTTAATTAAGTGGTCTGGGTGCCAGGTCCAGCTAGGTTTAACCCTTTTTGCAGTAAACATAGCAGTTTCAGAGAAAAAAGGTAAGGGATTAACCCCTTCCTCCCCCTCAGCGCCACGGGTGTGGGACCCTGAGGGTGGGGGTACCCTCAGGGCACTATAGTGCAGGGAAAACGAGTATGTCCTGGTCCTTTAAGTATATTGCCCTATTTAGGATACACTGTTTTTTTGTACTATTTATCACTTACATAAATGTGGTCTGGACACTGCAATATATGCTGTCTTTTATTAAATAAATCATCACCCTGATGGAAATGTTTCTGATATAATTTTTTGGTGGTGCGCTATGGATATATTTTGTTTGCATCATTTTATCGCTTTGCGATTCCTGACTATGCTAAGTTCCAGTATCCTGACATAGTTTGTTTATCTGTTTACGCTCCTGGTCACCTCTAAGGACTAGTAATAAATCTTCCAGTGTCGAATTTCCTTTCCTGTCATTCCCAATAGCCACTGATCTAAACTCAGCAGATGAATATAGGGGTGCTCTGTTTGATAAAGGTGTCGAAAAACATGCATTCATTTTTATACAAATTATATTATCTTGTGGAGATTGATTTTACTCCTCTATGGTAGGGTACCTGTTCTTACGACCATGGAGGACAAAATCTTAAAAACACAATTTTACAGGAAACCAAAGCGTATGGACAGCACACGACTTTATTGACCCAATACCAGCAAGTATCATCAACAAAGAAAATGTAACAATACAAAGTAAACACAGATATATAATATTTTAATGGGGAAAATAGTGACAAAAACAAAATAGCATATTTAAATCAATGTCAATGCAATGTTAGATATTTTCTTTGTGCATTTCCTATTCTGTAGATGTGCATGAAACCTCTGCAGAGCAGCTTCCCTTCTATAAAATGTAATTTTATATTCTATATTAGGAGAATATTTAAAAGAAGAACTGCAGGAATAATAAAAAATAAATCCAGTCCAAGCCAATTTATCCTGCGTGATGGTTAGTCAAGTGCTATTTAAATACATACATAGTGAGTTTTATTTGTAAGAAACTGTGCAAATAAATCGAGTAAGTAAAATGCAAAATAAAAAGCTGTAAATCAGTTTTGTTTTTTCCTTCGTACAATTTGCAGTTAATTGCTGTGATAGATAATTGTCCAATCAATAGAAAACGAGCAGCAAAAGGGAGCACAACAGCCGTTTCTCCGGGCGTCTCTGATTGAGTTTAACTTGAAGAGGGCACGTGGCAGAAAACTAGATGCTAATCTGTTTTCAGAGCTCACTGTGTTACTATTTTATTAGCCTGTGTCTTAATCATGTTTTTGTTTTCCTGGGACTGATTTTGATGTACAGCAGATACAATACATAGGATTTATATTCTCATGATTCTGTTGCTGATGGCCCCGGGCAGTGTGTAAAAGAACAGAACCAGGAAGAGAGTAAGGATAAGTAACACCAGCCCGATAATGATGTATTTCTTGTAATTCCTCCAGATCAGGTAATAGAGGCACTTGAAAGGATTCATAAACCAGGAAAAGGAGGTGTCTGGACGGCTGGAAAAAAAAGGGAAAACATGAATTAAAAAATTCTTAATTGGAAAGGAAATATGTAGAGTGAGTTTTTTTTGTTGGTCAAAACCCTTCATTTTCTTGTTTTTAATGCTGCAAACTAGTAAACTTCATTTTTACTGCTCAACAACTCAAGTGACAAAAATATAAAAAATAAATAAAACTGTAAGTGTTTGACAAGCGCACAGTATAATATATTGGCACAGAGCTTCCAAAAAAGCTTAAATTATTAATAAATACGAGAAGCATAACTAGGTTCTAAAACTACATGGAGCTCAAAGCGTTAGCCCTTTGCTCCAAACCACACCTGAAGCCCATTCGAAACTCACCCGCCCCCATTTGTCCCTCTCGCTACCATCCTGTACGTGTCCGTATTCACCCTCATTGTGACTCTAGTTCTACATGTGGGGAAACTGCTCCTAGAGTCAACCCTTAATGACGGCAAATTTGCAACTTTCTGAGGTAAAGAACTGTAAACCTTTGTAACCACTTGGATAGTTTCAACCCTTTGACCGCATGGTGATGCCTGGAGCTACATTATAATAATTATTCATCAATAAGTGAACTAAGGTCATAAACTTTCATTATACCTATGGCCATTGAGGTTTGGAGTTAAATAGCAATGGGTAGAGCTAGCAATAGCTCACCTTGGCACATCAGGTGTCTCATGTTCATTTCCAATTACTTTCTAGTGACACATTCAATGTAAAGTAACGGAAAGGAAATTATACATCAAACGGATTGAACAAGTAAATTCTCCAATCCCTCCCTTGCTGTGTAGGGGAATGTTATAGATGTAATTATAGTCAAACTTATTTTGTGCCACAGGGACTGGTCTTCAATTTATCGTGGCCTTTATTTCGTTGGCAGTTCATTTTAAATAAATGGGAAGACAGAGATGACCTTTATAGAAATATAATGTAATCTTTTTTTTTCAGGGAGACACCTGCTACACATTGTTTTAGCACAGAGCTCGCGAATACTTGAAACAGAAAATACCTCGACGTTGAGACTTTGTGGATGTTTGACAAAGCACAGAAAAGTTTCAAATTATTATTATTATTATTATTATTATGTTATTATTTATATAGCGCCAACAAATTCCGCAGCGCTTTACAGTGGGTGGACGAACAGACATGTAGTTGTAACCAGACAAGTTGGACACACAGGAACAGAGGGGTTGAGGGCCCTGCTCAATGAGCTTACATGCTAGAGGGAGTGGGGTAAAGTGACACAAAAGGTAAGGATAGTATTAGACTAATGACAGTTGCAGAAGAGGAATCAGTCAGGAGCTATTAACAGTTTAATTGATACACTTTTATGAAGAAGTGGGTTTTTAATGATTTTTTTGAAGGAATTGAGACTATGTGAGCATCTAACGGAGGAGAGAAGTGAGTTCCACAGGAACGGAGATTTTAATATTGGTGTCATACATGATGTACAGACATTGAAAATCACATGGTGCAAATACAGCTCTGGTGGAGAAATGCTGCCATCTTCTTTATAATATAGTATTATTACTATTTCTTTACACTTTCTGCCCAGTGCTCCAGTGATGAGACTCTGAATAAAAAATGTGCTATAATAAACAAGTATTCACAGTCATAGAGGAGTTTGTTTCTGAGCGAGTACGTGAAAGCACAAAAAATATATAACAGATCAGAAAATGGGAGATATGAATAATTAGGTTTATCAATCAAAAGATTGGATCTGCTGTAAGACTTTTACATAAAGTAATGAAATAGACCCCAGTCCATCAAGTTCAACCTTTCATGTATGTAAAAAAGTAACTTAAAGATATGTATTATAAGCTCGACGCCCATCATGTCCTTTTCTTTCATTTAAATGTTTTAAAAAAGAAAAATGCAATTATATTTGAAAACAATGTTTAAATGTTCATTAAGAAACGGACTCTGCCCCAACACACACTGTTCTGGCATCTGATTCTTTGCCGCGCATCTAATGTCATCCTATTAATGGATGTTTTCCTCTCACTTCCTATTGGTTAGAGTTTCTGTCAATCAAACTCTTATACAGAGCTGTGGTTTGTGTATCTGACCTCAGCCAATCACACCTGTACATACATTGTACATACATGTCCAACAATTGTTTGATATCAACTAAAATTGATACAAATACAATCAGAGTTGCGATATTAGTGCCAAACTTTACAAGACAGCCGTGAAAAGATTAGGTGGGCTATAAACAAGGTCTAAGACATTATTTCTGCTTGATGAGATTTATCTATGGACATCCAAATAGATTTCCCGTAGTGTTCCTTGGTCTTAGCATTTCCGGGTTGACAAGTATGTTCTTAGGGAACTCAGTAGGACATAAATGTGTTTATTTGTAAAAAAAAATTAAAAAATAATAATAATAATAATAATAAAATATATATATCTATCAAAGGTGTAATTTGCCTAACTTTCAAAGTTGGCAAAATGTTACACTGTGTTCTTTGGAATACAGGAATAATGAGCTGCTGAGCCTGGAGCCCGTGACATTGATGGGGAAGGGGATCTGTAGGGACTTGAGCCCCATATTCACCAGCCATGCTGTTAATTTTAAAGGAACACTCCAGGTACCATGACAACTAAATCCCAGTTTAGTGGTTACAGTGCTAATAGAGCTCTGGTGCCCTTACTCCAGAGTAAGGAGTCAAACCATTTTAGAACGATTTGACAACTTAGCAGGGGTTCACCGGGCACCCGCTACCAGCTCCTCTGCAGCCAGAATCCAGAGCCTCCATTAGCTCCCTTCAGCTAAATACTACTGTGCAGTGCCAACTAATTGCCTGAGAGCATCAACCAAGTACTCAGCCAAATTGTGGCCTTATACTGCTAGGTTTAGCTAGGCTGCCAACGAGGCAGGGGTGTGCACCTCATGAACCCCAGGTAACTTGTAAAACAGTTCTTTAGCAAGTTTGACATGTTATTCTGGGATGTCACCAGGGCACTCCACACACCTGTAATCACTACAGCAGGCTGTAGTGGTTATGGTGCTTGGAGTGTTCCATTAATTCAATAGGGTGATGTAACTCATAAACACACGCATTGTCACTGTCACTGCAACTTTCAGGACTCAATCCACAAACCCAGAAACTTGCAATACTTAATCTCTTAATTTTCTCTAAGCTCCTTCCGCCCACCCAGGTTCCTACTAAATTTATAGCATGTTACTTCAGCTGTATGATATTTTACTTAATGACACCCTCATTCTCTTTACATTTTACCAGTAGCTTCAACTCTCCGTTCATTTCCTCTGGCCAACACTTCCAAATTCCTCCTACTACCTCTTGTCTCAAATCCATATTATATCCTTTAGATTGTAAGCTCATGGGCTGTCTATCCATCACTGTGTATAAAAGAGCTTCAATGGTTAGATCTTAGCTCACGGGCAAAGCCTACTTTACCTTTTGTGTTGGTCTGTGTTTATTGTATGTTTTACCCTAACTGTAAAGCGCTGCGGAATACGATTGCGCTTTATAAATGCCAGTAATAAATTAATAAAATATGTGAGTCTGTCTATGCAAGAGTTAGTCTGTGTTATTGTGTATGATTGTATCTGTAGATATGTATGTGTACCTCTGCGTATGAATGCCAATCATGATGTTTAGGTGGGACATAATTATTCTGGTTTTGGGCTTCAGCCCGAAATTGATACTTTTAAAAAAAAGTTTCTGCTGGACTTTGCTCATATATAGTGTATTTTAAGAGCTTAGCAAATAAGCCTCGCTTGCAGTTTTAACCTCTACTATGTTTAGGTGCTTGACTCATACATCCCTTCTCCTCCTGACAAACAGAAAGGAAAAACCTGTTATCACCTATAGAAACATTGCATCTGGTACACTAGATAACTGTACAATAAATTAAAAGATAATACAGATTTACTAGCTTTCTTAAAGGACCACTATAGTGCCTTGAGGGTGCCCCCATCCTCAGGGTCCCACTCCCGTGGCGCTGAGGGGGGAGGAAGGGGTTAATTGTTTAACTCTTTTCCAGCGCCGGGCTCCCTCGGCGCTGGAGACTCTCCTCTCTCTTCTTCCGTCTTCTTCTATGGCCGCGCGCGCATTCAGCCAGTCCATAGGAAAGCATTTTCAATGCTTTCCTATGGACGCTGGCGTCTTCTCACTGTGAATATCACAGTGAGAAGCGCGGAAGCGCCTCTAGCGGCTGTCAATGAGACAGCCACTAGAGGCTAGATTAACTTATATGTAAACAGCAAAAAGGGTTAAACCTAGCTGAAACTGGCACCAAGACCACTTCATTAAGCTGAAGTGGTCTGGGTGTCTCTAGTGGTCCTTTAATAAATCTTTTGGTGGAAGCAGCAATGGCAAGTTTCCTACTCCAACAAGTGCAGAACAGATGCAGCACTATTTAAACTTTACAAACCCCATTCCATTTCTGAAGCTGAAACTATTTAACACTTGTATACACATTCTAATCCTTTATTTGCAGTAGAGCATACATTTCAAGGCGATGAAGACTAGAGGGTTTTAGAAGAACATCATTTTTTGACTTCCTCTGTGACCAAAGTTGTGTTTATCGGCTCTGTGCTTATTTAACCATGTTACATTGGACAAATTGTTCAGTAAAATGAAACAAATCAGAAGCTATTTTTTCATTCGATTTTTTTTCCGTCCAGTTCCATTATCTGATACACTGTTGAGAAGGGAACCACAAGAATTCATTTTGTGGTTCATTTGCCACGACAAGAGATTCCAATCATGCAGAACGGAATCTGACAACTTTCTCCTCCCGTATCTCATAGTGATGGTTATTGTAACGTGGGGACTATTTTTGGACATAATACAGTATTAAAGTCGCGTTCATTCCATCTTTTCTCAAAGTATATTTACAGAGTTTGAGAAAAGGTTTGTATTGCATTTCTGAGATATTCTGTTTATGTTCTACAATTGCCACATTATTACTATGCTATTTTTCTGCCTTTTTCTGTGCACTGAAGTTAACTTTTCATTTAGGTTTTTTTTTTTTTTTTATATATATATATTTATGTATGTATCGTTTTATATTTGTTTATTAGTTACCAGTGTGCTTTTACTTTTCTTTACCAAAGAGGATTATAATATCTTTATGAAGTGGATCCCCAGCAGTTTTCAGATTCATGGGAAAAGACACACAGAGAGTTAAAAGCTCTGGTGTATTGACAGACCCGCTGAGGAGTGCATTTACCCCTAGAACCCAGATCCCCAGAGAGCGTTTCTTTTCTGCGTGTTCTTAGTATACAACAGAAAATGTCAGGATGTGAGATAAATATCCACTGCTTTCTTTTTGTGCGCAAGAAGGACCAAGGAGGGTAGACCTGGGCCTCTGGTGACTGAGATCTCATATCCTTTTCACTTGTCCAACAACATTTGGACCTATGCTTTCCACCTCCACACCATCTATCTTATAGAGGGGCAGGAGACCATCAACTACTGATGGTCGAATAAATATTCGTGCACGGTGGAACATAAACTTACACCTCCAGTTGAAAGAGAAGGTGTGTAGAGTAACCCACCTCCTCTATACTGTAAGCTTGTTTGAGCAGGGTCCTCATCAACCTATTGTTCCTGTAACATTTTGTAATTGTCTCATTTATGGTTAAATCTCCCCCTTTTTTATAATATTGTAAAGGATAAGTTGGCCCTATATAAATGACAATAATAATAATAATAATAATAATAATAATAATAATAATAATAATAAGATGATGATTTTAGCTTGTTCATCAATCCCACTATCCAATGATTAAGCAAATATGTATAACATACATTTTCACTTCTTATTTCGACAGTCTTTTCTTATTGACGAACACAAATTTGTGACATGTATTCTGCGATCTGGATAAACCAGTATAGGAACTAACTAAGGTTGAACTTGATGAATCTATCTTATTTTTCAGGCTAATTATGGTAGCAAGCAAGTACCCAATCAATACAGACTAACAGTCTAAGCATAAAAATCCCGAAACTTACTTTGGCTTCTCTAATGGTTCTGGTTCTTTACGTGCTCGACCAACAGGATTCTTTTCAGCTTCTTCTGCTGTAACCAAATGAAATTCGGCTTCCACTTTACCCTATGTTTGTATAAAAAAAAAATAAAAAAACTACGTTATGTACCACATAACAAAAATGAATTTTGTCAAGTACAACTAAACCGAAATGACACTGCGAAATAGAATGCTGACTGAAATGGAAGTGCTACAGAACTAATAGAACAGTATCATTTCCAATAGGTCATTTATTTTATACAAAAACAGGTAATGCATACATAGAAATGTGTCACGTGTCAAAATGTTAATGTAATTACTGAAAATAACATACACATCATGGTTGCAAACTAGTAAAAACATCAGTTTAAGGATTCCAACTTTTTTTAAAAAAAGTTCTCTGATTTAGATTTTCACAAGTGGAGTCCGGTAACACCTTGGAGTGGGTTCTCTTAGAAGCGTAAGGGTTTACTGTGCTTATTGAATAGCAGTTTTCCCATAGCCGTCAATAGAGGAATTGGTATTCAATAAGCAGAGTAAGCCTTTACTTCACAGTGAGAATCCAGCCCTCTGTGTTTATCATGAAATGTGTGCAAGGTGTGTTTTCATTTGCAAGGCTGAAGGGGTAGCATCCATTACCAGTCTCCATTCCTTCAAAAAAACATTGAAAACTCACTTCAGGAAAGTGTATAAATTAAACTGTTAACAGCTTTTCATCCCCGCACCCTGACTGCACTCCTGCAGCTGTCAAAAATAACCTACTAAGCCCTCAGTGAATGCTTTTCTAGCAATCTACTTTGTAGGCGTACTTTTACCCTCTGTGTCTCTATACCCCACTCATGTAAGCTCATTAAACAGGGCCCTCAATCCCTTTGTTCCTGTGCGTCCAACTTGTCTGGTTACAATCTGAAGACAAATTATAAAAATAACATTTTGGTTACACATTTGACAGAAAGTGGTTAGCACAAGGCAGAGATTAAATATTTTTCTCTATAAGGTGACACCATGTTGGATTTGCAAAAGATGTAAGCACTGTCTGCCTGTTCTCTCAGTTTGGTCCAGAACTTACGGTGAGTTCTCCAGACTTCACAAAAGGCCACCAGCCACGAATGCGCTTCTGCTGAAAGATGGAAATCCTATTGTCGTCCCTTATTGGACCCGTCATACCCAAGTCACAGCCCTTGGCAGTCTTGGCTCCTCTATGGAATCCATTCAGATTTAGCTCCATAGAACCTATTTTTTTTTTTTAAATATAGGAAGAGTTAGCTTAAACATGAAAATACGTATGGAATAAGTTCAAGTTAGAATGCAAGAATCCTCTAACTGTTGAAACCTACCACTATTGACTATATGAGAACAGATAAACCAATGGGAATTAAAATACATCACTCGAGCAACTGATTGACCTCTAGAACACTTTTACAATACACTGATCAGCCACAACAATAAAACCCCAGACAGGAGAAGTGAATAACATTGATTATATCGTTAAAATGGCCCCTGTCGAGGGGTGGGCTATATTAGACAGTGTTTGAACAGTCAGTTCTTGAATTTCATGTGTTGTAAGCAGGAAAAATGTGCAAGTGAAAAGATGTTTGACAAGGGCCAAATAGTGATGGAAAGATGACTGGGTCAGGGCATCTCAAAAACAGCAAGTCTTGTGGGTTTCAGCAGGTTTGGCACATGCCTATAGTCTTTTCAGAAGAAATATCAGGACATTTCATTGGGTTACCATATGAGCAGCAGATGCAGCTGTCCATGAGTGGAGGCTTGCTATTGGCCTCCCTATTCAGGAGCCATCATTGGCTCATAGCACCAAGGGTAGTGGTTACAGTGTTCACAGGAGAGAGAGGCAAGAAGCCATCTTGGAAGTAGCACAGAGAGAGAGCACAGCGGCAGCAACTCTTGGCCCCTGCTAAATGTAAGTGTATAATATTTTATATTTCTCTTCCCCAATAGCCCCAGTGACTGTTGAGTGCTGATTAAGCAAATTGATTTTCTCAAATATATTTATTTAATTAATATATATAAAGTCAGGGAAGCCCAGAGTGGACAGAGGGAGGGGACATTTCTATCACAGAGCACGGTGCTGCCTATCAATAATAGTTTTAATAACTACTACAGCACATACCCACCATCTATTTTAAAGGAACACTATAGCGTTAGGAATACAAATAATCACTTAAACGGTGACTAGGGCCCCGTTCCGCAAGGAATAAATGGTTAATTAACCATTTATTTGCTTACCTTAATCCATCGATGTCAGCTCCCGAGTGGAGCCGAATGTGCATGCGTGGCCAGAGGCGCGTGCACATTCAAACCCGCCCATAGGAAAGCATTACTTAATACTTTCCTATGGGGATCTTTTTTGATGCTGGAGGTCCATGAGGACCTCTCTGAAACTGCTATGTTTTCAGCTGCAGGGTTAAAACTAGGGGGACCTGGCACCCAGACCACTTCATTGAGCTGAAGTGGTCTGGGTGCCTATAGTGGTCCTTTAAAGTGATCAGTCAGCAGTTAGACTAGAGGTGAATGATTTACACACAAAACCACACAATTAAGCTTAAGCTGTCTTGTTGCTTATAGTGCCCGTTTACACTTTAATTTACACTTTGTTCTACGTGTTGTACTGGTTATTTCTAAGTGTATGGTCGGTCATAAAACATTTAGACAATTATGTTCTAATTGATAATATGTCCCATTGGTCAACATTTCAGTTTAGTTAAGCTGTCGATTCCTTATAAACAATGGTGTCACCCACCTAGGAAGTCATCTGCAGAAAGTCTATCAAAATCCCATACTTGGAGAAGAAGTACAGCTGGAAGTTTGCGTTCTGTTTTGTCCAATGAAAATATATTTTCCCGTTTAGAGATCACCAGTAACTTTTCTGCAGGCATATAATTGAATGGATACACAAAACGCCAGTTGAAGTTTCCTTCGCCTGTCAAAGAATTGTAGTGAACATCTGTTTCCTGAGTATCATCTTCTATACCCTTCAACCATCTGAAAATAAAAACTGTATAAGGTCAATTCTAAAGATTAAGACCCTTTTAAAATAATCAATATTCAACAGCTCTACTATTACTGGCATCATTATTTACTACAAAAAAGAGAGAAAAAGGCTGCGCCAAGAAATTATAAACAAAAGTACAAATAAGAGTTAATTGTCCCAATTATATATTTGCCAGGTTTAAAATTATTCCATTTTGATAAAACCCTTGTGGTGAAACGCGTCAATGGTTTTAAATATTGTGTATTTTGTATAATAAATTATTTTGGCTATATTACTGTGTCACTATATATATATTTTTTCCTGGCATTTTATCTACTTATCCTGAGGTGGGGATTATACCACCAACGCTATATCCAGAGTGCAGCATTATCTGCACTCCACTTGTGAGTATATTTTATCTCATCTTTTATTATTCCATCGTTTTATCAGAGAACACTATTTGCTGTTTTTATTTCCCCCCCTTCTTCTGAGAACTGGACATCATCATCTTTCCGGAAAGCACACCCACATATCCTGTAAGCGGGGATCAATACGCTGCATGCCTGTCATACCTGAGCTGGCTATAGCTCATTAAAATGTGAGTGTGATATTTATCATTTATTGATTATTATTCAGCCTTTTACACTCCACACGATTGGTCCTCTCTTCTTGTGTCTTTCATGTCACGAGACGATCAGAACTACTAGGAACAGAGAATATATCCTACCAGTGGAATTTGTGGACAAGTCATCCCACCTTCGGAGACATATTGGGACAATTAACTCTTATTTGTACTTTTGTTTATAATTTCTTGGCGCAGCCTTTTTCTCTCTTTTTTGTTGTACATTCCTATCAGAGAGGGTTAGAGGGTATCCCTCTCTAAGGCCGCTCCCTATCTTTTGTATTATTAGCGCTAACCAATTTCTTTTATTTCTCCATCATTATTTACTAACTTACACTATTGCTCTTCACCTATGATTTGCGCAGGGATTGGTGCTGGTTGCTTAAATGAACACTATAGGGTAAGGAACACAAACATGTATTCATGTAGATGAAAAGAAGGCAGATCAGGAGCAGAGCCAGCACAAGTCAAACATAGCACTGGCCAATCTCCTCATAGAGATACAAAATTTCAATATTTGTTTTGCACGCTCCAAATCCATATCCAACAATCATACTTCAACCCTACACAGAAACTACAAGAAAGCTGGGGTTACTACCAGAATCCTACATAGCCTGGTAGAGGACGGTGGCCTCAGCCTGCCGAACCTTAAACTTTACTACCAAGCAGCACTGCTCTCCTCGGTGGTGAGGTACATTGATTGCTGGGAACCGCCTCAGTGGATAGCCATAGAGTGCTACCAGGCCCAAGTACCAACCCTACACTACCCCTTTTGGATTCCATGCACCCTCCGTCCGGAAACCACATGACTGATTCCCACCACGAGAATCTTGATTCGGGTGTGGGATGGAGCAAGAACACGCTTATGCAGTGACCACCCGTGGTCGCAGGTGGTCCCACTGAGGAGCATCCAGGTAATGAACCCCACTTTTAATTATCATTTATGGACAGGGTATGGATGCACTCACATACTTCATTTATACATAGAAGGAAAACTGAGAACATTCCCGGACCTGAAGAACACAATCTACCCTCTAGAGTGATCTTTTCATATCTCCAAATTAAATCCCTACTGTCTGATTCTGGACAGCATAGGGACTCCACACACACACTTACGCACTTCGAGCGGGCCTGCATGACAGAATATACACCCAAAAAAACTCTGTCCCTCATTTACAAACTTTTGAACCTAACAGACCACAGGGACACACGGAAATACCAGACACTATGGCAAACTGACCTCCAAACAGTAATAGTCCCAACAAGCTGGCGAGCAGCGTTTCAAGCCCACAAGCGCAGAACATTATGCACATCCCACTTCGAACTCATGAGGAAGATTTACTACAGATGGTACATGGTACCATCGAGACTAGCTCACATCTACCCAGGGACGTCCGATAACTGCTGGAGATGCCATGGAGACCCAGGCACAATGTATCACACGTGTTGGACTTGTCCCCGCATACAAACCTTCTTGAAAATGGTCGAAAGAACACTCTCAGAGCTACTACACACACAAGTGATGCTCAGCCCAGCGTTGGCGCTACTGTTTCTAGACCTTTGACTTCCCCAAAAACGACGCCACGCTAGTATACCATACACTCATCGCAGCCCTCACACTTATCGCCAGAGCTTGGAAATCTACATATGTCCCCACCAAACAAGCCCTCCTCCAACAGATAACCACTAACTTAGACTACGAAACCATGGCTAGGAAAAGTTCCCGATCCAACCAAGGGGTGCAACAGTGCATTACCAGACTTGATACCTATAAGACTACTGACACCACCGACTCAGAGGGAGAGGAGGAGGAACATGACTGACATATAGAAGACCCGAGCAGGCGGCTAACCAGGCCTGATTTATAGCACACCCACAATATTACAGCCCACAGAGGAACCACTGGGTACATCGCTCTAACATTTTTTATCGAACTTGGCGCTCCATTCCTGGGCAGGTGTCTGCCATGCAAGTTCTCCTTGCTACACTATCAGTGCAGTTCTGCGTACTACAATACCGTAGCCCCGGCCGAGCGGAGGAGGTTCTCTTTGGGGTGGCTGTACAGTGAAGTACGGCACAGAGTAATATCTTAAATGTGTGAATACCTACATACACTACCTGCTGGCCCTGGACAGGGAGGCGGACACCCTGGGTAATCCCAGGAATATACACTAACTCTCAAGCAGTGGAGGTGGTGGTGAGCACCTCGCATCCTACTGGAGGGTCCCTGAGGGGACGGCGCATAAAGGCAAACCCTGCCCACAGACAGTTCCACTACCAGAGCTATGGCATCTTAGACTCTATGCACACTACTCCTTTAACAGGTCCCTTCCACAACACAACAGAGTAGGAACACCCACCTAACTGTAAATAGTTTTGCACCGACACAAGCCTTTTGCATAGCTGTGAAAGAATAGCAGGAGTCAACAAATCCCAGGCAGAAGAACATGCAAGTTAACCACCGAGACTAGACCTCCCCTACGGAACGGGAGACACTCGCAGCAGGCCTGCGCACCCCTCACCATCAAGATCTAGCTAACAGAGTTCCGTGTGATAACATGTGTACCTGGCTATTGACGAACTAACCTGTTATTACTATGCAAGACATGTATAATATTCTGTTTGACAAGTGCATCTTTATTCCCTCTTTCCCCTCTCTTTTATTCTGTATCCAAAGAAAAACAAATAAAAATTGTCAAATTGAAAAGAAAAAGAAAAGATAGCTATGGGTTGTGCTATTTATTTTTGGAATTTTTCAATTTTGTTTGCTCCATTTTTTATTTTACATGCCATGTGGGTGTATGCATGCATATGAGAATATAGAAGGAATGCCTGAGCCCACGTGCACTTGCAAGCAGAAACTGCCAATTCCAGAAGAGTAACAGTTCTACTATAATTCTTGTCCATGATGTAAACAAAGAATGAAGGTTGAATGAAAAGAGCTGAACAAAGGTGTAATAAAATTTGCATTACATGAAATAATGGAATCTTTGCATCAAGATCAGACTCATTAACTAAGTTTTCATTGAAAGTTGATTGAACACTTATTGGAAGTGTCTGTCTGTCTCTATGTCTATCGCTATAATTCCATTTGATTCTGCTTGGTTGTCAAATAATGCTTCTGGACAAAAAGATTCTGTTATTCTTTAAAGCATGACACTGTCATGGGGACAAGGTTTGCCCCCAACTGTGCCAACCTTTTAAAGTCAGAATGGGAAAAGAATTGGAAGATTTTCAGAGTGGGCATAGCTGGAAGGCAAACATCACATATCATTGATAAACCAGTTCTATGTTTTTCAACGTGAAATATTTTTTTTAACCTTTATTTATTTATTTATAAAATATTTTACAGGAAGGATACACTGAGATTTATCTTGTTTTCAGCTATGTCCTGGGCCCACAAACACTGCATTGTTACATAATAATAACCTTAGCATAATGCTCATATCGAAGCATAGTAAATACATATATATTCATGGATGAATATGTTTTTCTTGGCCATATACATGGCACTACAAGACCAATCTTGTGCTACCATGGCCTATGACCAGGAAAAAAAATTATGGTAAGTAGGAATACATTTTCCTTTTTTATTGGCCATATCCATGGCTGCACAACATTGGTCAACATTGGCATTTTTTTTATAATTTTTTTTAATTAAGGATTTAAAGGACAACGTGAAATAATTATTGTTATTGTTAATATTGTGATAAATGTCTGTTCATGTATACCTAAGCTCTTTACCGCATGCCACCTGAATCAAGCAATGTATAAATTATATCATCCTTAGCAGAATAAATTATATTATATATTAAATATTTTAAATTATAAGCATATAATCACACTGTCTCAGAAAAGCAGAAGCTCAGGGTCACTTACCCCTTGACATAGATGTCACTAGATTTTTGTCCTGTGATTATATTTGTGTCATCCAGTAGAACATCTTCAGTGTTCCAAATTATAATTCTCAATTCATACCTTATAAAAAAAAAAAGAAAAAAAAAAAGTTTATTGATGAAGCAACTTTAACTCAAAGTATACTGTATTACATTGTACTTCAAGAACGGAGACATTGAGGTGTAGCATATTAGATAGAGTAAGTTCTAATGGTTGTAAGTGATGAAGTGCAGATATGATATGATAAGTGTTAAAAATTATGAGTAGACCAGCAATTAGTGCATTCAAAATAATAGATTATAGGAATGAAATACAGTACATGACGTTCATTGATTTAATAAACAGAATGATAATTCAGGATAAAGTCAGGAACCACCAAAACCAACCTAAATATTGAATATATATATATATATATATATATATATATACACAATACACAAGATCCAGCGCACTCTCCTATCTACTAAACAGCAACTTCAATGTTGACAGATTTGATTAATTTTTAAAAGGTTTTGTTTAAAAACACCTTATCTAGGCAAAAAATAATGGGGATTTAGTTACATTATATGATCATACATTGCATAAGCCTGTCACAACGTCAATGTACCCCATCTTTGGCAGGTCCTACTCTCACAGTCTAATGTCTGCTCTTATGAGATTAACCCACTTACTTGGGGAACAAATTCCATCTGAGGCTCTCTGCAGTACAAGACTAAATAGGGACCTGAGATGAGGCACCTGTGACAGGGAGGGGTATAGCAGACATTAGACTGTGAGAGTAGGACCTGCCAAAGATGGGGTACATTGACGTTGTGGCAGGCTTATGCAATGTATGATCATATAATGTAACTAAATCCCCATTATTTTTTGCCTAGATAAGGTGTTTTTAAACAAAACCTTTTAAAAATTAATCAAATCTGTCAACATTGAAGTTGCTGTTTAGTAGATAGGAGAGTGCGCTGGATCTTGTGTATTGTATAATATGGCCCCCAGCAGCACCCCATTTAAGCATGTTCAGGTGAGTGCAACCACCCCCCCATGTTCCATATATATATATTTGGGAGTCTAGCCAACTCCTTGGTTTTGCACCCCTCCCTGTCACAGGTGCCTCATCTCAGGTCCCTATTTAGTCTTGTACTGCAGAGAGCCTCAGATGGAATTTGTTCCCCAAGTAAGTGGGTTAATCTCATAAGAGCAGACATTAGACTGTGAGAGTAGGACCTGCCAAAGATGGGGTACATTGACGTTGTGGCAGGCTTATGCAATGTATGATCATATAATGTAACTAAATCCCCATTATTTTTTGCCTAGATAAGGTGTTTTTAAACAAAACCTTTTAAAAATTAATCAAATCTGTCATCATTGAAGTTGCTGTTTAGTAGATAGGAGAGTGCGCTGGATCTTGTGTATTGTATAATATGGCCCCCAGCAGCACCCCATTTAAGCATGTTCAGGTGAGTGCAACCACCCCCCCATGTTCCATATATATATATTTGGGAGTCTAGCCAACTCCTTGGTTTTGCACCCCTCCCTGTCACAGGTGCCTCATCTCAGGTCCCTATTTAGTCTTGTACTGCAGAGAGCCTCAGATGGAATTTGTTCCCCAAGTAAGTGGGTTAATCTCATAAGAGCAGACATTAGACTGTGAGAGTAGGATCTGCCAAAGATGGGGTACATTGACGTTGTGGCAGGCTTATGCAATGTATGATCATATAATGTAACTAAATCCCCATTATTTTTTGCCTAGATAAGGTGTTTTTAAACAAAACCTTTTAAAAATTAATCAAATCTGTCAACATTGAAGTTGCTGTTTAGTAGATAGGAGAGTGCGCTGGATCTTGTGTATTGTATAATATGGCCCCCAGCAGCACCCCATTTAAGCATGTTCAGGTGAGTGCAACCACCCCCCCATGTTCCATATATATATATATATATATATATACAAACGAAAAAATCAGAGCACTCAAAAAGGACTTCTTATTCAGTGTTTACTGTGATAAAAGTTACATCAAATCATCAAATCGACGTTTCGACCCCTTAGGGTCTTTTTCAAGATCAAATACAGTGTGTGAAAACAACGTTTAAATAGCAAAACATTAATGAGCAACTCACCAATCTCATGTGTGCGGCTACTCGAACCCGGAAGTGTTACACCCCTTCACGTGACTCCTATGACGTGCGTGCGTGTGTACGTCATGGTTGCTAAGAGATGGAGTATCTACGCCGTGGAAATGACTGTGTGGTTGCTAAGCAATGGAGTGTAAACTCACTGGGTGAACCGTGAGTATGCCGGAAAACCCCTGTGACAAAACAAATAGTGCAAGACAAATTGCGAGATCCCTCCAGGAGATCATAACGTGTAGAGTAAAAACAAATGAATATGAGCACATATTCAAACGGAGAATTTCTGGTATGTCAAAAAAGTATATCGGTCCGGCCAGATGCCGTAAAGGCTAAACCACCTGTGACAAGTGATCTAAATATGTGTGTGAAGGAACGTGAATATAAAAACGATATACGGCCAAAGGCCTCAATTACATACCCGTAAAGCTAATCGTAATCAATGACAAGAACGTAAACATTAGAATATTCAAAAAATGTTATGAACATATAGGAGATATACATCATACATTATAAACCAATCAGGTCAGAGGTAATAGATAACTGAGAAACCAAAGTTAAATATCAACAAAATCCGAAGGACGGACTGTGGCTATCAGGTAGCATTTATAAGAACATAGTGAATGAGATATATTCATTTAGTCCCTTTGGGGTGACAGTGTCTAAACGGTGAATCCAATACGTTTCTCGTTGCAGTAGTAATTTTGATCTGTCTCCTCCTCTGGGACTGGGTGGTACATGGTCAATGGCCATAAATTTGAGGGTAGGAAGTCTATGGTTCAGTAGAAGGAAATGTTTGGCAACGGGTTTGTCGGATTTTTGATCCCTGAAGGCAGTGGTAATAGTGGATCTATGGCCTCGGATCCTTTCACGGAGGGTCAAATCCGTTTTTCCAACGTAGGACAAACCACACGGACAGGTAATGAGGTATATTACATGGTCGGTCAAGCATGAGATGTAATGGATGATGGGAATTCGAGTGCCACTATGTGGATGAACAAATGAGCCACCTGTGTTCATGTGGCTACAGGTTACACATCCGCTGCAACGATAACAGCCTTTCTTGGTCGGTCCTGTAGATTTCTGATAGCATTTAGTCGGATCGCTTTTAACCAATAGATCTCTCAGGTTTTTATTTCTCCTTAGACTGATGTTAGGTTTTTGAGAGAAAATTGGTGGTAAGTTTTTGTCGGAACCCAAGATGCCCCAATATTTGTGAATGGCTTTTTGGATATGTGGGGTACCGGTATGTAGAGTGAGTGGTAGATACATCTTGGTTGGGATAGATGTGTGACTTGCAGTCTCCATGTGTTCCCTTGTCATGTGTCTTTTAGCTTTATCCAATGCTCTATCGAGAACTATACGACTGTACCCTCTAGTCAGAAATCTCGCGGTCATCTCTTGAAGATGGTGACCGCGAGATTTCTGACTAGAGGGTACAGTCGTATAGTTCTCGATAGAGCATTGGATAAAGCTAAAAGACACATGACAAGGGAACACATGGAGACTGCAAGTCACACATCTATCCCAACCAAGATGTATCTACCACTCACTCTACATACCGGTACCCCACATATCCAAAAAGCCATTCACAAATATTGGGGCATCTTGGGTTCCGACAAAAACTTACCACCAATTTTCTCTCAAAAACCTAACATCAGTCTAAGGAGAAATAAAAACCTGAGAGATCTATTGGTTAAAAGCGATCCGACTAAATGCTATCAGAAATCTACAGGACCGACCAAGAAAGGCTGTTATCGTTGCAGCGGATGTGTAACCTGTAGCCACATGAACACAGGTGGCTCATTTGTTCATCCACATAGTGGCACTCGAATTCCCATCATCCATTACATCTCATGCTTGACCGACCATGTAATATACCTCATTACCTGTCCGTGTGGTTTGTCCTACGTTGGAAAAACGGATTTGACCCTCCGTGAAAGGATCCGAGGCCATAGATCCACTATTACCACTGCCTTCAGGGATCAAAAATCCGACAAACCCGTTGCCAAACATTTCCTTCTACTGAACCATAGACTTCCTACCCTCAAATTTATGGCCATTGACCATGTACCACCCAGTCCCAGAGGAGGAGACAGATCAAAATTACTACTGCAACGAGAAACGTATTGGATTCACCGTTTAGACACTGTCACCCCAAAGGGACTAAATGAATATATCTCATTCACTATGTTCTTATAAATGCTACCTGATAGCCACAGTCCGTCCTTCGGATTTTGTTGATATTTAACTTTGGTTTCTCAGTTATCTATTACCTCTGACCTGATTGGTTTATAATGTATGATGTATATCTCCTATATGTTCATAACATTTTTTGAATATTCTAATGTTTACGTTCTTGTCATTGATTACGATTAGCTTTACGGGTATGTCATTGAGGCCTTTGGCCGTATATCGTTTTTATATTCACGTTCCTTCACACACATATTTAGATCACTTGTCACAGGTGGTTTAGCCTTTACGGCATCTGGCCGGACCGATATACTTTTTTGACATACCAGAAATTCTCCGTTTGAATATGTGCTCATATTCATTTGTTTTTACTCTACACGTTATGATCTCCTGGAGGGATCTCGCAATTTGTCTTGCACTATTTGTTTTGTCACAGGGGTTTTCCGGCATACTCACGGTTCACCCAGTGAGTTTACACTCCATTGCTTAGCAACCACACAGTCATTTCCACGGCGTAGATACTCCATCTCTTAGCAACCATGACGTACACACGCACGCACGTCATAGGAGTCACGTGAATGGGGTGTAACACTTCCGGGTTCGAGTAGCCGCACACATGAGATTGGTGAGTTGCTCATTAATGTTTTGCTATTTAAACGTTGTTTTCACACACTGTATTTGATCTTGAAAAAGACCCTAAGGGGTCGAAACGTCGATTTGATGATTTGATGTAACTTTTATCACAGTAAACACTGAATAAGAAGTCCTTTTTGAGTGCTCTGATTTTTTCGTTTGTATATATCTTGGACGCCGGTAGCACCAAAGGCAAGAATTGTTCCAGTCACTTAAGGGTGAGTGCCCAATCCATATATTTTTTCTATATATATATATATATATATAAATATCTAAAGAGGCAACAAATTTAAACCTATTTAGTTTAGAAAAACGTTGCCTGAGAGGGGATATGATAACATTATACAAATATATTCGGGGCCAATACAAACCATTGTGTGGAAATCTATTCACAAACCGGACTTTACATAGGACACAAGGCCATGCGTTTAGACTGGAAGAAAGAAGATTTTGTCTAAGGCAAAGGAAATGTTTTTTTACTGTAAGAACAATAAGGATGTGGAATTCTCTGCCTGGAGAAGTCGTTTTATCAGAGTCCATACAAATGTTCAAACAGCTATTGGATGCATACTTGCAAAAACAGAATATTCAATGATATAATCTTTCAATGTAGGGTAATAACTGCTTGATCCAAGGATAAATCTGACTGCCATTCTGGGGTCAAGAAGGAATTTTTTTCCTAGCTTGTTGCAAAATTGGAAGTGCTTCAAACTGGGTTTTTTGCCTTCTTCGGAATCAACAGCAAAAAACAAATGTGAGGAAGGCTGAACTTGATGGACGCAAGTCTCTTTTCAGCTATGTAACTATGTAATATTTAATATCTAAAGACATATGATGGCAATGTATTAAAGATGGATGAGAGTTAGGATAACATAAATCATAGGGATGTAATAGGTCCATCTTTCACAGGTTTCTGCTCAAAACAAATCAGCTCCCTAGCATTCCATAGTTTTCTACAAGAAAACTGGTGACACATGTATTAGTGTGTTGCCACACGCTTTAGATACTAGCTTCATCCATCTTCAGATATCATTTTATTAATTTGAAAAAAAATCTGCTTCCACAAACGAATAGAAGCCACCACCTGTCTCCATTTACCCATACAACTGTATCCTGTTGTTGTTCTGATTTAATAAATGATGTACCGCACAGTCATCAGATGCCTTACATCAGTCCTTAGGAGGGAATAAGAGCAGAGGATTATGGGATAGGATTAGTTCACCAGGTTTCCAATGAGTTATTATAGGTAGGTAAGTTATTGTACCAGCTAGGTAAATGATTGCACCTTTACCGTGCACATCCATCAGAGTTGTCCAAATACCTGGAGTGTCAGGAGCTACAATGTTGCCATGAAGCATAATCACATTATAAATAATTAAATAAAATAATAATAAATTACAAAATGTAATGAGATATGTTTATTTTTGGTCAATTGATTTAACTAATTCAAATGACATCCAAATAAAAAAATAGGTTGACTTTTCACATTTCACTTGATGTAACTTAACAAGTAATATTCTTTGCGAGATTATTGTTCTGGATTTGTTCGTTAACACATTTCTTTTATAATTAAAAGTATTTTAATTACACAGTGAGGTACACCATTTCATAATAACTGTAATTTATACGAGCTCTTGGAGCTCTGATTATCTAATGGGAGATACAAGCTGTGCTGATCTTCAAATGTTATCATCGTGATATCATAGAAGGACCAGGGCTGGCAAAGTGAGGAAGGCAAGTGAGGCAGGGGGGTATTTGTCCCCCGGCCATGTTCATAGAGAGGTTGTTGGGGTACTGCCTCACATCACATTACTAAATATATATTGTGCAAATAGATTCTTTAATTATTTTTGTATTCTAACTATTGCAGTATTAATGTAAAACATTTTTTTTGATTTACATTTTAATATAAAATTAAGAAAGGGAGTAGAATGTAATGTGATGATGTTCTGTTTTGGCCCCATAATTGGGCAATTTGTAGTTGCACCCTCTCTTCACCACATGCAAACAGCCCACCCCTGACCTGAATTTTGCTGTGGCCAACTAAATGTGTGATAAAAAAAACACCATGTAAATTGCAGCATTGTGGGTGCTGAGACCATGAACAGTGCTCACATCTTTCGAAACGAAGAAATAACAGTGTGCATAGTACGAATGGCAAAAGTTTTTAACAAGCTAGAAAAATATATACCCTTTTGGTTTCCGCGGTGAGATATCAACAGGAGGCCCAGGAAGTGGCAAATCATTTGGAAACATATCTATCCACATCTGAAGTTTCCCCTGCACGAAAAAAACAAAATATACTGGGTTAAAATAAGCGAATAAAAAGTATCTAAATAAAAAGTAATAACCATTATTATCATTATCATGTTTTTTTTGCTTTTCTCTCAACATAAATTTTGGATTTTTGCCATTTACACCGATTCTGTCTTGTCATGTCATTCCCAACTCTGATGGAGTTGTTCAATAAAACAGGAATTGGAAAGTTTATAAGGCATTTGCAAATGCTGGGACAAAACTGTAGGTTTGGAAATATAGCTTAATTGTAGAATCTCCCCACTTTTATCTACAATTTGCAGTTTCTTTGTTGATTCAAAACAATTCCATTTTAGAAAAGTAACAATCTGACAATGCAAAACAAAAGGTAACTCATGAATGAAAGTTGTTGGGGAGGAGAAGAGTTAACCAGGACAGGGGCTTTTTAGTTATTTATTGGATAATATTTCTGGATTTTTTTTTTCAAATTAATGCAATTCTAGTTTTTTAAAACCAGAAATAGAAGTTGACAGTCTTACAGCTGACACTTTTTTTATAGCATTCCAAAAAATAATGACAACTGTATTTGTCACCGAGCCGACTGTGGAATAGATGGCTACAGTTTTACACTAAAATAGGCTGCCTCGAGGGGAACTAAGATGTACTAAGATGTATGAATAATGGGTAGATGGAAAATAGAATGATGTTCTGAGAAAAAAAAAATAAACAACTGAAGTTATTTCATTTAAAACAACAATGGCTGAAACATTTGTTCCTACTGCAATGGGACGAGAAATGTCTTCTGTAACCATGAAACATTCCCAGAGCAACAGAGGACTTTCATGTTTTCTATCGTTCTACTAAATGAATCAGACTGAAACAAGAAAGCAGTAAAAAATATTCCACTATGAGGCGCCAACCACCTGAGTTCTTTTCTAAGAGACATTATATATATATATATTCTCGTTAATCCTTAGGGGTCTTCTCAAAAATAGTTTTTTTCAATTTCCAAATCACTTGAAAATAATAAGATGTATATGTAGTAGACTGTGGACTCCTATATTTATTTCTAGCTTTGTAGTATGTGAGTGAAAGTACCCATAGAAAAGAAGTCCAGCTATCCATTTTCTTCATTTATCTGTTTTCGTTAATTAGGTGGTTGGTTCTTGGAAGGCAAGTCTGTTAGGTGCACCGCAGAAAACCAATTTACATCATCAGATACATTACGGTTGTGGAAGCGTGACTAGAGTGCATGTCAGGACGAAACCTGAGACAATTCATATCATGCTCAGGATTAAACTAAAATATCCATTCCAATGATCTAACTGGGAAAGCATTCGGTGTCCTGTAACTGGAACAACTGTCCAAGCTGGAGGTTGATGGTGGACAATGACCAACCTTTCTGGTCTACACTGATACTTTCCATAGTCTTATACTGTTCTTCCATATAAAACACCCGGTTATTCACCATTTAGAGTGAATTTCAGGTAAAAATCCAAAGTAAAAATAGCCAAATTGGAAACAAGTCAGCAGGGCTTTCGATTTGGCTACTCTCACCTTAAATGTATGTATTTATTTATAAAATATTTTACCAGGAAGGATACGTTGAGATTTCTCTTGTTTTCAAGTATATCCTGGGTCCACAAAACATTGCATCGATACAATAGGGTACAATGAAATACAAAAACAATATTACTACTCAATATATACAAAATGTAACATAGAACAGGCAAGAAATATATAATCTACCATGACACGTGCATTCTCTTTTTGTGATATGTAGAGATGTTAAAGGATTTTAGGCCTGGGGAAGATTTGAAAGTGTGCGGGAGGTCATTCCATAACTATGAAATATGAAATTCACTTTGAATTCTCACTTTAGTAAGTAGCCCTGATAAAATGCACATTTAAGTATTACTACGGTTAATAACACCAGTTAGGGCTTCGAACTGCATCCAGAATCTGTTGGGAACTAAAGGAGATTATGACTATAAGAAAGGTGAGGTGATAATACCTTGGGTATTCTTGATTCTTTTAGATTATTTTTTTAGTTCACCATGAATTTTATATTTTTTTCTGTTATTACCTGTTCAATACCAGATTTATCTCGGTGGTATAAGGATCGGGTTTCAATGTACTCAGGAACAAGTTTACATCCAACCCCGGGAATATCAGCCCAGGAATGCAGAACTTTTAGAGCCAGGTGTTCATATGATTCCACTTGTTCATCTGTCAAAAGAGAAAAACAGATTGAATTACACCCAACAGGACCCAGACGGATGTTCTATATTAATTATTAAATACAGTCATTAGAAAATCAAGTGGGAAAAGAGATCGCTTCCAGACAAGTATGTAACCAAATTTATGCCCTTCGTTTTCGCAAAATCGTCCATTACACATAATTTATAAAACATGAGTCTCAAACACATGCATCCAAACGGGCTTCACTTTGTAAACAAGTGACTTTTTATTATTAGTGCAATTGAATAGAATCTTGCATTTTAGAAAATGGAGCCAGAATTGCAATTTTTGTGTTGAGCACATCCATAAATATTCATTACGATATTATGGAATCATTTTTGGTAGCGGATTCTGGAATGTAAGAGCTAAACTTTTATGGACATTATGGGGTTGCAGGGTTGTATTCATGCCTGCAAACTGAGACTAAAACTCTCTTAGCAGTCAGTAGATGATTGAATTTAATATTACCTGTCTAAATAATGCAAGCTGCACCCACTACAGTGAAATTCATTATTACATTAACTCTCTTCCTAACATTATATTTCTTGGCCCGTCTTGATGCCCTCTGTGCCTTTTGTGTCGAGAACGGTTTAAAACCTACAGGTAAGAAATCACCTGGTAACCTCCTGGCACCACACCAACTTCATTTTGATGAAGTTGTTATAGTGCCCTGAGTGCTCTTTTAAATGAAATGATGAGGAATGTAGAAAGTTTTGGGGCAGTACGAGGTGAGATTGAAGCTGCTTCAACTATGAAAAATAAGGTGATTTGACAGAATAATTTGTATTCAAAAGCTTGTGTAACATTTTCTCATTATCCGAGGTGCTTAAAGGTAAATCTAGACTATTCCTCTGTAAGAATAATCAGTAATGTAGGGATATTCCCTGTAACTGACATTTAGATGAATTGGAGGTTTATTCTCTTCCTGTAATGAAGCTGAACGTAAGTAGCTCCATTAACGATTTTCATTGTTTTGTTCCTTTATCAATTTCAGAACTGTGTATGTTATACATATAATCGCTTAGTTATTTAGTAAACAGTGAATCTCAATGGAGTTCAAACTTTATCATCTATCGGCTTAAGTGGTTTTGCAGATTTGCTATATGTTTGTTTTGAGAGTTTTTTCTACAATATTAACTGTAAAGTTACCATCTTGGTCAAACAGGGTTTTTCCAGTGAAGATCTTGCTTCCAATCTGTATTTGACCAGGGCGTAAGATAGGTCCACTTAAATTGTTGTCTTTGCACAACTTGGTCAGGATTTCAGTGGGTTTAGTAGAATCTCGCCAGGCATTGTATCCTTCACTAAAAGAATTAATAAAATATATTTAACAATGAGAGTCCGCTTGGAAAGCTTCTCAGACAGTTAGGTTAAAGGGACACTGTATGCATATAACCAGTTCATCTTATTGAAGTTGTTATAGTACCTGCAGTCCTGTCCCCTTGATCTAGCCCCCCTAAACCCAATTTTAAACTAATTAGAAGGTTAGGAAGAGTGGCTTCATGCCATGCCTCTAAGCTCTCTGAATATGAGAGCTGTGAATCTTACTTTCCAACTCTCATACCATAATATACCATGACGTCATGTGCGCATGTGCAATGCTGTCACAGTCAGGCAAGGAGAATCATTGAAATGTAGGCGCATCGCGGGGAACTCCACGCATGCGCCTATGTTCCCAAATGCTCTTGTATGAGGAGCTCTGGATTGGCCCGAAATCCTGAAGGCATGCCCAAGGAGGAGGTTGTAGCAGCATCCAGGGAAACTTGGCACGGGAGAAAACGTGAGTAATTTGTGTATTTATCTTTCATTTTTATTTTTGTGCAGATGGGGGATAATATACTAAGGGGTTAGGAATACAGATATGCATTCCTAATGCTACAGTGGTTCTTTAAAACAAAACACACACCCACAGTCTACTTGTACTGCTGCTAGTCTACAGCATTTAATTTTGCAAATGTATAAATGAAAATGTATTTTCCTTTTTTTAAACTTCAATCTGCTTTACTGGTATGCCATCAGCATAAAGGTAAATTATATAAATATATAGGTTAAAGCAGCTGCACATGCAATTACCCATCAGCCGAGTAACACAATACAATCCTAAATCTCCTACCGAATTAGTCAGTCACTTTCAAATTTTTAGTCAGAATGGCTTAATTGGAATAATTATCCAACTCGGGTATGTTTTCAGTTTGAATATTAAATTCACTTTGAATTCCTGGCAATTCCCCCTTTGATAACCCTAGGAATCGTTAAATGCAGTGTGTATTATGTTAGGGATAGCTCCTGTCCATTTTGCTCGGAGAGCAAGCAATCTTGTCAATGTTGTAAAAATTCCATTCTCACCACACACTACACTAAGATTTTTAAACAAGAGTAACATTTGTCTTCATTAAGGGTTGTGAGCATTCTAAGTAGGCAGAGATCTTACATTTCATATTGACTTTGTAAAGCACAGGTTGCTCGGTGTCTGCTGTAGAAACGATTCTCCAAATCGATTTTTGTCTCACCGATGAGGTCGTCTGACCCAATCATATCGTAGTCGTAGATCAAGACAGTTAGCAGAGACTCGTTGGGGAAAGTAGCTTGTATTTCAAATGAACTGATAAACAAAATGAACATCTCTTGTTAGTCTAGGTCTTACAGACAAACAGCACAAAGTGGCTACAGGAGAAAGATGTACAATGGAACTCCTGAAGACCATGGATCGGAGGTCCTTATGGCTGCACTCAATTATGGAATAAGAGAGTGAACTGGACTAGTTAGCAGGGGTATATTGGATACCTCGAGTATACAAATTAATGGCAGATGTATATATTATTATTATTATTATTATTATATTATTATTTATAGAGCGCCGTCAAATTCCGCAGCGCTTTACAATGGGTGGACGAACAGACATGTAGTTGTAACCAGACAAGTTGGACACACAGGAACAGAGGGGTTGAGGGCCCTGCTCAATGAGCTTACATGCTAGAGGGAGTGGGGTGAAATGACACAAAAGGTAAGGATAGTATTAGACTAGTGACAGTTGCAGAAGAGGAATCAGTTGGGAGCTATTAACAGTTTAATTGAAAGGCTTTTATGAAGAAGTGGGTTTTTAATGATTTTTTGAAGGAGTGGATATGGATATGGATACACTGAGATGGGTGCATTGATTAAATGTATTATAGGTACCAATGTTAGGAAGTTTTGAAATCTCTGTAAAAAAAAAGAAAAAACAACAAAAAATCTGGCATCATGCAAAAAAAAAAAAAAAACAACAAAACACCTCTGTTCTGGACACATTATTGCACCAGAGGTTACTGGTGGGCTATTTTGATCTATACATTGTGCTAGCTAAGTTGGTTTTGTATTACATTTCTTTGTATGTTTACTGTTTGGCTGGTAAAATCTATATGTGAAATGGGTTGGACATTAAAATAAGGTTCTCTGGTGAATCATAGTTCCTTTAGTTGAGCGCCTGTTATGTCTTATTGATAATTGTCAGATGTTGTTTTTTTTTAAACTGGTTTCTATTTTATTGTTTTAATGGAGAGAAAATTGTGGGGCATTTATTTCTTACATGAGACACTTTGATTTTACCCCCCATGAAATAAAAGGATTAGACTTGAGGCTCACAGAATCATCACTCTCGTTCCCACACCTCATTAAAATCAGTCTTCTGAGAATAGTACTCATAATGCACACAAATAATGATACAAGTTAGAATGAATGTAATCAAATGCCTGCTTCTACCAGTCGCCCATGTAGGGGTGTGTGTATATATATCTTGTAGGGGTGAATGTTTAATGTAGTACATTGTAGAGGTTAATGTTAAGTGTAGTGAAGTGGTTTAGGGAAATACTTTACTGTAAGGGCAGCACTGGGTCATCAAGAACTGCCACAGATTAGTGGGAGTTACAGTCCTGAGTGGCAGATGTGGGAGCTGCAGTCACTGAAATGGTGGTAGAAGCCATATGGGAGTGCAAATCCCACTAATCACAAGCAGACGAGAACATTAATGCTTGAGATTTGGGTCCCAAATTCATATAGATGTTGACCCATGTATTATGACCTATTCATTATGTTAAGTAATCACACGAATGATGCACAGGATTCTAAAATATGATTTGCCCAAATGAAAATGCAATCCAAGGTCTTCTTAATGCAAAACAACATATTTTTATTCTGTTAATCTTACCTTCCAAACACCGGATTTAACTGTTTGGGAATGTAGTTATCCCGATCCTTTATTTCAGTCTTTCCCAGGCGTAAAACTATATATGGGTCTGCTTTACCATCTGGATCCGCTGGGCTGAGGTTAAAACCCTAGTAAGATATTGGGTAAAACAAAAAAAATAATAAAACAAAAATGTAAATAATTGTGTAGTGATTCTACCAGGACCTTGGTCAGCTCCTGGGAAATTTCATGAATGGCTAATATAAAGCAAAAATATCTCGGTGATAACTGAAAAAAAGCAAAAAAACACATATTTAATACATAGGAATAAAAATAAATCAAAAAATAAAATAAATAAATAAATAAATAAAGACAAAGGGCAAAAATGGCTAGAATTATTAATCGTTTACCATTAAAAGGTAAAAGATGAATAATTTACAAACAAGTTTAGATCAGACTCAGATTGAACATTATTAACACTGTGCAATGTACATACAAGTTCAACAAAACACAGTTGGCCTCTGATCAGAAATACAGTAGTGATTAGTAAAAAAAAAAATGCTACCTAAAAATGTACTCTCAGTGTAAGGTTTAGCAGACAGTATTAGTACAGGGGTAGACCACCTTCGACACTCCAGATGTTGCGGACTACATCTCCATGGCTAGTTCACAGCCATAATGCGGGAAAAGTGTCCGGGGAGATGTGGTCCACAACATCTGGAGTGCCGAAGTTTGCCTATTCCTGCAGAGCTTTAGAAATACAATGCCTTACTCATTAATAAAAAAAAAAAAGAAAGCTTTAAACAGCCTAATTTTATTTATTTATTTATTTATTACTGGTATCTATAAAGTGCCAACAGATTCCGCGGCGCTGTGCAAAGAAAAATACAAGAAGTCGTGAGAGCCCTGCCCATAAGCTGATAACTAGTCATTGGAGCTCTTTTATACAAAGTGCTTAGCTAGATAGCCCGTGAGCTTACAATCTTAAGGATACAATGGGGATTTGAGACAAAAGGTAGCAGGGGAAATTTGGAGGTGATGGCTAAAAGAGTTAACAGAGAGAAGCAGCTATTGGTAAAATATAAAGGGAATGGAGAGGTAATTGAGGGGGAATCTCAAACAGTTGGAGGAGCATGCTATATATTTAGGGGGAACCTGGGTGGGGAGGGGGAGGAGGGGAGGGCGTGTGGGTGGGAAGTGGTGAGGGTTGTTGGATTTGCTGCAGGATGTTAAATGCAGAGCTCCCCTGAGTATGCGTGTGAGATACATACACATTACACAATAGCACCACCAGTGCTATACGAGTTCAACAATATAAACATTAGCCCCAATCCAAGTAAAATATCTATTCCATCAAACCACCATGCCTTCTGCAATACGTGTACTAAACTACAATACAATGAATACACCTAGTTTATTGTGCTCCTAGACTATACTGTATATGGTAGATGAGGGCCATAACATTAATGTCTCAAAGCCCAATAACAAAAAATAAAGAATGATGAACCTCTTGACTCGGGTTTATAGCTGAGAGCTACACAGTGCAGAGGACAATATATTTAATGGGTGTTGATTCAGAGCAAAATAACATTACACAGCATCAATCGATACCATTTCAGCAAGGATTTGTGAGCTTCTTTTAAGGGTTGTTTTTATCTTTATTGTCATTTTATTATACTATCAGCTGTGGATTAGGTGTGTGTTTGTTTTGTCAACTAACAGAAAGTTAACTTTCTGTTAGTAGACATATTTTTAGAATCTGTAAATTTAAAACACATTTAAAAATAACTTCTACGGGCATCTATTTACTAAAGACCCAGTTGCACTGATTTACAATCAACATAACTATTAACCATTGGATGGAAAAAAGATTGAGAGTCAACAGAGAAACAATTATATGGAAACAGGATGGTTGCTGGACTCCGGAAACACCTGAGGCTCATACCCAAAGGAAAACTCTATGACCCCTACACTGAGAGAGAAATATAGGAGATATCCCTACCTTTCTGTGATATGTTTTGTCCTCTAAACCTACCATCATTGTCCTGCTTTAGGAAGTGGTCCCAAGCAGGGCCAAACTCATGGAAGTGCAGCTAAAGTTGGTAGGAGCCACTCATGGAGGGAAGACAAGCAGTCGCTGTGCTGCAAAACTGCAATACAATGTATAATTTATCTCTAGGATAAAATATATATTCCTTTCTTAGAAGAGGATTGACATTTAAAGGGATCTTATCATGGCAAGTTCACATTAAACTTCACAATACAGCATTTGGAGTGATCAAATAGGAGTGACATTATCACTGGATTTCTGGTGAACAAGGTCCCCCATTTTTTATTCATTGAATTATTTTTAAACGTATTATTTTAAGAAATTAATCATTTTGGGTAGATGGGTTTGGAGCCAAGCAGCTCTAAATACTTTTTACATGTGACATACAGGGTTATTCAATAAAGTAAGACTTTCCTGGAATCCAAAGGTGTCCTGAACTAGCTAAAAAAGAGTGTGTTTCAAAGATACCATTTGAGATGGACCGGTTGGTTATAGTCAGCTACGATGTGAGATAATAGCAAACTTGTTTGGAATGAAAGGACACAAAAACAAGTAAATAAGATTAAAATAATTAATCTACTAGCACAAAATGGTTGAACACAAACATGTTTATAATCCCCTAGACAATGAGAATGTATGTAATCACATTAATGTTTCACAAATCATTAGGAGATGAAAGCGATGTGATGACCCATTGACTTGTACTTACAGCTGAGGGGCACAAGGTGTTCAGGACAATAATTGTATTTGGTGTTAATTTAGAAATCAGAACGTTACACAGCATTAATCAATAACAATTAAACAATTGTTATTCAGTGTGCTTTGTTTTTAATGTGATTTTCTTACTTTTGATTTTTACTGCCAACAAAGCTTTTATCTATATTGCTATTTTACTTTTTAAAAGTTGTATTAAGTAAATCACGCTATAGGCTGAATTGCGTGTTTGTATTTATTTTTTTTATTGTGTTTTACAATTAATTTTCTTAGATAGCAGAAATCTACATATACAAATACATAGAATTATTCCCCTCTGCGAGCCAAAGTGCACCCTAAAGGGGTAAATGTTATTCGCAAGGGCTAAATTTGAACTTGCCAGTGGCTTGTGGCAAGTGGAATTTTGAGCCCTGCATATAACAGACAATAAATATATTAGGACTTATAATTTCAAGCCCATGCAATAGACGTGCCAATAGATGCAATTTACATCCATGGCACACTAACCAACTGACCAGGGGTCTATTTCTACCTAATAGGGCTGAATTTAAACTTACCAATTGCTAGTGGATTAGTGGAAATTGTAAGCCTTATATTATTATTATAAAGGTAATTTTTATAGAGGCTACGAACATTCAGAATCTTAGAACAGAACACTTACTGCAACAATGTAGACTCTTATGAGTACTTTAACAGCGTTATTCTGTGGAATCCCCTGAAGAATCCGTAACTGGCCATTGTCCATGGAGCTGGAGTCATCAGTGCTCTTGTAAATATTGAAACAACCCTTGAAATTTAAAAACAAAGTAAAACCTTAAACAACCATTTTTTTCTCTGTTCTTTCCAGTATCAGAGATGTTACTCAAGAGTTCACATTTAACATTTTTTTTTTTAAATTACCAACGTTCACATACAGATACAGAGACGTTTATAGACTTGTGCATAGACTTGTGACAAATTTGGTTTGTCTGAATGGTTTCGTCCGAATAAAAAAATATATGGCGTTTTAGTTTAGACTAATTTCGGCCATGCAATCGCGTCGAGAAAAACTATTTTGACAAATCAAAATGGTACAGAAATGTGGATCGGTGTACTGCAAATTATAAACATAATATAAAGAGTATGTGTAGATTTTACAGTGATCTGACTGTTAGGCACATGTTTGTGTTATTTGGTTCACAGATTAAGTTCTAGAAGTAAATAAAATAGGAAAAAGGAGGAGCAGTACAAATCTATATGTATGAATGTATATATTATATATATATTTTTAATGATCCTCCTTTTTTCCCCTGTATTGGTCACTTCTCACTTGTGACTGTCCCTGAGCTGTTGTCCATTATTTCATCAATATTCTTTTTTTTTTTGCCACCGATGGAAAACAAACTAAGTGGTTTATTCATTCCTCATTTCATTTGTTTCTTGATTCAGTCATATGGCGATGGAAGTAACAGAATTTGGATGAGTTGCTGATTGTCCAAAATTTGGACGCATTACAATTTGTTTGAAATCGAACGTACGAACGAATTGCTCAGTACCCCTCCAAATGAGAACCTCTTTTATATGTGTTATACTACACATTAGGAAACAACAATCGTATCATTTATGAATTTTGAAAACAATCTTACCAAATGCAGGGATCAATTTTAGTGCAAGTAATTTTAATTTATCTAACAGTTGCCTTGCAAAGAAATATTAGACAGGACTTGTCTTGTAACAAATTAATAGCTACCTTTTTATGTTAGATCAGCAGGTTACATTTCTCAGTGGAATGAAAACTACTAATTAAAAAAGCAAAATATAAATGTACAAAAAAAAATAATTCAATAGAATGTCTTACCTTGAATTTTCCGATAATCCTATCATCGTGAACGCTGCTATCCTCGTCCGTAGATTTACCTCTCAAAAGCTCAAAAGTCCTAACCCAGTCTTCAAAATTATGAAATTCACCCTCGAGCTCTCCGTCATAAATCTGAAAAAAAAGAATTGTAAGTGGAATTGCTTACTTTATGAAATAAGTCAAAAATAACAACTAAAACCAAAAGAACAACATATACCATATATTTCAAAGTATATAAAACTCTTGAAATTTCAAGATAGGGTTAGCCTAAAGAAATTCAAAGCCCAAATGATACATTTGATGCTCACGTAAAATAATACATTAAACAAGCCCATATCTCTAATTTAATGTAGCGTGGCAGTATTGCATGTGGCTATGTTATAAAACATAATGGACTTTTTTATCAAGACACTTTAGAATTGTCAGTATCCCAGCATTATATAAGATTTAATAAGACGTGATATCTACAAAAGTGACCTCAAATAAACATTTATTTTATCTTTTGACAAATAACACTCACTTAGAGACCACCAAACTCACAACTGATTGGTTATTCTTACTCAAACTCCCATTACCTCCACAGAGGGGGAAAAAAAAGTTTTGGACTTCTTGGCTTCCCAAATGCAGTGCACTATATTCACATGGAAGTCAAGTAGTTGTTTGAAGGTAAGTAGTTGCAACGGGTAGGAGCTTTTATAACAAGCATCGGGTGTGTTTCAGTATTTAACCAGTAGGTGTCAGTATATCTAAGGCCAGTTTTTTCCAGCCATCTTTACTAGTAATTGTGTTTTGATACAACACATTAAAGGAAATGGGAAAATACAGTTTAATTAAGCTTTGCCTGTGATTTTACTCCTGATTTACACATTTTCCAGCCGTTCTGCTAGCACAGAAATCAGATTGGTTTTATTGTATACATTAACGCTGTAATGACTCGGAGCCCCGTAGCAATTCTGCTTCTATTACTTTATGGTTCATGTTACGTTATAGGCATCATGACACTATCGTAAACTCTAGAACCCAAACACGTACATAACATGTTGCTCGATGATCACAGAATTTTGTAGAGCATGGTAAGAGTTATAACCTGTAGCAGCAGAGCACATACTCCAAAAGAATAACTAAATTTCCCACCTGCAACGTTGCAAGTTTTGGTCCTTCCTCTTTCTTTACTTTAACCACTTCCTGTCCTTTTTTGACATCTTTTTTCTTTTTGTCACGATCGTCTTCAATTTGTAAGGCAACATGTTCCTTTGTCTTAGCAGCTGCGAATAGCCAAATGAATTGCAGGTATCTTTCGTCAGCTTCTAACTTATAGCATTTATGAATACATATACACAGTATCTTGCAAAGGTATCCACTCCGGGCACATTGCTACATTTTGTAGTTTTAAAACCTAGCATTAAAATTGATTTTATTGGGTTTTATTTTACCATTAGATTTACATGGCATACCGAAGGCTTTCAAGGTGAAAAATATTTTGTTTTGTTTCTATTGTGACACAAAATTAATTATCATGTAATATATTGTATTATTTCCATGGTTATAATATTATAATAAACAAATGCACCTGCTTTCACAAGGCCCCACAGTGTTATAAGGTATTTCTAAACAAAGAACATCTTGCAGTCCAAGCAGCTATCAAAATAAATCTATAAACATTTTATGGAAAAGCAACAATTATAGCTGAGTTGTAAAAAAAAAAAAAATACCAAACAGTTAAAATTACCCAGAAAACCAAATATATTCATCATTATAAAAGACGGTCATCCACCAAAATGTAATGGCCAGGTTTGGAGTGTACTAGCCAAAAAACAAAAACCCAATGGAAGCTCTGAAGGTTAAATAATGGGATAACTATAACTCAAATGTGCTCAGCAAAGTTATCATTAGAATTTTATATAGCACCAATACATATTCTGCAGAGCTTTACAAATATCGAAAAGGGGATATTAGATGTAAAGAAGTCCCTGCACAGATGAGCTTCCAATCTAGGATGATTTGAGGGTGGTAGATATACATCGTTAGGTGTCTTGCCCAGGGTCACGTGCTGGTGAGGTGGTCTGACTGGGATTCAAACTTAGGTTTTCCAGTTCTAAGGCAGTGACGATACCACTGCTCTAACCAACGGATAAATCCAAGCTTCATAGGTGGTGAGAAAACAAAACGACAAAAACATAATACATTTTAAAAAAAATCCATGTAGGAGACTCAGCAAACATTGATGTCCCCATTGTCCAAGGTGATGTATCACAGCGTGAAGATTCCTTTTCTCAGAAGAGATTGAGGAACTGGTAAGGATGGAGGGGAACATGGGTGGTCTAAACTAAAGGATAATTCTAGAGAGAAAAAATAAACTGTTCCAAATCTGTTTCATTCCATTTCATGCAACATCTGAATTTCGTAAAACTTGGCTATTTTATATATTTAAATATTTTGAAGAAATGTCTAATAATAGCTTGATTACCTGTTCTGCTGGCATGCAATGACATGATAATAAATACATGGCCGTGTGATATATAGTGAGTTTGACATTGACAGCGCAATGCAAAGATGATACTTACTGTCATCAACTGGCTCCAATCCTTCAGCTTTTGCCTTTTCCTAAATTATACAAAAGAAGATACAAAGTAAGAATTGGGCTGTAGGGGCTGTAGGGGTAGCCAGCAGAGTATGAAAACATAGCAATGTGCAGTCCAGAAACTCAACAGGATACAGTCACTACCGCTAGTCCCTAATCCCCAATAAACGGATGTCAGTGAACGATAAACATATCAGGACAAAACAGCCCTGATCTCATTTCCTTCTTTCTCTCTACAGATTTAATGATATTGATAGTGTCCTTCTTCTTCTTCTTTTGGCATCTTTTACGTAATTTCCTTTCGGATTTAATTGGGGATAATGATAATCCTTTCATTGGGTCTGCATTAGGATTTTATTGCGATAATCAGGGGATCAATACATATAATATTCCAGTTATTTACACATACATAGTAAGTCTGAATAAACCCTCCAAACTGCAAGTCTATCTGTTTACAAACTCAAAACTCATTTTCTATTGATATCAGCACTTTTATAAAATGAAAAAAGGACACACACTCTTCTTTTATTAATGAAATGAATGTACTAGCATACGTGTTACTGATAAAGCTTTGACATATTAATTTCAGTGAAATAAATTTCTACAATCGAGGTGGGTAATATTTTCTTACAATGGCTATGCAAAGGTTTTTGCCTTAAAAAGTCTCTGAAACTGCTCCTTTATAAAGTACCTATCCAGCTATGTCTACTAAGTCATTGTTATTAGTGGATCACTTTAGTATCCCAAAATCTACCAGAGACTCTGTGTTCATTTCCTGTGTTGTTGGTTGGATTTACCAACCGTCCATATCTGCATATCTCCCAATGTTAAGAGGTCAGTACTAAAGCTGATGTTTTACTTAGAGAATATAATGTCCTACTCAACGGCAAAATCTGACCATTATCAACTTGGAATTACTGGTTGATATTACAGTTAACGGTTCACATAAAGTATAATGGGAGCAATTAACAGTTAGTTACCACTAAGTTCTAGTGGCAGACAATATTTCTCTGAATGTAGAAGCTATCTCTGCCTAGTAGCAACACAAACAAAATCAACTTTACAACTGTACACCTACCATTTCTTCTAAAGGATGAGCTGATCAGCTTACACAGAGCAGATTGACTCTCTCTATCAATACACAAAGTAAATACACAATAACATTTTGGAATCCCCGTACCCCAATAATATCAGGTAAGAGCCCAGCGAGTGGCCCCTACGATATAATTTACCCCATTGGTAGAAACGGGAATAAAATAAATAGCTCTGGGCTCCCAGAACCCTCTAGGACTCATGTTGCTTAATTACTCTGACTAAGGATAGAACACGTGGGAAGATTTTGTAAAACCTTTTCCCATCATGAATGCTCGGTCAGTGTCGAGCCCTCAAAAGCTTTACGTGGATTCGTTTTTTGGTGTTGTGTTTTTGATTTTGTTGGATGTTTTTCGTTTTTTTTTTGTCATTTTTATTTTAAACCATTCTGAATATGATTCATTTTTATTTTAGCTTTTTGGGGACTGATAAAAGAAGATATGGAAAGAATACATTTTCAAATATATATATATTTTTTTAAATTATTGTAAAGGTGGAAGGTAGAATCTATTTAATAAGGGCTAACTAATGGCTCAAGAGACTAGGTATCTCCTTAGCCCTATCAGGCCAATAATTAATAAAGGGCAGAAGAGATAATCTATTGGGCCCCCAGATTTTTTTACTCTCGACTCAACTGCCTTTGGGTTGAAGAATGAGGTAACAGCCACTCATCGAGCCTATACAGGTAA
The DNA here is from genome assembly GCF_036172605.1 of Pelobates fuscus. Lineage (NCBI taxonomy): Eukaryota > Metazoa > Chordata > Amphibia > Anura > Pelobatidae > Pelobates > Pelobates fuscus. The sequence goes on from NC_086320.1 coordinate 36,749,202, forward strand.
ATATTATAGCCAATTATATTTTATTTCTGTTTTACTTTCCTTGCTGTAGCATTGCAGAATAGATTCATTAGAACTTTGGCCTGTTAGCGTTGCGGTAATTGTTTTATGGTAATCGGTAAATGTTGCAGTAGACATTATTATCAAGACAACATAAAAGACAAGGGTTAAGGATGGAAACTTGTTGGTAATTTCTAGCTGCCAGTGTCTACAAGCTGTTGGTATTAGCAGCCTCTTACAGCAGATACCCAAGGACATCGGAAACATGAAGGTAATAAGAAACAATGCATTTATCATGTCTAATTGAATCTGGTTGTGAAATACAACTCCAATAAGATATTACACTCGGAAATCTGCGTTTATTAATCAGACCTCCGTGGCTTTCTATACTATTGTTTCCAAGTTTGAACAGAATGTACAAAGCAATTCACAGTGATTATTCTTTAAATACCGTACAGGAATCATATTAGGCAGCTGGCTTTGGAAAATAACTTTTCATTATAAGTACATTTTATAAATGGCTGGAGTAATGTGTCCCAGTGTGAAATCTAATTACTGCAACATCACTATCATTCACCACAGATGAACTAATTAAACATTAAAATAAGATAGATGGAGTCTTCTAGCATTGTTTTCTCTCTGTTCTCTCTATCATTTGATTTTATTTAATCAAAAAATGACTGGGCATTTTTCATGGATATTAACGTTATTTGGGAACCATTTTTTTTCAAATATATTTCTAAATAATGTAGTTCTATTTGTATAGTTTAAAGTTATAACATTTACTGCTTTGCTTTCAGAGATAAAAATTGTCAGTCTCGGTATAAGGTGGGACTGTCATGTCTCTGTAACAATGTAATACAAAGATGTAGAGGGTTAGTTGTGATTTGTCTAGAACTTGTCTCCTCAAATGGTAGTTGATAGCAATGCTGTTCATTTAAGGTCCTACTGGGAGAAATCATGATATTAAAGGGAGAAATCACTAGATACTTGTAGGCAATTTGGTTTGATTTTATAGACCCACATAATTGCTTTTTGTAAAGGATTCCCAATGTACAGAAAGCAGCAGGGATTTGTAAACGAGCATAAAACAGGCCCTAACAGCACTGTTGCCAGTCATTCATCTAAAGAGATGCCTGAAAGAGTATAGAATCATAAATGCTGATTGATGTACATCCTGGGCAGATGGATTACAAGGGAGTTGTGCTTGAGAAATAAGTACCATTAGAAGGTATAACCTCAGCTCCTGCACACATTAGACCAAATATGCCCCATTGGGGAAACCCAGGTACTTGTTGATTCCAACTCTTAATTATCTAACCAACTACTGATGGAAGAGGATAAGATGAGCTGTATTATAACAGCTGAAAGCCTTATTTATTTATTTATTTATTATTGCCATTTATATAGCGCCAACAGATTCCGTAGCGCTTTACAATATTATGAGAGGGGGATTTAACTATAAATAGGACAGTTACAAATAAACTTACAGGAACAATAGGTTGAAGAGGACCCTGCTCAAACGAGCTTACATTCTATAGAATGCCTTCAGTTTGAAACCCTGGTAACAGAGAGACACATTAACACAGATCTATATTTTGGCCTGATTTGGACCGGCTTAATCCGAATTCCAACATAGACAAACAAAGGGCTATTGTCACTATGTAAAGGGGGTAATTTTGTACATCTTGCCTCTAAGTTTGGAAAGGTGCAACCGGGAGTCTATCGTGTTAGCTGGGAATGATGCAATCAAGACTCCAGACAGAGTGGCACCAGGGTGGACTATTGTAAGGGCCATTGCATTGCACGGAAGACCCCCTGGAGTTGTAATCCCCATTTTTGTATATAAATAGCTGTGTTGCTAGTAGATGCATTCTACTCACCTATATTCAGTCTCAACTAATGTGTGTGGAAAACCTATAATCACTGCTTTACAGGAGAAAGGGTCTCCAGAGCTATAACCACTGCAGAGAGCTGTAAACACTGCAGGGAGATATAACCACTGCAGGGATATATAACCACTGCAGGAAAATATAACCACTGGAGGGAGTTATAACCACGGCTGCCTGATACAGGGAAGAGGTATCTCAAGCTTTAGTTACTGGGTCAGAAGTGCACCGAATTTCCTTGCTAGCTCGAGGAAGCCGACTTAACGGATGTACTCAGTCAGAGTACAGGAGCGCTGGTAGAACTGTGCTTATCTTGCAAAGGATGGACAAAAAAGTTTTGGAGAAAAAGGTTTACCTTTTGCATTTTTTCCAGGGATGCATAATATTTTGACCACCAGTCGATAACATTTTCAGCAGATTCATCCGCTATGGTTCTCTTCTTCCTCTTTGTGGATCGTCTCGTGCCACCTCTCACCAGGGCCTGTTTTGAAAGGGCCTGTTTTGCAATATGTGCAACAGATTGATATTGATTAGAATCTATAACAATATTCACAAGACAAAGAGAAATAGACTTCAAGAAGAAATACAATTCTATTATACTAAGACAGACATTTTAAACTGTTAAATGGTTCCACGGGTCATAATTAAAAATTAGTATGCCGTGGTGCTCACCTGTTGTTTAAAATCTCTCTTCAAAGGAGATTTGAATGTTGCTGTTGAGGTTTTGGTGCTCAACAATGTGTCAGCTGAAGCCTCATCTTGATCTGGACTTGGAGACAGGCTGGGAATAGGTTCAGGAGAAGGGCTTAAAGCAGGTTCCTGAGATGGACCTGCTGCTGGTTTGTCACCTTGGATTGCAGAGGAGTCAACGTCTACGTAGATGTGGTCCGTTGTTTCTCCAGACTCAGGTGTGTCATACTGAGCCACACCTGTAGTCAAATTAACAGAGACACTTTCAGTTTATCAGGTGCTACATTTTTCCATAAGGAGATAGAAACAACATGTACTCTTTCAAAATATAGTATTTATAATTAGCACTACTTGCATTTGCATGTCAAGATTCTTTACTTACATGCATCGCATAACTAATGCTGCAAATAGATTTTTAAATATGTTTAATAATTACATTTTGATTTTTTTTTTAACTTTTTTCAGTAATCCAATAATGATATGGTGTTATCTTGGCAACCGATTCTTTAATTGATAACTCTGGGATAGTTGTGAGTGCCTGTGCCCAAATATACACACACACACACACACACACATATATATATATATTAATGCTTTATCTACCTATTTCTCTACCCCTCCATCCACTCCCTTTATTCACTCTATATACCCCGCATTACTCCTTTATTGGTGGGACTTCTTTTATCTACAGGCCTACTAAGTCATCAGTTCCGGTACATCACAACCGACTTTTCCCTTTCTATACGATGCTATTCCTAACCTGCTCATTATCTCTCCATACAGCCTGTTTGCCCTGAACAAAAATAAATATATATATATATATAATTCCCAGTAAAGTAACAAGGCAACCCATTTTTGGGGGTTAAGAACTACTACTCTATAATAAGAAATAAACATATTTCAGGCCTTAAAAAAAAAAAACCCTCATAGTTGTCTATAGAGGAGCTACTACTCACTTAGTAGAGTTAAGTTCTATTTTTGACTGTAATCTATCCACATGTTCCTTAGAATTCATTAGACTAGTAAACTTTGTCGCATAGGTTCTAAGCAACAACTTTCTCTTCTGAATATACAAAAAAAACCTATAAAATAAGCAAGACATAGGAGTCAGGCGCATTACATTTAGATAAATCAAGGTGGGAACGACTGCCCATTATAGCAATATCTATAGCTCGTTACTGAGCCCTCACACAAATTATCAACAAATTAAATCTTTACTCAGTGCTGCTATGGACTATGACAGAAAAGGAAAAGGACAGTTAACTCTGAATAAATGTTCACGATGATCATATTGTTGAAATTTTTTAGTTTTTTGTTTCCTTCTTTATTACGGTAGATTAGGTTACATTTTTATTCTTAAGTTTATAATATTCTGCTTATTAAATAATGTTATGGTACATCGTCAAGTTTTCCTAAATTAAAAAACAAAAAACTTACCAGCGTCTTCAAGAGCCCCCCCTTCCTCTGGTGGTAAAAGTGCTGGAGTGTCAGGAACAGTCGGTTTATACAAAAACTGCTTTAAGCAATTGATCATATGTGTTCCCACCAATGTGCTGCGTCCAAAGGCTCTCCAGTCCACAACACAAATGCTCAGAGGAGGATGTAAAACCTCATTCTCAGGCAATTCCTAGCAAGAAAAGACGCATTTTTAAAGTGATATTGACATTTGTTTATGTTTACACGAGTTTCAATAATAAAGGCTACATAGGGATTGGTGTAAAACAGAGATTTATACCTGTTAATGATGCCTTCCAGCACGTTTGGGGAAGTTATTAAAGATCTGAAGAATAGTGCAAAGTGGGAACAGCGGAGAAATCGAATCGAATCAGCAGGTGCATTTTTGCGTACATTATCCACTCGGGCAATTTTGCATTCAGTTTTAGAACCCCACACATTGAAAAATCTCACCTTTTGCGTTAAAGGAAAACTGTCATGTCCTAAGATTTCAATATTATGTTTACCCTATATTTACAATTATACAATTATACAAATATGGGTTTGTGGTGTTTGAGAAATAAAATTAAATGTTCCCAGAGCAGTGTCCTGGAACTACATTTCTCCATCTCTCCATTCTCTGTCAAACAGTCTTTGCACTGTCATTCAGCAGAGAGAGAGCAGAGAGAGTTAGGGAGAAACGGAAACAATGTTTCTCGAGGTTATTCACTAAACATAGAATTTTTTTTAGCAAAGTCTGTCTGAATGGCAAAATAATAGCCAAGCTGTCACTATCGCGCCGTAAAAGAATTTTATCAGATCAACTTTTTCTATCGCCGTTTAAAAATTCAAATTTGCCTAAACTTTGAGACGTATCTTATAACTCTGTTTGTTTCCAAGGACAGATTTCACATTAGGCAGATTAGACACCTGCAGTTACAGAGGGTGTGAAGGGTGTGAAACTCAGTGCTGTCCCAGCACCTCCCAGTGTCTGTGTGTGAGGCTGGACAGGAAGTGGAAGGGATCACTTCCTGTCACCTACAGCCTCTCACACAGGAAATGCCTTGCAGGAGGAGCAGGACAGCATTGAGTGATGCACACTGTACAACAGCTCCTGCAGCTCTACTATCAATCATAACCATTTACATTCCACATGCTTGTGCCCTAAATACTCTTTTTTCCCTAACCCTAAATGTAATCCCTCCAAAAACCTAAACAAACATTTCCCTTTGTCCAAAATTTAAGCACTCACAGCCTAAAATTTGAAAAGAAAATCCATTTACCGTGATCCTTGGTTTAACTCCTCTTACACATTAAACACACCATGTATTCTAATGCAAAATGTAACTGCACTCTAATGTTAAAGCAAAAACTTGTAAACACTCCTCAGATCAAAAGTATAACCCCTCTCAAGCTTTTAATCCTTTTAACACTAAATACCCCATGGGATCGAAGTTCGACATTAACCCATATCTAACCTTAACCTCTTCTTAACCCTAAGCAATTCTATCGTTATTATTTTTTTAGCCTACATGCGTTTGCACAGTTGCATACAGGCAATATACCCAAAGATTCAAACAGTATACAATACAGGTACTGCAATGTAGTACTGTCACAAGTTTGTGAATCAAAAAAAGACCACATTGGAAAAAAATAATGACATAAAACCACTAATTCAATATAGAGCTGCCAATGGGAAGTTTTTTGCTGTCGATATTTTCAAGGCTATCTGTCAAGAATGAAGTTCTTGATAAATGGCACTGAATCGCTGAATCCAATATTTTCTATGCTAAGTATAATACCCATTTTCAAGATATTTCAAGATATTTCTATCATTATATTTTTATTGGCTACCAAATTAATCTGATTGAAACCAATAAAAAAAAGAAATATTCATATTGCTCCCTGCCAATCATTGGTACAAATCATGGACATTGTTAGTGGATGAAGAGAAACGTTTAAGTTGATCAGAAATTGATATAGGTAGCACACAACCCACTAATACAGCAGGTGGTGCCATAGGTTACTTTTAGGGACTATCCAGCACTGTGTAATAACCTTAGCAACCACTAAAAGAGTCTTAGCGATCCGACAACTTTTTGGGGGTGGAATTGTGCTTTATTTATATACCCCCTCCTTTTTTCTTGTCTGGCAGCATTGGGTAACTCTGGCCTGCAGGCTAAATAAACTCCTCTTGCGAGCTGTGTTAGTGAGTTACCATGGTAACTGCGGCAACACTTAACGCTTGCGAGAGGAATATTCAACCTGTCGGTTACTCCTCTCTGCTACAAAGTGACATGGGGCCAGTGACCCACCAGCCCGTGAAGGCAGACAGCAAGTGTGGCTTTGAACGTGCTGACATGCTAGATCCTTTGATCTCTCCTGTCGGCTTCAGCAAATGACCATCGCTGACCACAGGGCATTTTCCCGGTTTTCCCAACGGCCAGTCTGGGCCTACATGCATTTATTAAGTTTAGTCTTGCTCACTTCAGTTTCTGCTACAGATCCAAAAATATGCAAAAAAGCACAGATTACATGATATCAGTTCTAATCCACAAAGGATGTGTTTTAGTTATGGCCTTCTGAAATATCAGGCTTTCATAGAGGCCTTCGATCCTGATCTGTTCCCTTCCCTAGAAACCATGAAAAGTCATATTACTCTACTTACCACCTCAAACCAGTCTCCAATTACACTGAAGTTAGGATTCCGCTTGTAGCTCTGGATGACACATGATTTGACTCCTTTCCCAGCACATTCTATCATAACCTGGGGCCGATCGACAGACAGTAGCTGCACTCGCTTCAGCTCTCTGAGTCCCCAGAACAAAACCTAAAAAATGGGAAATCAGAATGCATACATTTCTAATACTTAACATAATTAATTATTCAATATTGATCACAGCCAGGGTAGGAGCATTGTTAATATTTCGGGGGAGGGGGAGCAATAATCAATAAAGACATTAGCAATGCATGTTTATATTCCTATTATTAGATTGCTCCTTTAAGCTGTATTGTTTGTACTCAGCATTGTGGAAGTTGTGGAAGAAATGTTTGGGCAACACATGGTTAAGTTTCAGAATCAATTATCATATAAGTTTTCTATCAAAGAACCACTATAGTGCCAGGAAAACATACTCGTTTTCCTGGCACTATAGTGCCCTGAGGGTGCCCCCACCCTCAGGGTCCCACTCCCGCCGGGCTGGATGGAGAGGAAGGGGTTATACACTTACCTTTCCTCCCTCGGTGCTGGAGACTCTCCTCCTCCTTTCCCGTCATCGTCTGAATGCGCATCCGCGGCAGGAGCCGCGCGCGCATTCAGCCAGTCTCATAGGAAAGCATTCTCAATGCTTTCCTATGGACGCTGGCGTCTTCTCACTGTGAAAATCACAGTGAGAAGCGCGGAAGCGCCTCTAGCGGCTGTCAATGAGACAGCCACTAGAGGCTGGATTAACCCTAAAGTTACAGTGAGAAGCGCGGAAGCGCCTCTAGCGGCTGTCAATGAGACAGCCACTAGAGGCTGGATTAACCCTAAAGTGAACATAGCAGTTTCTCTGAAACTGCTATGTTTAGAGCAGAAAGGGTTAATTCTATATGGACCTGGCACCCAGACCACTTCATTGAGCTGAAGTGGTCTGGGTGCCTATAGTGGTCCTTTAAGGATAGCAAGCAAACAAAAAGAGTGTTGAAATAAAAACCAAATTTGCAACATTTAGGCCAAAGTAATTGCTTTAAAAAAGATTTAACTCAACTATAATCCTAGTTCATCTATAAAGGCAAATTGTTTTTCAATTCTTTACAATTTACTCTTTAGTAAATAAATCCCTTAATCTAAACATTTGATGTTCATTTCTCAATGTAGAGGATACATTTTAGAATTTGCAGAGTGTCTCTTGCCATCCACACATGTAGTTAACAGAGGGTCACATTAACAAACGCTAACACTGCTCCGATCTGTGCAATACTAAGTAGAATCAATACTAATTACCCCAGAACTGGGAACACAAGTGAAATCATGATGTGTCTTTTTGTTGAAGAGAGCAAATCACTGATGTCAATTTTCTAAGCGTAACTGCGATTCAACGGTGACGTTAGGAAACCCATTAGAAAACCCCTGCGTGTACTGTGTGCGCAAAAGGGATAGGCCTAATATTCCTAATTCCTGACACGACTGCTCTATTTTATTATAGGACAAATAAAAAAGGAGTGATTCAATGTCCGTATTTGCACTTCCAAAGAGGGAATGGTCTATTAATCTTGCTGTGACTTTGGATGCAAGGCCAAATTGTGGCATTACACCGTTAACTACTGAAATACTAATTAATCAAACTCTAACTTATAGTGAATTGAATACCAAATTGCAATAATAGCTAATTAGGAAAAAAATCTCCAAGTCAGCTATAGTCCCAATTTTGCAGTTCGGTTTTTAATTCACTATGATACTGCGTTCGGTGATTAAATCATTAGGTGTGATCACTAGTGGAACTGTCTGCAATTTGACGGTAGAACCAGGTGTGTAATGCACTTACCTCTATTTTAAATTTACTCAGGACTGGCCGGATATCTGCTGGGACAGAGTAGCACTGACTGGGATCAGGGGCCTCGATTGGAGGAAGACTCTGTTCTCCAGTCTCCGGTATCTGAAATGGTTAAAGAGTAGGAATTTGTATTACAGATACATGGTTTCAGCAAAAAAATTAAATAAATAAAACCCGAAAAAAAACTCAGATTTGGCATATTTCCTCTTTTCTGATATCGCAGCTTTATGTTTAAATAATGACAGAAGTATTTAACCAGAAAAGGTTCTATGATCCTCAACGTATGACAGAGCTGACCAGCTCTAAATAATGCTAATACTTTATAGTTAGTGTTGTTATATTTGCAAACAAACAATGAAGATGTTTCAATGACTGCAGATGTTTTTTTACTTTTGACTTTTTTCCCCCACTGTCTTGCAAACTTTTTACTTGCGCAGTTAAATGCACCCAGCAGGTTTTATAGCTCCATAAATTCTTTGTGCAATATGCTTTACCACCTTTCCTTCTTGGCTGGTATTGTTTGTTCTTATCTGTAGAAAATCCTTTAAAGGTGATGCAGGTTTCTACAATTTAGAATGCTGTGTATCACTTTAAATAATCTTTTGGTGAGTGCGCCACGATGTTCTCTGTCTAGACCAGGGGTTCCAAACCCAATACATACCTCCCAACTCTTCAAGTAGACAAAGAGGTACACTATAATTTTAGAGGTGTGGTCAGGAGTGGGGCTGTCCTAAGATATTTTTGGAGAATTATTAATAAAAATTCATGCAACTAAAATATAATTTAGAATAAAAACATTTTTTTTTTTTATTTACACAGACTGATTTCTAAACACACTTATTATAGGAGTATTATTGCAGTGGAGCTCTGTTATGAACTCAAACACACCAACAACACAGAGCTCCTAGAAAAAAAAGCCACAAAAAAACTGATAGAGAGATTTACAGTTGTGCTCAAAAGTTTGCATACCCTTGAAGAATTGGTAATATGTGCACCATTTTTAAAGAAAACATGAGTGAGCAGGCAAAACACATTTCTTTTATTTCTTATGGGATTCATATTCAACTGTAAGTTATAACAGAATAGCACAACCATTAGCCCCCTTTAGCATCAATGACAGCGTACAGTCTTTTGTAATAGTTCTCTATGAGGCCCATAATTCTTGCAGGTGGTAAAGATGCCCATTCGTCTTGGCAAAATACCTCCGGGTCATGCAAAGTCTTTGGTCGTCTTGCATAAACCGCACGTTTGAGATCTCCCCGGAGTGGCTTGATGATATTAAGGTCAGCAGACTGTGATGGCCACTCCAGAACCCTCACCTTTTTCTGCTATAAACAATGAAGGGTCAACTTGGCCTTGTGCTTAGGGTCATTGCCATGCTGGAAAGTCCAAGAGCCTCCCAAACGCAGCCTTCGTGCAGAAGAATGCAAATTGCTGCCAGTATTTTCTTATAATATGCTGCATTCATATTTCCGTCAATTTTCACAAGATTCCCCTTGAATTTAGAGCTCACCCCCCCCCCCCAAAACATCAGTGAGCCACCACCATGCTTCACTGTGGGGATGGTATTCTTTTCACTGTAGGCCTCGTTGACTCCTCTTCAAACATAGTGCTTATGGTTGTGACCATAAAGCTCCAATTTACAGTGTTCCAGAAGCTGTTGTCGGGCATATTGTAATCAAGCTTTTTTTGTGGCATTGTCGCAGTAAAGGCTTCTTTCTGGCAGCTCAATTTTGTTCAAGTATCGTCGTATTGTGCTTCTTGAAACAACCACACCTTCATTTTCTCAGAGCAGCCTGTGTTTATCCTGAGGTTACCTGTGGGTTTTTCTTTGTATCCAGAACAATCCTTTTGGTGGTTGTGGCTGAAATCTTTCTTGGTCTACCTGACCTTGGCTTGGTATTAAGAGATGCCCGAATTTTCCACTTTTTAATAAGTGATTAAACAATACTGACTGGCATTTTCAAGGCTTTGGATATCTTTTCATATCCTTTTCCATCTTTATAAAGTTCTATTACCTTGTTGCGCAGGTCTTTTGACAGTACTTTTTTGATCACCACGGCTCAGTATCTAGTCTGCTCAGTGCATCCATGGGAGAGCTAACAAACCTATTGACTACTTAGACACAGACACTAATTGCAATTTAAAAAGCCACAGGTGTGGGAAATTAACCTTTAATTACCATTTTAACCTGTGTGTGTTACCTTGTGTGTCTGCTACAAGGCCAAACATTCAAGGGTATGTAAACTATTGATCAGGGCCATTTGGGTGATTTCTGTTATCATTGTGATTTTAAAAGGAGCCAAACAACTATGTGAAAATAAATGGCTTCATTTGATCACGATCTTTCAACAAAAGCCATTTTTTTTTTTTTTGCATGATCAGTCATATTTTCAAAATCAATGCCACAATTTCACAATTTCTGCCAGGGTATGCAAACTTTTGAGCACAACTGTAGGTCCTAAATAGGGACTGTCTCTCGTTAATAGGGACACATAGCAGGTATGCATGAGGTACACCAACAGTCCAGGACATCTATTGGGGATATTGCTTAGTGTGAGCCATTTGTATAAATTTAGGACTGAGTTACAAAACCACTTCTCTACACAGTCTTTAACTCCCTTCATGGTGACAATGTTTAGAAATTGTATTCCAACAAGTTCTGTGTGCTATTGTCTATGCAGTCACTTACCTGCAATAATTCAAATGCACCAAGAAGGTCCCCTCCAGATACATTTCCAGAGAAAATAGGATAGTAGGCAAGTTTTGCTGGAGTGTAGGGCATGTTAGCTAGAGTCACTGTTGGAGGTGCAACTGTGGATCCAATATACTCGGGTTTGCCCTAGAGGGGATTTCAAAAATGTTCTTAGTTTGGAAGTCAATATTAGAGTAACATAAATATACATTATTTTTACAAGTATATATAAGTGGCATTGCTTTTTTTCCCAAATATGCTGAAATTAAGCAGTATGGCCCTTGGGGAAAAAAACATATTCCACAGGCAGAGAAATGCTAGTTTACAATAACTTTTCTCAAATATGGATTTCTGTAGCCACCAATCTATCAATATGCCTGTAGCCAGGAGTACGGGAAAGCAATTGTGACTACATGAGACGTGACTGGGGGCAGCACATGGTTTTAGTGGTCCACCTTGTCAACCCACGAACTAGAATGAGTTGTTAGTCAGTTCCTTACCAAAGCATCATCATCATAAAACTCTATGACAATATTTGGGGGCTCATCTGCTATATCCTTTAGTTCCCCGTACAGGGTGATATTGTTAAAGAGCAGCATCTGGTTCCAGGTGGGGGATAGTGTCTGGTTAATAATCTACAGAAAACAGAAAAAAAACAACACTTTTCAGTAAACAACACGGCAGGAAAGAACAAACAACAGAGTAAATTTACTATCCACAAAAGCTCCACTTTGCAGACTTGAAAATGTATGCGTCATAAAAATGAATACAAAGATTGATAGTTGGGTGTGCTTATTAAGCAAGAAAACCTTCCTCTGGTTCTTTGAACGAGCAAGATTAGGAGTGACTTGCGCATGCATGTGAATAAGTCAAGTCTCCCAAATGTACGAGACTGGACAAAATGAATAAAGTGACCATTGATGAGCTGATCTGCTGGAAAGGAAGCCAAATATAAGCATCAAAGAGCTTTGCCCTTCTCAGAGACCTATTCTTGTGCTTTTTTGGAGAGGAGTGGTAGTCTGGCAATCTTTAAATGGGTAGTAGAGGATATGTTATTAGCTTTATAGAAACCATTTAAGATTTTTCATATAGTCTACTTCTAATTTTATTTTAAAATATGTTTAACATGACATTTAAACAAAATGCAAACATTAGAAAATATATGGATCAAGTTTACCATGTATAAACGATGTGCACATGATAAAACCTAGGTATGATAGATGGATGTTTTCACAATCTTTATAAATACAATACATAGCCTTATTACTCCTGACGACGGCGTGTTAGAACGCCGAAACGCGCGTCGAGATAGAATTTTAATTTAATTAATTTTCTTTTTTTCACCTTAGGTAGCACTATTGATTTAGGTAGCACTATGGAGTGATTTCACTAAGTGTTTGTTCGTTGCTACTAAGACAGGAAGGGCATCAGGGTTAAAGGTAGGCACTCTTGGATTATCCAGAGTGCTGAGGTATACAGGGCAAGGTTCAGTGTGCTCTCTAAGTGTGTACTACTGGGATACTTTGGACTCTGGGTGGATTACTGGGACCCCTCCAAGGAAGGGAATCCTTCTATGTTTCCTCCGGTTTCCTCTCCCTCTACCCCTGGTTAACCTCCTCCCCCCTTTCGTATAGGACCAGGTCACGAGATCCCGATCTTCAGCTGTGTAGTTGGATAGGATATTGAGTTTTTAGGTAGACACTTTTGATTTTCTCTACAGTGCTGAGATATACAGGGCGTGTGCCCTCTTTAGGTGTGGGGATTCGGGACCCTAGGTGAGCCATTGGAGTATTGGTTATCCCAAGGAGAATTGTCTCCCTTACCTCTCTGGCTTCCATCCCCTCCCCCTCCCATTATCATCTACCTATTTTCACTCACCACATAATAATGGTCTAGACTGGTTCCTATTATCCCTGTTTGGTCCCCTCCTGTCTCTTTTTTACTTATTACTTTAGATTTATTAAAGGTAGGGACCCCTCCATTTCATTACTCTCCTAATAGGGACTTAGGTCTCTTTTCTCTCTTTTAATACATAGCATCACTAAGTGGCAAAATATAAAGCAAAATGAATTGTCTTGACAATAATGGTATTAGACAGTACCAGTTGGCTGTGTTTATTCCATAATGTTTAGCAATTCTATCTACCGTAAATAAACCCCCTCTTTATTTCTTTCAAAGAAAACATAGCCAAATTGGCTCAACGTGCACAGTGCTGCCAAAAAGTAGCTCAGTCAATGGCTCTTGGAACATAGCAGGTAATATGGGCAGGCTACAACATCAGCATGCATTGGCCTTTGAAATGCAAATGTATGGTCTGATCATTATATATGCTAACCAGTTTATATAATTTATGTTAAAAAAATGAGATGGCAAAAAAAAAAAAATCGATAAATAAATCTCAAACTTAGGAATATACTCACCCTACGAAAAGGAATATACTCCCCCTAATTTATTGTTTAAGGAATATACCACCAGAGTAATCTAAGACTGTAAGTTAAACATTTTTCTAATGTATTACATGGGCTTCCGACACAATATATGTATTGCCTCTAGCTAACATATTTTGACATGTTATAGCTTTATTTACCAGTTCATGTTTACCTTTGTGGTTTGGCAGTGAGAAACAAACGTCACTTTTGCAAATGGATCAGAAAGCCCTGTATTGTCTGCTGCAATCAGCCCTCTCGCTTGATACATGTGAGCTCGTAGCTGAAATGTGTTCTTTGCTTTGTAAGAGAAACAGTAACATTGGAAACAGTTACGCCAAGCAAACCGGTTTATTCATTAAACAAAACACATACCATATTTGAAAAGAAAAAAACAATTCTAATAATATACATATCATGATAAACATTCAGAACTTGTGATTTTGTAATATGTGAAGATCTATAGAATCCTCATTGAGCAGTTGATGTAAAAAAAAAGGTTTTACATAAAAGCACTCGCCAAACTTGTAGGCATTTTCACTAAAGTAAGACTTGCCGGGCATTCAAAGTTAATTAAAAGTTTATTCCAAAATAGCGGAACTGAAAACAGCTGAATTCGAGAAATGTTGTTCCATAATTTGAAATTCGCTTTTATTTTCCAATAATTTACACTTTGGTAAATAACACTGTAACTATTATAAGATAATACATGAATTAACTTCTTTCTCGATCTCGATTCCGCTGGTAACCTTCTGTACACGGCCTCTTAGCAGCAAAGCACAGCTTTAAAAGTCTACTTAAAGTGTACTTACAGATGTTCCATATTGTAAATGGTTTTAATAAAATAGAATGTGAAAATGCCCAATGTGCATCGCCTCTGTAATACCATTAAATATCCTACTCTATTTATGGGCGGATGTGCAGTGTTAAAAATAAGATGTTGGCATATTATTGAAGAAATAACTCATAAACTGAATGCGGTAAAATACGATAAACAATAATAAACACTGAATTACACATTTAATATTTACTAGTGGTTTCACCAAACTGCTGTGCAATTTATAGACTCTTTAATACATTTGTGCAATTAATAATCAGAAGTGGATAACAAGTAATGGTATGGTCATTCGTGCTGCTCAAAAAAGCAGTACAAGTTACCAGTTATGCATTCTTTTTTAGACAAATACATATGTGGTCTTTCGGGCAAGTTATAAATTTGTACAAATCATGAGTGAACTAATTGCAATTCAAACAAAATGAATGAAGAATAAATTGCATGTAGGAAACAAATTCATCCACACAATTCATTCATTCATTATTTGTTTAAAAATACAAATTGCTAATTAAAATGAAGAGGTAAACTTATTTCCCCCCAGCTCCCACCCATAACCAGTATGTGGGGGAATCAAATTATCCCCTTAATGACACAACTTCAGAAGTGAAAGGCCAGCATTATGGGTAATTTTCATCAGGTGTCCTTAATGGGTTAAAATAACCCGGGGAGACTTAATGTCAACTAAATAATAATGTCTACTCAATAGCGAGCTATGCTCCATGCTTACCAGCAACGAACGAGAGGTTAAATATGAAACCAGTTAGTCCACATTTTGCTCTCAACTAAAATATGCAAATAACATTTGGAAGAAATTCAATTGATTCAGTTTTATTTTCAGGCATAACTATTCGGATGAAACTATTTTTTCCATACATGCACGAGTCTACAAGTTACTTTTAATAGAGCATAATGTTTTTATTTCTCCCCCTTATTTGCAATATGTGTCCTAACTGAGCCCGAACGAATCTTAATTGCATTTGCTCAATCTATAATGTTGAAAAGAAAATAGGGCAACAATGTTTTATTTAATTGTGTAAGGAGTAATGGTTTTCCTTCAAGTTACAGAAGAGCTTAAAGCCCAATACAAGTGATATAACACTAACATTTCACTCTCATTAGGTAGGGCTATAAAACATAGAGTTGACATAGAGTGCAATGAGCACAGGGTTACTCTGTAACATGTGAGCTGGTTTGTTATCTATAATGACATGCAGGAAGTTTAAAAAAAAATCTGTCTTTATCTCTTACATGTGGAAATGGAGATATATATGATCTTCTGTTTGAGAAAGATAACTTATAGATGCATGAGATATTCAACAGTAACATGATAAATAAGAAAACATTTGGAAACCCCTTGAAAGTTCTGGATCTCTGCATTCGTTACTCATCAAAATGTGGTCTGATGTTCATATACATAATCTGCTTAAACTAACAACACACAATATTGAAGACATCAGGATTAGAGATGTCGCGAACATAAAATTTTCCGTTCGCGAACGGCGAACGCGAATTTCCGCAAATGTTCGCGAACGGGTGAACCGGGCGAACCGCCATAGACTTCAATGGGCAGGTGAATTTTAAAACCCACAGGGACTCTTTCTGGCCACAATAGTGATGGAAAAGTTGTTTCAAGGGGACTAACACCTGGACTGTGGCATGCCGGAGGGGGATCCATGGCAAAACTCCCATGGAAAATTACATAGTTGATGCAGAGTCTGGTTTTAATCCATAAAGGGCATAATTCACCTAACATTCCTAAATTGTTTGGAATAACATGCTTTAAAACATTAGGTATGATGTTGTATCGATCAGGTAGTGTAAGGGTTACGCCCGCTTCACAGTGACCGACCAAACTCCCCGTTTAACGCACCGCAAACACCGCAAACTGTTGTCAGAGGCAGACACACCAAAAAAATGCCACACTGCTGAGCTCTACAATGACGGCATTCTGGTGGTGGCAACAGCATGCGTTGATTGGCGTGCTGTCTGGCTGACCCTGGATGCCGATGCATGCTGTCTGACTGTGCCACTAGCTCCTTGCGACGACCTTCCCCTGCTTCCAACTCGTCTTCTCCTCCTCTCTGTCTCCCCATCTGAACTTTCGGCCCTGTTCTTCTTCTCTTCTAGCGGGCACCCACGTGACATCCACGGACGCATCGTCATCATCAACCGCTTCACTTGTATCTGACAACTCAGCAAAGGAAGCAGCAGCGGGTACAAGATCATCATCATCACACCGACTGAGACATATCCCTGTTATCTACATCCTCTGGCAATAATTGTTGCACCTCACTCATTTCTTCCAACTGATGTGTAAATAACTCCTCTGACAGATCAAGTGAAGCGGCTGTGGTGCTAATGTTGGTGGTGGCCGCAGGCGGGCGAGTGGTAACTTGAGAGGTGCCCGAAGCTAAGCTGGAGGAGGATGGTGCGTCAAGGATCCGAGCGGAAGCTGTAGAAGATTGGGTGTCCTGTGTTAACCAGTCAACTATGTCCTTAGAACTTTTCGAGTTCAAGGTACGCAGCCTCTGAACACTGGGCATTATTCTAGAGCCAAAGGGAATCACAGCACCACGACCACGACGGCCCCTGCGGGGTGGCCTGCCTATGCCTGTCATTTTTTTTTCGATTAGTAGTACTATGCGTGCAAGCTACTGTGACAACAGATATGATATGCACTGTGCACTGGCAGAAGTTGGCAGAGTAGACGCTGTAGGCCTGACACAAACGCTTGCAGACAACTAACTGCTATTCAATCTATTACAGTAAAACATTTTTTTTTTTTAAATGTACACTACTGTTGCACCAGATATGAGTTGCACTGGTGTGACACTGTGCCCTGGCAGGCCCTGAAACGCACACGTGTGAAGGAAACTGACTGCTAATATATTACAGTCAAAAAAGTTTAGTTTTTTTTAAATGCAAGCTATTGTGACACCAGATATGAGTGGTGGCACTGGGCAAGTGGGCACAGTATACGCTGTGAGCCTGACACACACGCTGGCAGGCAGGCAACTGCAATTAGATTACACAGGAAAAAAAAAAAAGCAGACTGATGTTCTAGCCCTAAAAAGGGCTTTTTGGGGTGCTGTCCTTACAGCAGAGATCAGATGAGTCTTTCAGGACTGTAGTGGACACTGAATACACTAGCCTAGCTATCTATTTCCCTATTTAATCAGCAGAAGCAACACTGTCCCTCCCCTCACTAAGAATGCAGCTTCCGGGGGGGCGGGGCCTAGCTGTCATGGAGGAAAGACGCACTTCGTGTGAGCTCCCTCAATATCTCACTTTAAGCAGCTATCAACAAGCGAATTTCACCCCAGAAGGGGATGACCCAGCAATGTTGCTCCTACCTGACCGACCCGACATGCTTAATAGCGGTCAGCAACTCGACAGAGTCGTACTTACCTCCGCGTGGCAAGTGTGGCCTGGTGCTCACCGGGTGGGAGAGGCGGCCAATCTCCCGATCCTGGGATGCCCAGGAGCAGCTACTTCCCGGCAGCAGCTCTGTTACCCCCCCTCGGACCGGTGGGAGTTATCCCGGTCCACCCCTGAGAGGCTGTCTGGAGCTAATGGACGCACAGAGCACAGCCGCCCAGGCTGACATACTCATCTGCGACTCTCCCAATATGGCGGCAGCCGCGTGTCCTCCTGGTACCAGCAAAGCATGGCAGGATATTGAGTCAAAGCTGGACAGACTCTTTAATCAATTTTGGAAGCAAATAACAAGCAGGAATCCCCAACAAGCTCCACCACAGTCCCAACAAGCTCCACCACAGCTAAGCGAAGCAGTCCCCATTAAAATCCACCAATGCAAAAGGCGTCGAAGACGGGACCGGAGGCACAAACAGAAATGCAGAGCCTGCCCCATGTCAAGCACTCGCCTCCACCTTAAGCCACCACAATCCCGCACCGGACGTGAAGCACCACCGGGACAGATCCGACCACCCGACAAAACAAGCTTCCACCACCTCAAGCCGCGAACCCGGCACTCAGCCAGAGACTTGCCTTTGTTGTTCCAGGTATCAGGGACTCCCAGGGTCTGCACCTGGCGCCCAGAAGGGATTGGATGAGCACAAGCAGTAAACAGCAGCCTGCCAAGCATGTCCCACTATAGCCGATCCTCCACACCATGCCTTTGATCACATGAACTGCTCTCTGCACAGTAACTAATCAGGCCCTGTGGAGTCAGCACAGTTAAACGGACAAGGGCACATGTATGAGTGTGGGGATGGTGCTAGTAATTGGCTATATGTGTTTAGGGGAGTGGTTATGGGTTTGTAGTGGGGCAGGGATCATCTTACCTCAGTGCCTTTTGGGATTCTGGCCAGCAAACATCTTCCCTCCCACCCACCCTAATTTTCTGTTTTTGTTCCGTCACAGCTAGCGGGGAGCGTGTCCTTGCCAACAGGGTTGGGGACCAGATGGAATGTCAGGAAATGGACAAGGTGGGTCTCAACCTCCCCTGCTCTGTAAGGTAAACTTTTAAGTTACCGAATAGGACCTGCCCACCGAGCAAAAAGCCGGCTGGTGGTAGAGCATTTAAGATGATGGGAATTTTTGGTTTGGACGAGGGGGGAGGCGAGACACCAGTGGGTAAAGTTTTGGTGCATAGGCACCTGGTTAAGTTCGTTGGCAAGGACGGTTATTTAAGTTGGAGGCTGTAGGGCAATAAGTGTAATTTATATGTTAATTATGGTATGTATATGTATATATTTATATGTTTATTTATATTTGAATTAAAGAAAAATAATAAAGTTCGGATGAGTCCTACAGTTGTAAGTTTAATAAATGCTGTGGCCTGTTTCATCCAATATTCGTTGTTTGTCATTGTTGGGGGGAGAATTGGGGTAGTCTCCTTACTCTTTGTCGCACCACATTCCCGCTACGTACATACAGTAAAGTAGCAAGCGTTTAAACATTATTTCACCTCCTAAAGAGTTTATTGTCGTAGTTCCTTACATGCCTTTACCTTAACCGTTCATGTATTATGTTATTCACTAGTCTCATCTCATGGGGCAACTCACACTTGATTTATAACTAGTGGTGGAGCTGCTGATATAAATACACAGTTGATAACGTGAAAGCTACACCCTAAACATGACAGCCATCTTTCACAACAATGTAATGCTATATACTCATACCCTCAGTGCAACTAGCCATGATATACGCACGTTCAGCCTAGCATGCTCAAATATAACACACTTCTGTCTAAAAAAAAAAAAAAAAAGAATGTAGCTTCCGAATGAATCTAAAATGGATGCTGTCTAGGAGTTGGGAGGGGCTGGGAGGGAGGGTCTGCTGCTGATTGGCTGGAATGTGTCTGCTGACTGTGAGGTACAGGGTCAAAGTTTACTCAATGATGACGAATAGGGGGCGGACTGAACATCGCATATGTTCGCCATCTGTGGCGAACGCGAACAAGCTATGTTCGCCAGGAACTATTCGCCAGCGAACTATTCGGGACATCTCTAATCAGGATTTATTCTCAGTAACTGGGAATTGACAAGAGCATTAGAAATAGTTGGCCAACAAGAGAAACTAGAAAAACAATCTTTAATTATTCTGCAATCCGGACCAAGAAATGTAAATTACCTGGTCAGTTCTCTACAATTCATGCTTTCGTGATCGTGAATAATCTACTCTTACCTAGAATGCCATTTCATGAAAATTATTTTACAATCAAAACGTTTACCAGGAATCCCTGACTTCATTCAATTCTTGGTGAAATTACAAGTCTTATGGCTCACATACTTCTTTTAACTTTCCCAAAATTATTTCTTGAAATTAGATATGGCCATTTTAACAGATTGATAAATGTTACTGTAATCATCAATGTTGCTTTCTCTCGTATTTATTAATTAAAAAGTGTGTGTACAAACAATTACTAAGGGGAACTAAGTACTAACCTTAATGTACCAAAATACATAGGAAAATGTATTAAAGAAAACAATACAGTTCCATACTGGTAAAATAACTCAAGACTTTAGATACATAAATATACACTCAGTGTAGACTGGTTGCTTTCTAAGCATAGAAACAGACTTAATATATAAAAAGCACAGACATAGTCAGGAATGGATTCTAAGTAGATTTAAAAAAAACATCACAGTATTTGGTGATTCAATTTAAATTAATTTCAAATTCAATTAATACAATGCAATATACTGCAAACACACATAATGAATAAATACTTATATGAATGAAGGGTGCAGACTTGACTTCTATCTTTCAATATTTTTTTTTAACTGGCTATTTTATTTTTTTGTTTATTGTCTGCATGCATGTACCCATGCATTGATCTGTACATTTGCAGGTAAAGGATCAGTTTTCCTATACTAGAGTTTGAAAAACATATTGACGCAAAGCCAACCAATGGTTTGGTCACTCTTTGATGCTTCCAATAGTAAATATGTAGTAATCCAAAGAGGTTAATCACAGACTTTGTACCAAAGAGAATCTGGATCTAACAAGCAAGAGGGAGAATAACAAATCATGGACTTACATTTATAGACCAGGTTTCCTGGAGGTGGTGATCCATGATGTCCTGAAGATCTTGGGTCGGTTTCCACTTCATATCCCACTGGCAAGTTTTCCATGATAGCATGGGAGTATTTACTAGAGCCCAGCCACAAGAATACATCGACTTTCGCTTGGATATTCCACCCAGGTCCCCGTTTACCTGGGAGCTGAGGCCACACAACAAAAACTTTGTATTAAATATACTCTCTCTCTCTCTCTCTCTCATCTAGCTTTCGAAGATAAGGATTATAAGTAAGAGCTTCAATTCTGATCATCCCAGGGACAAGGCTATCATAATAACACTTTTAATCCTAGCTGCTTAATCATCTGAAGGTTCTGACAATTATTCCCTGTGGAATGTGTTTGTGGACAACACTAAATCTATATATCAGAGACTATAGAACACACACAAACACAAAGAGATGATGTCACCCAGGGGTGTATTAATAAGGGGATGGGGAGAAGGGACAAATATATTTATTTGATGAATTTACAATTTTTTTTTTATTTAAATATCTCAATTAAAGAGAAAGCTGTCTCTATACATTGTAATATACTGGTATCTTGTATGCAATATCAGTTTCGAAAACAATGCAATAAATACGACAAGTGTCCCTCCCAGATCTTGTCTCCCAACACACCACAAGAAACAAATGGGGGATGCCATCCTGCAAGTGCACAGCCGTACCTGAGTACATTTGTTAAGCAAGATTTTATACCTGCCATGCACACACTTGGGAATCTGAGCTAGAGTATTTATTTTCTAATAAAGCCCTTTTTAATAAGAACTTGAAGACTGTGTTTATAAAAGGCTGCTAGAGTCTGACTGAGCTACAGTTCATGGCATCTGGAATTGGAGATTTAGTTGGCTATTTATGTACTAGCCCACAAAGGACAAACTTTGTTTTTCTTGGCATTAAAAACACTGCAGCTTACCCACTTATCTTACTCTCATGAGCATGGCTTCTTCCAACCCTACTGTATACATGTTGCTTACTTTAAAGAAGACTGTTTTTATCTTCCCGCAGTGATGACCTTGTTCTTCAGGCACAGGCGAGTACAAGATGTCTCGGGACGGTATACGAGCATATGCGACCCGCTTGTTATTGCTGAGTAGCCAGATGAAGACATCAGGTATAGTATGCTGTGGCTATAAAACAATGTGTTGAAGAGGAAAATATATTACAATTGGACTTTAAAATTGGAGAGAAACTAAACAAAAATGAACAACTTTTAACCAAACTATAAGAACATAAATTTGGCTCTTTATAAATCAATGATATGACCCCACTACTAATGTGCAGTGCATATTTCTGCTTCAATTCCCAAAAGGACTAGTCATCAGACTACAAAAACCTGCATCGCGTATATACATAGGGCAGAGACAAAATGCTATATAGCCTTGACCTGTTCAGTAACAGGACTGAACAAGCTCATTCAAATAATTGAGGAAATGAAATTTCACCTGCAACAGCAGTAAGGGTTCCCTCCAGTAAGTCCAATAAACATTTATACCTCACCGCCTAAAGAACACGTATATTCATAACGAATAGTTCTAGAATTGTCACAATGTTTTAGTTATTTATCAAATCAACATACACAAGGAGATATGTTTTGCTGTTTATGTCAGATAAAAGCTTATTGGTCCATCAAGGATTTTGATAGTCATTATGGGATTCAGTATTGTTTGGCAAAAGATATTAACATTTATATACCATCTCACTATTCTTAATGTGTAATAATACATATTTTATGTTGACTATATGCATCCAGTGTACTTCATGCCCCTAATATAGGCATGTGTACCGTTATAGCAGGGCGTATTTTACAATTCAAACAA
Organism: Pelobates fuscus; assembly: GCF_036172605.1. Taxonomy (NCBI): domain Eukaryota; kingdom Metazoa; phylum Chordata; class Amphibia; order Anura; family Pelobatidae; genus Pelobates; species Pelobates fuscus. The sequence goes on from NC_086320.1 coordinate 36,772,065, forward strand.
GCCTTCTTACCTCATCTGACAGAAATTTTACTTCATCGATAAAGCTCTGCATTTTTTTGGTCATTTCGTTTACAGACAACTTTTTCTTTTGTTGCAGTATGGTCTTTGCTTCGTTTGAGATGGTTTCCTAAAAATTTCCCAGATCAAATGTTAGAATTGTCAATGGATAATGAATCATTTGGGTCTGAATGCAACTATAACCAGAATTGAAATGGTCTTTGCATATCATGAGTCCACCCAAAATTAAATTTTAAAGCAAAATGCGGGGTGAGGTTTTAAATAGGGGGGTGGCAATGTTCTGAGTGGATTCAAAATGTGATAGCCTAATGATTACCTATTCATTAAAACTTACAAGGGACAACAGGATGATCTGTTCATTACAAACCCGCAAGTATCAAACTGATCTTCTATTTATTAAATTCCACAAGGGTCAAACTAGTCTTCCATTCATAAAAATCCATAAGGTTAAAACAATCCCGATGATTTAACCAACTGAACAAAAAAATTAGTTTTGTTTTTAAGTTAGTATAACAATTTTATATGCACCATAGGTTGCATCACAAACACATAAACATTTGATAAAATAAAAATTCAGGAGCAATCTCTTTTTATAGATTGCTGTTCAAGTGCACATATAAATTAAATGATATCAAATTGCACTTTTGATTTTTTAATTATCCCTTAATTTTTCACATAACTATTTGGTTATAATAGGGTTTAGAGATTATATACTATTGATTATCATGCAGAGTCTCAAATATTAACATACAAGCAGAAGTACTGTTTGTTCACATACATTAGGTGAGACAATGCATAAATATAAAAGTTATATATGTACGTTATCTGATAACATTTCTGGGAATGTAGCCATTTAAAATACCACCAAAGTAAAAATCTTTTTTTTTTTTTTTTTTGTAATGCATTCAGTACAGTAGTATCCACCTAGTCAATGAATTTCTGTAAGGCCTTGAAATTATATTGTTGGATAAGCTATATTTTATTTATTTATTTTATTTATTTAATATTTAACATTTTGATATATAATTTAATATTGTTGGTAAAACTTTTAAAATGATTTAACATTATGAGATATATTTAAATGTTGCAATATTTTGAGATTTTTGATATCTTTATATAAGTCCTGTGTTTTATATATGTTTTATTTTTTTGATATTTTAATATATTTTTTAAAACATCTTTTAAAAAATATTACATCGTTTGAAAAGCTTATCTTACAATATTAAATCAAGACCTAGGTGTGCTTACAGATCTTTTGATCCTAATCAAGTACAATGCAACTCTAGAATTTGACCTACATAAATTGCTGTAGATTGTGGGAGAAGCGATTTGGCTGCCTTTACAATTATAACAGAATGTGAAAAAGGTGTTTAGCCTTTTTATTAATCCACTGGGACCCATAAGACATGTTTATACACATTGTCTCAGTGGCATACACACAATCTATGGGGCCCTGGTGCAAAAACTGATCCATGGGTCCCCCCATCACCCCGACAGACACATACAGACACAAATACATACAGAGACACATACATACAGACACATACATACATAGAGTCAGACACACACATACAGACAGACACATACATACAGACACATACACACAAGACACACATACATACAGACACATACACACACAAGACACACATACATACAGAGACACATACATACACACAGACAGACACACAGACACATACATACAAAGACACATACATACAAACGTCCCTGTTACTCCACCTATGTAGCAGCATCTATATAACACTGTCTTTCTTCTAGTGGAGGAATGTGCAGTTTAGTGACATTATTTAGAGACATGTCTTACTACTGGAAGCAAATTACCTGCTGAAGAAATACTTCCAATTGAAAAAAAAATGCTTCGCATTTTAGTATACGCACAAAATCACTTAAAATCAAACTGTGTCCCCTTGTTTCCAAAAGTAATTGTTCAAACAACCTACTTTGTGACAAACCCCCATCGCCCCACTCCCAAACATCTAAGTCTGAAAGACCTTCAGCCTATGGAAGCATGGCACAGAAACCATTCTCCGAGGTTAAAACATGCATACCAGCTCCCGCTTGCAGAGGGTCAATCTCTTCTTGTCCAGTGCTGTTGTGTTTGGCATTTTCGCCTTCTTTTCTGATGCAGAAATAAAATTCCTGTGAAATAAAACCAATAGTTGAAGCTCAGATGAAATAAAGATTGCTTCAAAATACCTTCTGAAAGTGTTTAAACCTTTAATATATTCAGCTATAAACTATAAAGAAAGAGACTTATAGGAGCTTTTCATCTTAGACCTTAGGTTTATATTTAGAACTATGGGTATGTAATGCTCCTTGTTTTGTATATTTATTTGTATGTTGCCATTTTATTTTTGCATATTCTTGAATTGTTGTTCACATTGACAATTCGCTATTTTGCTACATGCCCATGATGGTTCGCGGAACATTAATGATGGAATGTACTCTATGTTCATTGTAAATGGTTACATTAACTCATGCTCATATGATTTGTCCAGTTTATTTTTTTTTTGTGACATTGAAAATGGTCGTATCGATCTCATTAAATTGGATCTTTCAATGGACATTTCTACGGCATCATTATACAACACTTTAAAGGTGACCTATAGCAGCTGCTGCTATTTAAATGAATAGAAACTGATTATAATGTTTGTTTTTGCCAATTTGTGCCTTGTGTTCCATTACTGGGCATATAAATTCACCAGACAGAGCAAAGACACAGCTTTCCCTCCCTTGTACAGTGGAATGATTGGAGCTGATCACCTAACCTGTACAAATCACAGATCGTGATTGGCTGCTAATATCACACGCACTACAAAGCTTGCTGTGATACAATTCTAAAATGGCCACCGACAAGGAAGGGCTTTCAGAGTGTAATGTGTTAATTACAACACACTTGTCTACAGTTTGGTCGATGAAAAAGTGACATATATAGAAAATATAGTCAGACAGAGTTTAATATTTATTTTTTAAGTCTGACTTCCATACTTGCTCTGGCTGATAAATTCTGTTAGAACTTCTCGCATCTTTTCTTCTGGTGCAAAATCAGATATCTTGATCAACTCTCTCATTTTCTCTAAGCCTTCCTCCTAAAAAAAAAAAAAAAAAAAAAAAAGTAAATACATTGAAAACCATAATAAAACATTAACAAGAAATCATCTTGAATAATAATATTGGGGGGGGAAATGAGGTAGCCAATGGTTAAACCCACAAATTAAGAATAGTTATATGCTATTCAAACAAACTTAGCCCAGTATGGATTAGATGTGTGTGAACTTTGTATCCAAAGACACACTGCTTATCTCCTTGGGATTCTATAAACTGGTTCTCATTAGCATCATGTACACACAAATTATTTCAACAGCAATTAAAGCCAGTGAATATCAAAGCGTTATCACTGTTTAACGACCCCTGATTCTACGTAACAAAACAATAAAACCCAACTGCACTTGGAGTAAAGTGTGGTTCTCAGTGAAGGTTAACAGCATAAAAACTAAATGATTTGTTCCATTCTTTCAAAATCAGACACACGTGGAGAGGGGAAAAAATAACAGAAAGAGGTAGATCCCTTATGTTCAGAGTTAGCCTCGATCTAAACCTCTAAATTGTAAACTCATGGGATTATGCTGCATAGCATCTTGTAGGAGGTTAAAGCCCAGGCAGGGTTATTTACTAAAGGGGGAATTGTTAGGAATTCAAAGTGAATTCGCAAAGAATTTTAAAATTCTGATCAAAATATCCAAACTGGAATAATTCTCTTTTAATACTCTTTAAGTTCAGCAACTTTGGCCTGAAACTTTAAATCCACTTTCAATTCCCAACAATTCTCTAATAATTTCCAATAATCCCAAGTGTGTCTAATTATATATCCCAAGCTTGGATAATTACCAACATTCTTTTTGCATAAATTAAGGCACTCTGGATAAGAACGCTACATCAGATCTGTTCAATTAATCTTAAAAAATAAATAAAAGCTGCACAGAAAGAAGTAGAAATTAAGAAAACCTTGCTAACCATAATCTGAAGCGCTATAAAGGATACCTTAATTCATGTGATATCTGCATAATATATTATAATTGCAATATTGTATCGTAATATTCCAGCTCTGTATAGGTAAATGTGATTATGATTCAGAGCAATGATACAAGTTAATGCTTCTGATTGCAATCTGTTTGTATTAAGGACAGAAACACTCCTGTTTTCTAATCTCATACAGTTTTGTTCAGTTAATTGAATAATATATTTTCATTTTACCAATATAATACCAAATGCAAAACATAGCAGAGGGTGTGGTGTATCTGGTTATTTTAATGACAAGGTTGTGATGTGGAATTTTCACACCACGACAAAATGCGGAATTGTTGACTAGACAGGTTGCTTTATTAGATTCTGTAGATATTTTAAAACAATATTTAGACACTTTGTTTGCATAAAAAGAATATTCTGGGAGGAACTTTTTCAGGGGCCAAACCAAACCCTCTTGCTGTACCTAAATTGTTTTCCTACTGTCATGACTACTGGGCGACCAACTTAGTTTTAGTTGAGTTTACATAAAATATACCCATTCCTTTACTTATCGTTCTCAGCTTTTCTGAACTGAAGCATTTATCCCAAATGCTAAAAGGCTATGGTTCGCAAGTTGTCCTCAGATTTTCCTACCGCTTTGAGCTTTAATCAACTTTTGTTTGTTGTTTGCATTTTGTTCACGGGAAAAGTCCATGGAGGGCGTCTGTGTTCTTTGTCATCAATCCGTATCGTTTGCATGAGAAAAGTGATAAATGTGTGGAAGAAATCTCAACTAACTGACTACAAATAATTTTCATGGACAGAAAGAATTACTCAACTTTAGCATATTCTGAATATTTTGCTACTGTCAGGGTACCTGAGGTCTCTACCTCCGGAAGAGGTAGAGACTTAGTAGTTTGTCCTTCCGGCAGGGCTGCTTCTCCCATCCCTCGCGGCTCTCCTAGTCACTCACACGCCGGCCGCGAGGGATCCGTCCCCTTTTATAACGTCACGCACAGTGCTCGACGTCATGACGTCAGTCCGGACCGACCTGTCACTCAATTGACTGGAAGCCAGTCAGGACTCGTCGGAGGCGGGTCTACTCACTGATCCAGGGTATTTAACGCTGTTTCTCCCATTCACTCATTGCCCTGTCGTGGTTCTAGTCAGCCTAGTCACACAGTGCTCTTGTTTTCTCTTGTCTTTTGGTTCTGACCCGGCTTTGTTATTACTTACCTGTCTTTCTGTTATCCTTGACCCGGCTTGTCTCTCGCTTACCTGTCTTCTCGTTCCCTCGACCTCGGCTTGTCCCTGACCATTCTATACGTAGTATTACGTTAAGTCCGGCCATTCTAAGGTCCGGTATACGTATCTGCTACTCTTTGTACTCTGCGTGTTGGATCCCTGACCCGATCCTGACAGCTACAGAGTATAAATTGTGCTGTAAGTGTACTTTATCTATTTTTTGGTGGTGAGGTTTGTCTGGGTTGAGAAATACATGCTATCGCATATTACAAATTAGTTTGATCTATGTATAACACAAATCTATTTTAAACCACATATGTATTTTGTTTGCCTATTACTGAATACCACCCTAGTAGTTAACATCTCATATGCAGGATTGTGATTGAGTCTCTTGATTAAAATCAGATCCACATTGAAGGTATACGGGACGGAATTGCTAGAATTTCATGTAGTGTAGAGACCAAGAGGGCTCTCCACTAAAATGAAAATTTCAAAGTGAATTTCAAATTTAAGGCCAAAGTAAATAAACCCAAAGCATCGGTGACTTTCTACTTTTTTGTCATAAGGTTTTTCAAAAATGTAGTTTTTAAATTTGAAATTCACTTTGAATTCTTACTTTAGTAAAAAAAAAAAATGTGTAAAAACATGACGCCATCGCTCCAGTATAATAATTATTGGTTCATCAAATGTTTTTCATTCTTTGCTAGTAGTTATTCATTCTGTGTTGACTTTATCTTGAAGAAAGCTATTTCAGTTATGATGTATTACAGGAAAGAGAACTTTGGTTCTCGCTGCGATTAAGCGGTCAATATAAGTCAACGCACTCTCCACTCACTGTAGAAATAATAAATCTAACGTGACAATCAAATTATTAAAATTAGACCAGTGTATTTACATCAGCCATCAATCACTATTAAACTCCATAAACACTAAGGCAAAGACTGTCTACACATGTGAAGAATAAAAGTGTAACATTACCAAGTAACAAAACGTCACCTAAATCAGATGTGTCTTTTCTATAAAAAGCAGAAATGGCTAAACACATAACTGGTCAGGTAAAATATGAATATCATATTATCTAAAATTGTTAATTTTGGGAATTTAGACATCAATGCAGTTTAAACCATAAATCGTTTTTTAATGGGTTTATAACATGTGTGCCTGTTGGTGTCTTCTCACACTGACCCTGTTTCTACTGCACCCTATTTACTCAAAAATGAGCAATAAGATTACTGGGCACTTTATTAAATAGTATGTTGTGGTAGATAGGCAAACAGTTAGGAAAATGTAGACCAAGATGGAAAAAAATCCGAGTCACATTTTGACTAACTGTTTTGGACTAAAGTTGGCTGACAACTCACCATATCTCTACAGAGTACAGAGAGGTGTGATTTAGGTCTTTAGCAAAGGGATAATCAAGAACAGCCTGGCCCACTCATTATAAGCACGGTAAACGAGTGTTTGTGAACAAGGTACAAAAGTAGTCTGGAACAAGCTGAGGTCAGACTCAGTAGATGGATATGTGGACAAGAAAGGAGGGGATAATGCACCAAAGCTGCTGACAAAAGCCAGCATCCCAAAATTTCAAACAAACACATGTGCCTCTAACTAAAGTTGGAATGAGATAACTAACTGTTATATACCTCTTTTCTCTTGTATAGGATTTGTAAGTCTGTCAATGTACAGTCCCGGTGTATTGCCTTCTAATTTACACTAATTAATTCCAATATGGAACATATTACCTCTGAGCCACCAATATATTAATCTTTCCTATTCCACAACCGAATAGGTACGTTAACTACAAGAATCATGCTAGTTCAGCCTGCAAAGAATCCTTATATTTTGTTCAGTCTGCTCAGAACCTTGCCTTCCTCCTTACTCCTGCCTGACTGCTTCAATAGATACATTTGGCTTCCATTTACAGTTCCTCTGCAGAGTGGCAGAAGAAGACAACGTAGCCTTTTTAAGAAAAATGCATTTATCACCTGTGTAAAAACAAGCACTGGGGCAGGAAGTTGTGATGAGCTTTATGGGCTAAGTTTTGTTTTTTATTTGTTTGCAACAAGAGAAACTAGTTAACATGAGTACACGTGTTAAATGGAATGGGTTAATAAAGTATTTCATGAAGAGAACTGCAAATAAGAGGATAATAAAGTTGCAGTCAGGGAATGGAAAACAGAGAACTTCTGCAAAGTAATATGAATTGAAAAGGGCTGATTGCCCCCTAGTGGTTGATTTTGTCATGTCAAAAAAGATTCATCAGAAAATACTATTTTTGACATTAGACATAAGATTAAAACATATGGTAATTCTTTTCAATGGGGTCAAATAAAATATTTTAAATATAAAAAAAAGTAACATTATCATTTCATTTTATTATACTATCAGTTTTGTTGTGTTGGGTGTCCAGACCAATCTCAAAGACTGCAAATCCCACACAGATTCCTGCACACATTTATTTGTACTACAGTTAGACCTTAGAGAACATTTGAAGAAAAAAAAAGTTATTTTGTTGAATTAAAAAATTTTCATTGTTATGTTTTTCTTTCATTGCATATTGAGAGTCTTCCAATTTTGTAGAGTTTGGAATAAAGAACTGAAATATCCTATGGTTATGATGTTTCCTTTAGTTATCTGTAATCACTTGACATTTCACATTTTCTTGTTTGTTTTTTTGTTTTTGTTTTTTTTACATCCAACATATTACATGAAAATAGACACGTTATCAACATTCTAGCACAGCTCACCAGATAATCGGCCATTTTCAGAAGGATGTTAGATGTGTATAACCTAAAGGTCTGATCTCCCCAGGTACTTTTCACATAGATACAAGGTTTCTTTTCATGAAATGGCAAATAGTGATAGTTCCTATAAGGCAAAAGAAAAAAAGTTAGTCAAATCTGAAATTTACAAATATCAATCATTATGATTTATTTTAAGAATGATTTATATTTAGGTTTGTGTTTTTTTTTCAGTTTTCCTATTTAGGCTTCGATTTAGCATTTTTGGATATGCTTTTACAATTATTTAATATTTTTGGATACATTTGAAAATGATTTACTATTTTGAAAACTGTTCTGATATTTTCCTATTTTGTTACGTTTTGGATCTATTGAACTTTATATATATAAATAAAAATATTTTATAAGTCTATCTATAAATACTACAATATTTGAAAAGCTTACCGAAAAATATTACATTGAGATCTTTGTGTACAGAAGAGATAGAGGCCACATCTTATACATTTCACTCCAAGTGGTCATATGGTATTTGAGCTAATTCATGTTTTTTTACCTGTTTCCTTCTGTTATTATTGGTTTCTCTGGCAAAGTCATTGATCTAAAGGACATTGAGAGTTCAGGCGCAGGACCTTCAGCTTCATCAGTTGGTATGAGCGGGGCACTCTCCTCCTCTTCCTCAACAGCAGAATGTCCCTTTTTACTTTCAGATGGGCATGCCCCGTCCAGGACATTGCCAAAATTGCCTGAAACAATGTTAGGTTTCTAATATTATATAAGTTCAAAAAGTCTGAATATTATGCCTTTACAAGTAAGGTAGCCGTGAGATCCAATGTGTCAATATGTCATGTAAAACAGTGGGAATTTTTATGAGTTAGAAATAAGCTAATAAGGTAAAATAACTAGTACCATCTCACCATGGCACTAAGGAGTACCTCCTAAAAATTTATAAGTCTTTGGACCCTTTGGCTAAAAATACATCTCATGAGCAGCCCACTAGGTGGTCTTGGAATGATTGGGGGTTCTGCATATGCAGGGGGATGTGTAGGTAGGTATAATTTCTCCCTTTTTATTGCAAATTCTGTTTAATTTTAAAAAAAAAAATATCTCCTGCCCTATTTACAGCCTGCTAGACCATGCAAGAGCCTCCTGTGTGTGATTAAAGTTTAATTTACAGAGCAGGAGATATAAACGTCTAAAGTAAGTTAAGATATGATTGAAAATAAAACCATTTTTTTTTTCATGCAGGCTGTGTAAGTCAAAGCCAGAGGATGTGTGGCTAGGGCTGCATGGACATAATCAACTTAACTCCTAAATGGCAGAGAATTGAGCAGAGAGGCTGCGCATAATAAGCAGGTGATTACTGAATTATTATATGCCTTGCTCGGCCAGGTAGGGTGATGCAGCAATAGTGGGGTATAGAAAAGGTTTTGTGTGGGTGTAACATTAGCAGAAATTTCTAGTTGATTTTAAAAAAAATGCAAACTATGGCAAATTTAGACAGAATTTGGTTATTTGTGGACGGGGTTATAAACCTTAGTTAATACCCACTGTGTCGTATAGCAAATGCTACAATAATAATTATAGAGAATTTATCCACCCTTATAGATTCTGAGCAGGTAACATTATATAAGGAATATTCCAGTAATAGTTCAGAAATATTAATTACCAACAGTAACTTCAAAACTTATAGGCTTTTCCCCAATCTTCCGATCAATCAGTGTTGCTTCGTAAAATGAGCCGAAAAGAAGAAAGTCTTCAAATTTTTCTTCCGGCATCTAGGAAAGGATTTAAATGTAATTTTTATTATTACATTGTATTTTTTTTATTTTATTTTTTTACTTTCATAAAAAGCTTTTATCCAGAAATTGGTAAATTTGTCTTGATTAACATTCAACTGACATAATTTATGAGTAACACTATAACTGATATTAAAATGAACTTTATATATATATATATATATTTGCACAAAAAAAAGAGATGATTAGTTTATCTTTATATTTAAAATTAAACAATTCTATCGGTGATCACATAAAGTAATAGGAGCCTCTGATGAAATGTGTCACCTTTATATGGACTTAGTATCATGGAAAATATAGTGCACAAATATGTAGGTTGCTATGGCTAGTCATCGATGATTTTTCTGTTGAAAGCAAGCTATAACATTACTACAACTCAAACAGGTAATGTTATCATTTCTTATATTCTTTGTATATTTTATTTATATTACCGCCTGTTATGTTTTTCCTACAAATGCACTGTAATCAGTATTTCAAACTTTAGAAAAGAGGAGTTTAATATGCGAAACACACAGTTTATGGTACCCAGATACATAGCTAAAAAGTTGTTGTGAGAACTCTGTCAATTTGCCCCAAAGTTATTCTTAAACCATAGCAAATTGAATATTAAGTGCTTTCCAAATTGAATATTACTTCAAATGTGAATTTCTGAGCTTGTTCCTGAGTATGATCAATAAAAATTAGTTATGGATGAGATTCCTCAACTAAAGCAGCTTGGGGCAATCATAACACTTTGTGATCATCACAACAAGTCCAGAATATCTAGACCGTTTTTATGTATGAATATCACAAGTGGAACTTTTTGTTTCACCATGGCATTTACTTAAAGATCGTGAGATAATATCTTAGATCATGTAGAGGTATACCACAATATAAAACTACTCCAATGTGATCTGTGTAAATTGGTGCTTTGTTCCATCATCATCATCAAGATGAACCTGGCAATGTTTTGACCACAAGGTTCTTCGTCAAGCCTTAGAGTAAACAGTGACACTGGAACCAGGAACCCACATTGGCTCGTGTGTTGTATAGAAGAATACATGGCTCAATACAGCTACTATCAGAATGCATTTTCAGGTTTTATAGCATTGTTTTAATTTTAGATTTGCTTACTGTTGCCAGTAGAACGTGTAAGGAACGACTTCGGTTCAGGGGACTCTTGCAAAGTACAATCGTTTTATAAATCAGCATTGATAAGCACAATCTACCATGTTTACCATCCAAACTTGCTGTGAAAAGTAATTTTCATAGGAATACCATATTTGTAATATCGCTTGCAATATCTATATTTAATTGTGCTGCATATTTTTATCTAGAGCCTTCAGTTATTAGTGAATTTTCTAAATCTAGTACTTCTGTTTACTTTCGCTTAGAATTTCATCAACTAACATATTTAACTATTACTTTGACTGACGTATAAGCTGTTGTACTAAGTAATTAAGTAAATTGTTACAATCCAATAAAAAGACCAAAAAAGGGAAATAACTAAAATGTATTCCATCATTTAGGAAATATAACTTTAAAAAACTGCGAAGAATAAATATTTACTTTTCAATGCCATAAGGTTTAGTATGTTTAAAAACTAACCTCTAAACGTGTCATACCAAAATGTCTTGATTGTTTATGTTTATGGCCTCACTCAATATGTGTCACAGGCGGGCTGCACCTGACTGTAGGGCTCTACATCCCCCACCTGAGCTGCCACCGTACCCACCCGGGTCCGAGACACGGGCACTAACTACATAAGATAGAGGGGGACCACAGCCGGGGTACAAAATGGACGGGGGAGACGGCCTTTGTGAGAAACACAGAAGGGGGAATGGGGGATAGACAGGACACCAGTGGGTGACAAACAGGGACCAGACACACGATCAGGCACCACAACCACCACAGGATCCGGGGGACCTCTCAACCCATTAATATGACTGCAAGGGGACAGCCCACGGACATGCCCCGCCAATTAACAGCGCGAGACGCATTGATAGACAACCGGGTTACCCGAATACCAAAGTGACGAAAAAGAGACTGAAGGAGAGGAGGAAGTGAAGAAGGGCAAGGGTTGGAATGCACATATACCACACTATAGAACAGGAGAGACACCTAACGAATAGTGGGATAGGGATGACACCCACGACTGAGGAGAAAGAAAAGAGGGGACCTCACGGGGACACATAAGGGGATCCACACAGTAACCCAATTACCTAACCACAGGGGACCCACCTGCTCAGGTGCAATTGACTATTATATGCCACTAAATATAGCGATGCTTGTCTCTTATGTTTGTATTATACCTTTATATGTTTGTTTTTTTCCTTTTTGAACTGGAAATTGTATACTATCACCACAACCCGTGGAAATCTTCCACAACAAAAATAAAGAATTAAAAAAAAAAATCTAACCTCTTTAGGTACATCAAAGGATGCCACTTCGACCTGGATGGAATTAGTTTTATCTGTGGCAGCGGGTGCCTTAGCTTCATCTGATCCCTTCTCTCCTTTCTCTTTTCCTGAGCTTTTTGACTTTGAATCTTTAGTCGGGAGTTTAATATCCTTTAGAATCTTGGATAACTTGGATTCCTGTGCCCCTCCTGACAGAATCTCAACAGCAATTTCAATTAAGATACGCCCTCTAAAGGACACCCCTTCTCCATGGCCCTCATTGAGTTCCTGATGATCATCCATCAAAGTAGTGTTTCGAGGGGAACCATAAAGGTTAATCCAGGCAGGTCCAAAGGTCGGAAGAAATCCTATTAAGTGAAAACACATAAAATTACTTGTTAAATCTCACTTTGGTCACTGTTGCTACTCAGGTCAATAAAACACTTTTTACTAAGCCAAATTGGATCTTTGTTAATACACTTACATCATAAAGGTCCAAACTTTAAGGATATTACTCAAAAAATATTTTTGTTTCTAAGAAAGGATATTGGAGGAAAGAAAAGTATCATCATCTTTCTCATTGTGCATAACTACTTTAAATATGACTAAAATAAATCTTTATAGAGAATTGTGAAGTTCATTTCTGGAGATTCATTTCCATAGAATGAGGATATTTAAAAGATATTGAAAAGGACATAGAACAAAGCTTTACATTGGGATTTAAAATGAGTTTCCTATAAGGGAGCATATTATCTGTCAGAGTAATAATGTGATTTATTTATTAAGTTGTCCATGTAATTTGGAATATGTGTGGAGAACCACATGCCCCCTCCATATAAGGATCAGAGAACACATTTATAATATTCGGAAGGGGGTGGAAAACCACAGTGTTTCAGACCATTTTAAGAAAATGCACAATCAGGATCCAAGTGGTCTGGAATTTTTAGGTATTAAATGGGTATTTAGGGATTGGAGAGGAGGCGGTTTTATTAGGAAGATTGGACAGGAGGAGATGAAATAGGTCTTTTATCTAGCCTTTGGTCCCATATGGTCTAAATATAGATTTTGAAATGTGCAATTTAAAAAAAATTTAAATAATTAATTTAACATTTTTAATTTCATTCATTTTACATTTCTAATTTAAATCTGAATTTATTTCACATTGTTTTAGCACTTTGTGGCATATTTACCCCTTTTCGAGTACAGGACTCATTATAATAATTACAAAAAAATTGGAACCATTTTTTGGAGTTATTATATTTAATAGATTCTTTAATGATAAGATTTGGTTTAGAAGATCTACCGCTCTTATGATAGGATTGTAATATTTTTTTTTATGTTTCTTATTAGGGATTTTAAACATAAACATAAAGCTAATATGAATTGGAATGTAAGTGTAAAACTGTGATTATTGTGGCGAAACCAACCTCGCCACTATGAGCTGGAGAAGCCTGGTTGCTCGCCTGCTCCCTTTGGACTATGGACCAGACTTGAAAAAGGTTTATTTCCCCTGCCGAAAGGCAAACGAGCACGTGGCGGCGGCCATCTTAGCTCCCGAACAGCGGTGTCTTGCCGTCGAGTGTCTGGAACAAAAATCGGGCACTCGACTAAGCAAACACCGCTGAGACCTCCAGACTTCCATAGATCCGTGCCACAACTACCGAACGAGCCACCGTTCGGTAGAAAGACTATTGTACTTATGGGGATTCATCCGAACTTAGGTATAACTCTGGATGGCAATCCGTTCGGGACTTGTAACGTACGAACTGGGACTGACCGCAAGGCCAAACCTCATGGAACTATTTTCGGTCACTTTGCCTGTGCGGTTGGTCAATACTTTAAAGTCCCATAACTCCCGAACACTTTATCCGAATGGGCTGATTTTAACATATGTTGTTATTGGATTTGTGGATGTACCCCAAGTATTTAGGGTACATCCAAAACTTGGGTAAAACTATGTCCATGTTAATTGTGTTAACAGATAAGTTAGAGGGAGGAGATGTGTGGGTTGTACCTTAAACTGGATTGGTGTATCGTAAACCCCTCCCTTGCATGGGAGAACATCATATAAGCCTGTGTGTGAATAAATCAGTGTTGTTGCTGTTTAACCCTGAAGCTGGAGTGTTGTCTCTTTCTTGGGGGAAAGGGGACTGTATGCCGACTGCCAGGAGTGTAAGCTGTCCGTATTGCTTTTCCTGTTCGGCTGCTTCCAGGGTTCGTGTGTCTGCTGTTCGAAAGTTGGTGAATTCGTGCAGTTTGGGAGTTCGGGAAGTTGGTGCTTATAGTAGCTGCTGGTCTATCTAAAGGGGATTATCGCCTAAATGGATTTTTCCCCTTTTATGCTGAAAGGGTCTGTTACAATTATTATAAAGAGACTTTTTCATATAATTGCAGGATTCCATTTGTATGTAATTTTTCTTTTTTCTAATTGGAATATGAGCTTGTTGTAACGATATATATATAAGACGGACTGGAGTGGGAAGATACACTGTACGTTTGAGAAAGCTCCAGGAGGAGGGGCGAAATGCATCAGGAGCCGAAACCAGGAAGCATAGAAGGAATACATATCAGTACAAGCAACCAAGCCTAGGAGGGAAGTGGGATGCTTTGATACTGTTTGTATACCCCAGACGAACTATGCGTTTGATAGAGGGCTGGTGAGCTAATTCTGGACACTGATACTTGATGCTGCTAAATTGTTTTTTTATTTACTCTTTGCATAAAGTTGGTTTACTTAAATCTTTGGCTGAAAGTGTATCCATCGTATCCTACATGCTGAAGGGGCCGATCCTCAGTGAGTTTGAAAGTTGCGAGTGGTACTTTACAACTCTATGTTTGCGAGTTTTTTTACCTTCAGTTTATTTTATACTCTTTTGGCTTTATAACAATATTGCACTAGGATTTTTCCTTCCTAGACTCTCTTATTGTGGATTTCAAAATTGTGTAAGCATAATAGCTTGTTATAGTGTTTTTGGGTATCACAAAACCACTGACCATTGTCTAAAGATACACCTATTTTGCACTACTAATTGGGCACATATCTGCTAAATTATGAACACTATAGACACTTTTAATGATTTTTACAATTTTGCACGAGATATATTATATACATATTGGTATTGGTTTAATGTATTGCGCACCAACTTACTATATTTAATGAGGATATTTATGACAATGTTGCCTTACCTTTAGTATGCTAAACCTACCTTTGTCTCCATCTTGCTCATCAGAAATCTGCTTCAAGTCTATGAAATGCGTTGCCAGTGCCACATCATTCATGCTACCCTCATCCCAGACTTGAATTTTTACTCTTCGGCACAAAGGAGGAAACATTTCCTTGAATATGATCTGTTCATGCCATACTGGATCAGCACAGCTCTTCTGTGCTGTGGTTTTACCCTACATGCAAAAAAAACAGCAGAGTAATATGAGTTCTAAGTACACTGACAACCCGGTTAGTATATTAATGACATCTCAAAAAGTGCTGTATGTTTCTTTGCGTCAATACAGTGAATATGAACTCATTCTCAAATAAACTGACAATAAGGGCTGTTTTCAGAAATGTAGTTAAATATAGAAGATGTTGGAGCTTTAAAGATAGTTGATTACATTTTCAGAAATAATTCAACTGAAGTACACCAGGACCCAGTTAAATTTAACAAGACTTTCTTGAACAGAAAATATAAAATATGCTTTTTAATCGCATTTTATTTTAACATAGTCAACATTACTATATTTTTTTAACAAAACTTAAATCTTGTAACTATTTATTCATTTTATATGTATGTTTTTTTTCCTTTGTTTGAATTCAAAATTTTGATCAATCAAGAAACTAGTTTATTATTTACCATTTGACCTGCGAACATGACGACCACATAAGGATCTACAAGGTCCTTGCTATCACCAATAAAAGCTTTGGTGACATTTGCCATGAGGCTTGAGTTCATTTTTGGGAGACCTTCAGCTCTGTAGATCCGAACGTAGAATCTGGCCCAGGGCCTCTCAGAGGGAAAGCCTTTTGGTATCAGCAAGTTCCTGCGGTAAATCAAAGGTTAACTAATGAGATTTCATACACACTGTAACAGAGCTTGCGGCATCACTTTCTTTAGTTTATAAAAGGATCTAATAGCAATTTTTGTAAGAAAGAAAAACAGACAAACTGACAGATGAGAAAGTCATCAAGTTTACAAAGTATTGAGAATTTCTGAAGCCTTAAACTTGTTTGAATTAACAACTCGCTCCAGCAGATAAATTCAAGCAGATGATTTAACAAAATATCCCAAAAAAGATACATGTTCAAAGATATGATGAAGAAGAATCTTGGAGATGTATAGTCCAAGGATCTCCCATGACCCTTCTTTTTTGATACAGAGTTGTGCAATGTATGTTTGAACTATCTCCGTAGCTGAATTAGCATGTATCAAAAAAGTCTATAACACGTTGTAATCAGGTGGCTTTTCATTTTTTGGGGGGGTTTCTTAAACGCAAAAAAGTCTCCCTTAACAAGCTACCGGCATTATATCAGTCACTACATGAACCACACGGACCATATGTTTATTCAAAACTCTATCAGTTATATATTGTGTACAGATTTAACAAAAAACAAAAAAATGTTTGTATTGGAATACTACAGAGTTTTTCGTGAAGTCGCTTGCTTAGAAAACATGGTACAAGGAAAATGCTTATACAGGAAAAAAGAATATACCATTAGGAATTGTTATTATAGAGGCATATAAAGTATTTATGAATTGAAAACATGTATAGATGTACATGCAACAAATCTGCTATTATCTGACACGTCAGCTGTCCTGGATGACAATTCTTAAATATAGTTAACCAATACAGAAAGGTAAAACAATTAGTAGTTTATTTGGCGAGCCAGGAATTTCCAAGTGATAAACTATAATATAATGTTAGGTAAATTGAATTTGGCAGTATTGGTAAAATGATTACTAAAGTTCAACAACTAAACAGATGTGAGGAAAATGAGATAAAGTTTTACTTTTCGATTTGTTCTTCTGCATCACTTATTTTTTGGGACGATTGCACGCTGTCACCTTTTCCGGCAACACTAATGTCACATTTTAGATATCCTTTTGTGCCCGTTCTAATGTCGGCAGGGTCTGTGAGGACGGCCCATTTGTCAGAGAACTGGTGACCTGCAAAATAGGGGTATCTGTGAGCTTATACTGTTCTGATCTTTCCAAAGTGTTTAATAACAGACATTATTATGGATTGAGATTTTGTCATTTGAAGTGATTCTGTTGCCTAAATTACATGCAGCCAAACTTCGGCACTCTACTGGTTTTTCCCTGAAAATGAGACTGGGTTTTTGCTCTAAAAAATACACTAGGGCTTATTTTCAGGGAATATCTTATTTATATATATTACGGTTGGTCCTCACTTACGTTCTAACGACATGGTCGTGAAGCAAATTCGTCGGTAAGTGAGGATGCACTAGCAAGCATGTGGAAGAAAGCAGGTCTACGTTCGGGGGAACTGGCGCATGGAATCCTGCAAATCTATGTTTGGGGAAAATTCCCCAAACATAGATTTGCGAACTAGCCATGATCTCAACTAGAGCTTACTTTCAGGGTAAGGCTTATATTATGAGCATCCCATAAAAAAAAAGGTAGTCATGGCTTGATAGTTTTATTTTTCGGTATATGTAGCTTAAGTATACCAGCAATTATTTTATTACACTGGACTTAACTCTCATCTCTTTCTATCTGTTCCTATATGGTTATCAAATACCATACAGTGAATTGTGAAACTGTAGATTTGGAAAGGGGGGCATGTTTACTCTTATTTCACAGACTATTTGGCCTGAGTATTTTTAAATATTGCAAATGTATTAAACCCCAAAAAAGAATATTGCAATATTAGTGAATTCTATATACAATACTTATGTATAGAAAACCAAATGACAGTATAACTGTACTATTAGCGCAGCTGAACCCGATAATTGGATTGCTTATAATTTGTACTTTCATTAGATGTGTATCAAGACGAACACATGTGATGATGAATATTTTGAAAATAGCACAAAATGATGCTACTGGCAATCATCGAACCTCAAACTCAAAATCTCGATTTTATTACACATGGGAATATTTTATTTTAAGGCCTAACCCATCATTTATACTTTTAAAATATTTTTGTAATCACACTTTATAAGTGATTAGTGAATAATATACAGATAAAGAACGTTTAGATACCATAAGTGTGCATAGCATTTTTTATTGATGTCTAAGTGCGGAATGCGGATTGCATCTATTGATATAGACAGCTTACATTCCATTACATTCCAATTATAAATCTTACCTGGCTCATTGTAAACAGTTCCCAAGTCAAGTCTGAAAGAGCCAATTAGGATACTTCCTATTAACTTATGGTGCATAACCTGTAAATAGTAAATAATGTGAATAGAAATAACTCCTCTAACTTAACAGGGCAGGATTGAAATCTTAATATTTATGCTTTACTTTCTAGTAATTGGTTGTTTTTTGGGTTGTTTTAAATCCCCATTGTTTGGATTTTTCCATTCATATCGCTACATGTTAGGAATTCCAAGCAGGTTTGTGTAAATCAACTAGAATTATTCTCTAATCTGAACCATTTAGAAGAAATACAATGTAATGTGGATTATTCGATGGACACACCAGGCTCTGTAACACTACTGACTGTATTATGTAAGCAAAGCTTTATGGGCATAGCAACAGTTTCTGAGCACTGTACTTTAAGTGTCAGCTTTTCATTATATAATGGCAACATCTGAACTACAATTTGTGAAATCATATACAATACAGAACGATAGGAAGGAGAGGTATTAATAATGGCTTAAAGAGAAAACACATTTTATATAATGGACATTAATTTAAAAAAACACAACCAGCATAACTATCTGTAACTACAGAAACATACATGCTTGCTTTGAGTATCCCTTTAATTAAACAATCATACGTCCGGCCTTTAGATAAAAATATTTAAATTAGAAAAAATCTCTACTCAGTCAAAACATACTATTGAGTACAAAGCACATTATTTCTAGACACAAAAAGTAGCATGTTTTACTAAGCTTTCTTAGTTTTTAATTGTTAATTAGTTACTGTCTGAGACATTATTTTCTTGTGAAATACAGTCACGTTAAAGGCCCACTGTAGGCACCCAGACCACTTCAGCTTAATGAAGTGGTCTGGGTGCCAGGTCCAGCTAGGTTTAACCATTTTTGCTGTAAACATGGGTTAATCCTGCCTCTAGTGGATGTCTTTTAGTACAAATGGGTTAATCCTGCCTCTAGTGGCTGTCTCCCTGTGAGAAGACGCCAGCGTCCATAGGAAAGCATTGAGAATACTTTCCTATGGACTGGCTGAATGCGCGTGCGGCTCTTGCCGCGCATGCGCATTCAGCCAGGGACGTCAAAAGAAGGAGGAGAGTCCCAGCGCCGGGCTTTCTTGGAAAAAAGGTAAGGGATTAACCCCTTCCTCCCCCTCCAGCGCCACTGGATTGGGACCCTGAAGGTGGGGGCACCCTCAGGGCATTATAGTGCCAGGAAAACGAGTTTCTTTTCCTGGCACTATAGTGGTCCTTTAAAAGATTGATACAATGTATGGAAGCAGCATATCAGACACGGATTAAATAATTGTATTATACTTACAGACAGTTTGATAATTTTGTCAAAAAGCTGTTCTTGGGGTCCAATAAAATCAAAGACAAAATACTGTAAGAAAAAGTTAAAACGTGTAAAGATGGGGATCGGGAGTTTTAAACATTTATAATTGTAGCCAGAAGAGTTTTGCATTTTATCAATGTTTTTTTCTGTTACGTTGGCATCTTCTAAATTCATTCACTACAGCAATGTTTGTTTATACAATAGTTCTAACCCAAGTTTGTATCTCTGTGATATTTCAGTGGGTCCCCAATATGGAGAAGAGGCAATTACAATTATTTATGTCAACATATTAGCAGAACTGCACAATAAGTAAAACAAGAGAATAAATTAGCTCTAGCACACAGGTGTCCAACTTGCGGCCCCCCAGATGTTGCTGAACTACAACTCCCATGATTCTTTCAATGAAACAGATAGCCAGGGAATCATGGAAGTTGTAGTTCAGCAACATCTGGGGGGCCGCAAGTTGGACACCTGTGCGTCTAGCAGAACAAGTCTGACATACAAGAAAGTGGGTGAAGAGGGCCTTGACCCAGGGCCGTCTTTAAAGGGGGGCAAAAGGGGTAGCTGCCCCGGGCCCAGTTACTCCTGGGGGGCCCAAAGTAGCTGCCCAGTGGGATCCCTGCTGGCACACAAACCCTGTGTACTGCAGCACCTAATATAATCAGGGGCCCTCAGCCTCAGCCCCGTTCATGTCGCCTGCTGGGAGGAAGTGAGGTGATATCACTTCCTCCCAAGTAACAGAGTGCCGCTGGGGAGATTGAGGAGGCATATACAGGAGGAGGAAAGGGACTAAGGAAGTCAGACTCCCATCAGCCTTGGCCATCCATCTCACTGGACCCCAGGGAAGCCAACTTTCTGTGCCCAAAAGGTAACAGAGGGTGGCTAAAATATGATGTAAATTTATATATGTGTGTGTACCTGGGTTTGCGTCAATGCATCTGGCTATATGTGTGTGTTTGGGTATATGTGTGTGTTTATCTGACTGTGTGTGTGTATATCTGTCTGTGTGTATGTCAATGTGTGTGTGTATCTGACTGTGTGTATGTCAGTGTGTGTATTTGGATGTGTGTGTGTATTTGTGTGTCAAACTGTATGTGTACCTGCGTGTGTGGATATATATATGTGTGTGTGTCAGTATGTGTAAGTGTATCTATGCGTGTGGCAATGCATTCATCCCAGAATTCCAATGCCAACACTGCACACAGATACGCTAACACTGCACACAAATACACCCAGCGTTCCAACAACATTGCATACAAATACACCACTGCATATGTGTCTGTGTTCCTGTGTGTATCTCAGTGTTTGTGTAAGTGTGCATCTGTGTGTATGTGGCAATGCATACATCGCAGCATTCCAACGCCAACACTGCACACAAATACACCCCTGCATGTAAACCTGTGTGTCTGTGTGTATCTGAGTGTGTGTACATATCAGTAACAGTGTGTATCTGTGTGGATGTGCCAGTGTGTGTATCTGTGTGTGTGCACCAGTGTCTGTATCAAAGTGTGTGTATCTGTGTGTCAAAGTGTGTATCTGAATGTGTGCATGTGCTAGTGTGTGTTTGTATATGCCAGTGTGTTTGTGTTAGTGTGTATCTGTGTGTTAAGATGTGTTCATGTGTCCAGGTGTGTGCATGTATCAGTGTGTTTATGTGTGTATCTGCGTGTCAATGTGTATGTATATCTGTGTTAGTATGTATGTGCATACATCCAGGCAATCAAACACACCGCTGCAAACACAATCATTACATACAAACACACCCATGAATACAAACTCCAAAATTGTATACAAACACACCCTTTACTCACCAATGATACACACAAATGTACATCTGCATCTAAAATACAACACTACGTCCAAACACACCCTTGCATGCAATTACAAGCTTTACATACAAACACACCCCTTTATTAAAACACTAAAATTATATACAATCACCAACTCAATACACAAAAGCAGAACTGCATTTAAAATCCAACACTACATACAAACACACACCCCTGCCATCAAACGCAAACACTTCACACAAGTACACCGCTGCATTCCAATGCTAACATTACATACAAATACACCCCTACATGCACACATATACTCTATACAAAAACATGCTTACATTCAAATTCTATCTATCTTTTCTCCACTCTTGCGCTATAGTGGAGCCCCCAAAAACATTCTTGCTCCACAGCTTTCTCTACATTAGTTCCATCAGTAGGTTGGGGTGGAGGCCGTAACTGCATGCCAGGGAGCTGGGGGTTGGGAGTGGGGTGGGGGGGGGGTGGGGTGGGGGGGGAGGGCAGGGTACAGGGGGCCCAAGCAAATGCTTGCCCAGGGTCCAATCGATATTAAAGACGGCCCTGCCTTGACCAAGTGTACAATCTAAAGGGATGAGGGACAAATACACAGAGGAAAAAATGTATATAGATGCTTTACAAAATATAGCTTACAGTTTATTACATGACATTTAAAAATGGGTCACTGATGAAGAGGTTACCAAGTAAATACCATGCCTTTGAATTGCAGCTGTATCCAAAAATTTTAAGACTGTGGGCTGGCAAGTTAAGGTCAGTGATGTGCACTGATTTGCAGGCCATCACTTTAACTAGGATTGACCTACAAACTTTGATCTGTTGTGGGTCACATATAGCAAGGAGCAGTGTTAATTCTGTCCACTAACAATTTTAGTCAGATTTTAGTCGAGTGAAGTTTTTAAGAATTAGTCGACTAAAACTAGACTAAAACGAGAACAATTCAAACTAATAAAATACGACTACGGGGGGCGGGACCGGACCGCCGAGCTGGACGGTCGCAGGCAAGTGGAGCTCCTGCACCAAAAACCTAATGGTGAACTCAAAACATGTATTTTTCTGGACCAACTGACCGACAGCCACGGCGCCCGACGCAGAAAGACTGCTGGAACCAGGGAGAGGCTGGCTCTCCGGGCTTCAGTCCCCTGGCGGAGAGGCTTTTGGTGTCTCAAGCAGAGGCCTTCTCCGGCGGTGAGTGGGGCGGACGGCCGCTGCCCCACTATCCTGCACTCCAGCATCCAGCCCAGTGCGTGCACCCGAGCGGATCCGGCCCCGTTTCCCCCCCCTATGGACCGGGGGGGTGATCCCGGTCCTCACCCTAAAAGCCTGCTTGAGCCACAGTGGACGAAACTGCTGCACCTAAAATGGCGGCCGCCATGTGCACAAGAGAGAGGAAGAGGATCAGCACCCTCCCTGTGCAAGCGAATGATACCGCGGCTGAAGCCCCCAGACACTGCCACGCAAGGGATTAAAATCCCTACCATCTACCCCAACAACCGTCCATATCGACATCAGCCACACAGGGGGGACAGAATTATCCTGCGCCCTGATAACAGCAGGCTGCAAGGACCGAGCAGGGTGCCATGCAGGGTGCCCCTGCAAGAAACTGGACCTATCACTCACCCTTCGTCCAACCTGCCGCCCAGCGACCGCACGAAAACTACACTGAGCCTCCCATCACGGCTGACCCAGACCTCCAAAGGCCCATCCACGCCATAAAGCAGCTGCAGCCCCTGTGACACCAGCGTGCAACCCACAGAACAGCAGAGCTGAACAGCGGTCAGACGCCTGCTCCCCCGCTACATTACATTAAACGAGCTGAACTGGCACCGGTTGGCAGTGGGACTCCCCCCTCCCCCCCCCCGAGTACGGTCTCAAGACCATCAAAATGGCGGCCCCCGTGGGGACACAGCGGACAGCCCGGGCTGGCATGGGTGATAATAACGACAGTATTACAGAGACTGTTGATACTACTAAAATGTATGATGACAAAGCGACAAATGTTTAAAGCGACAACAGTTAATGCGACGAATGCTATTATTTCTGTGACCGATGAGAGCACTAAAGCGACTGACCATAGCATTAAAGCGACCGATTATTGCCTGAAAGCGACTAACAAATATCTAGCATGACCATCATTTACAATGCCTAGGCCCTAACATGTCTGTACAGCTACTAAAATCCTAGCATGCGACATCTGTACAACTAGTGTAGACTATGACTAAGCCTTATTACCATATAAATCTATTGTGTAAGCTGACCTTAGGCTGACTATAACATAACAAAAAAAAAATTGTGCCTGTTAATCACTGGTCCCGCTTGTTTAGCGTGGAAAATGCTTGGGGATTGCTTTCGGGGCCCCTCATGCCTATCTGTAATATCTATGCGCACTACCAAAATAAAGAATTTAAAAAAAAAAAAAAAAATACGACTACAACTAAAATGGCATTTTTAGTCAAAAGACTGAATAAAACTTACTTAAAATTTGCCTCAAAAATTAACATTGCACAGAGGGGCTGTGGAAGGGGCAAAAGAGACAGATCAGGTCTTGGCACTTGGAGAGGCTGGGAGGACACACGGAGATAAAGAGGGTCTGGGGAAGGGGCAGGAAAGACAGATAGAGGGTTTAACTAAACTCATTAGATGGCTATTTAGATGACTAAAATACGACTGAAACTAAAAGGGCTTTTTAGTCAAAAGACTGACTAAAACTAAATTGAAATTTGCTGCCAAAATCAATACTGGCAAGGAGACCACCATCTACAGTGCATGGAACTTTGAAAGAGTATTTTTTTTTCTGGCGACTTGAGATTTATACAAAAAGCTTTGTTCACTCTGTAACTTTTTGCAGTTTGGCTAGTGCATCAGACGAAGAAGAAATTGAAGAAACAGTTCTAAAAAAACAAAACAAAAAACAAACTGACAGATACATGAAACAAAACATCAATTTAATTTATTATTTCCAAAGTCGTACATGGTATTTTTCAAGGAGGCTGTAGGAATAAAATGGATTATTCAAAATATCTTCAAAATATTTGAATTAACATATGTGAAAGTAGTAAATATTGCAAGTCGTATTTATTTAAGGGAACATGCAAAGCCAATATAACCACTGAAGTGTGTGCAGTGTGCAGCAATGGTTATGCTGCAAGGACTGTCCAGCAGTTGTAGTTATGGTGTTTAGAATGTTCTTTTAAGCAGATTAACCCTTTCAATGCAAACAGTAGCAAAATTGTATGTTTGAAAACAAAAAAAGTTCCTCCCCTACTTGCTATATTCTCTATATAAAACATATTTTGTTATCCCTTATGATCAAGCATGGAGCAGAAGTGAAATCTGTTCTCCATCATCGTGTGAGGTCACTGTGTGCGTAGCCTTGTGCCCTCAGTTTATATACATTTACAGCATTACTTTAAAAACAAAAAACAAAAACAAAGACATGTTTTAGCTTTTCATGCTAAATAGGGAGACACAATAATGATGCTATATCTACCTGACAACAACTTTATTAAACGTCCAAAAAAGACGCACCATAAAATGGACAATGATAAGGTTGGGATAACTTGTTAGGGTTTGGGATGGTAGTAGTGTTAAAGAGAACTAGGTTCGGGGCCTGCTCAGAGTTATGGGTACAAGGACTTAGTGTTACACCTATCTTAAAGGTGCTGTGGACTGTAACTTCCATTGGTCCCTGCAGATAAACAAAAAATGTGCAGGGTACCTTTCAATATCCCTGTATTGTTTTTAGAGCTACATGTATTTGTAGTGTTTAATTTTTAAGGAACACTGCAGGACCACAGCAGAAACACTGATTTGCCCTATTTTTACAGCAAGTTTTTTTAAAGTTAGTGGAATCCAGGAGATCAATGGAGCAGGGAAAGCAAGACACAAACCTCACTGCACACGTCATCTAAACCGGGAGTAATTCGACACATTCGGCATTTCAAATGTGGACTACATCTTTTCGGATACTTTGCCACCCTTATGTGGGAGACGTTTGTCCTTAATGTGGGAGAAGTAGTCCTCACCATCTGGAGTTCCAAAGGTTCCCTAACCCTGCTCTAGACCAACAAGAGGGTAACAAATTGTGGAGCAGAAGTACAATGCATTTTGGCATTAAGGGTTCCAAGTAGCACAGGGTGTAAGATGTATCTTTACTATTCACTATAGAACACTTCTATCACCCACCTCATTGTAAAATGGGGCATTAGTTCCTTCTTTAACTGTTGTCTGTTTCTTTTCATCACCGATTTCTATAAACACAATAGGATCGATGTTTTCACCAATCAGCTGCCTGGCTTCTGTGATCGTTATGGCAATCTGTGGGGAAATCACAATTTTCCGTTGACTGTTTGTCTTTGCAAAAGATATTATAGCAGAGTAATGAAATATCAGCTGTACATTTCAGGTACGGAGAAACGGGACAATTTGAAGGATTAATCGAGTCATACATAGAATACTTGCACAATTTCTATACTTAACTGGTAGGTTTGAATTCGTGTCTCTCCTTCATGAATCTTGGCGATCAGCTTTGCTCTGATGGATTAATGAGAAAACACATAGTTTTATGTCAAAATTAAAATAAATAAATGCAATATTTTAAAGATTGATTTAAAAAAAGGCTGGATCAACAATGGTTTAACTGGAAATGTTACACTTGATCTTTAAATATACCATGGAGAATTAAAGTTGACTGTATCTCTAATAGGATCCTATGGGTCTCTTACCAATATTCCACATTAACTCCATGGATGCTATATTTTGAGTGTCCCCAATAGTGTTTCTTTCCCTTCATATTTCTGAATGTTCCGTTCACACCCAGTGTCAGTTGGTAGTTTCTGGGTTTTCTCTAACTTGGGCAGAGTGTATAAAAAGTAATTTTTTTTCATTAGTAAACTAGACTAGCTGTACTAGGGATCCAATCCTCTATACTCATCATCTAAAACATGGCCTCCAGATAAGTAAGATGAGGCAGATTCTCCTCTGGTAGACATGAAGATGGCCCATTTTGGTGATGTGCAGAAGGCATCGTATAGCTGGGTGTGAAAGGAGCAAGATGCTATCTGCAGAAGTAATATGTGCTACCTGACTTTGAACATTAAATGCCCTTTTACCATAAGAACATTTGGAACTATCTTGTTTCACCAGCACTAAAGCACTCACATACACCTCCCACTACAACACTGCATTACATCACATTTAGTCCTATCATGCACATAGATACAAAGTCAACGGCAATCCCTTCTAGCCCGCACTATCCTAACCCAGAGAATCAACTGATCAGATGAATTTAATATATACTATAGGCATCAAAATAACTTTAGGTTAATGAAGCACTTTGGGTGTATAGATCATGCCTCTGCAGTCTCACTGCTCAATTCTCTACCTTTTACGAGTTACGAACACATATAATTATTTTAACTCATAAGTGTGATCGGCACCTTGAGTTTATCCATGTATAAAACTGGAAGAGTCTCTGTTTTAAAGTCAGCAATCGTAATTTGAATGCTGGGGAATCAGCGGGATGATAAGTGGAACAGAAAATATATAGTTTCCATAAATCTCATTATTTGTGCTGTATATATTTATATTGCAATAAAATGACGTGTCTGCTTGGAAGTGTTCTAACTGGACCATTGTACAACGAATGATGACGAAGCAGGATAGAGTCCATCTTTGCACGTCCACTGCCATACAATCGTGTAACGTTCCTTCCCTTTTTCACTTAGAAGACATTTATTACCTAATGAAGTAAGGGAAGATCTAGGTAGAAATAAGCCTTGTGTTAAATAATACCTTTTTTTCTGCATCCCCATCGACAGTGAAGTGCTTGAGGTAGACAGGTCACTGAGTAAGTTCTCATTGCTGCCCCCAATTTCATTTCCTGTGCCATCGCCATGAAGGCTGTCCGTGTCATCCCCTAAAATACCAACACGCACTGTAATAAGCGACGTACACCGTGCTACATCATCTGGTTATCCCTGCTTTAACACAGGTCTGTCAATTAGCAAATCATTCACTTTCACAGAGTTTCTAGTTTAACACGTTCTTAAAATAGCATCTGGTCTGAAATATGAATGTTTTTTTCACTAAAGTGACAATTGTCAGGAATTGAAAGTGAATTTAAAGAAACACTATAGTCACCTAAATTACTTTAGCTAAATAAAGCAGTTTTAGTGTATAGATCATTCCCCTGCAATTTCACTGCTCAATTCACTGTCATTTAGGAGTTAAATCACTTTGTTTCTGTTTACGCAGCCCTTGCCACACCTCCCCTGGCTATGATTGACAGAGCCTGCATGAAAAAAAACTGGTTTCACTTTCAAACAGATGTAATTTACCTTAAATAATTGTATCTCAATCTCTAAATTGAACTTTAATCACATACAGGAGGCTCTTGCAGGGTCTATTAAGCTATTAACATAGCAGGGGATAAGAAAATCTTAATTAAACAGAACTTGCAATAAAGAAAGCCTAAATAGGGCTCTCTTTACAGGAAGTGTTTATGGAAGGCTGTGCAAGTCACATGCAGGGAGGTGTGACTAAGGTTCATAAACAAAGGGATTTAACTCCTAAATGGCAGAGGATTGAGCAGTGAGGCTGCAGGGGCATGTTCTATACACCAAAACAACTTCATTAAGCTAAAGTTGTTCAGGTGACTATAGTGTCCCTTTAAAGTAAATTTGACATTTAAGACTACAATAGCTGAACTGGAAAATATCTCCAAGTCAACTGCTGTGGTCTTAAATTCTTCACATTGAATTCACCTCATAATCCCAACATTTCCCATTTTAGTGAATAGTCCTCACAATCTTTCTAGCTGTCTGGGTTACAATACGTGTTATAATAAGCATGGAATACACTGCGTGCAGAATTATTAGGCAAATTAGTATTTTGACCACATCATCCTATTTATGCATGTTGTCTTACTCCAAGCTGTATAGGCTCGAAAGCCTACTACCAATTAAGCATATTACGTGATGTGCATCTCTGTAATGAGAAGGGGTGTGGTCTAATGACATCAACACCCTATATCAGGTGTGCATAATTATTAGGCAACCTCCTTTCCTTTGGCAAAATGGGTCAAAAGAAGGACTTGACAGGCTCAGAAAAGTTAAAAATAGTGAGATATCTTGCAGAGGGATGCAGCACTCTTAAAATTGCAAAGCTTCTGAAGCGTGATCATCGAACAATCAAGCGTTTCATTCAAAATAGTCAACAGGGTCGCAAGAAGCGTGTGGAGAAACCAAGGCGCAAAATAACTGCCCATGAACTGAGAAAAGTCAAGCGTGCAGCTGCCAAGATGCCACTTGCCACCAGTTTGGCCATATTTCAGAGCTGCAACATCACTGGAGTGCCCGAAAGCACAAGGTGTGCAATACTCAGAGACATGGCCAAGGTAAGAAAGGCTGAAAGACGACCACCACTGAACAAGACACACAAGCTGAAACGTCAAGACTGGGCCAAGAAATATCTCAAGACTGATTTTTCTAAGGTTTTATGGACTGATGAAATGAGAGTGAGTCTTGATGGGCCAGATGGATGGATTGGTAAACGGCAGAGAGCTCCAGTCCGACTCAGACGCCAGCAAGGTGGAGGTGGAGTACTGGTTTGGGCTGGTATCATCAAAGATGAGCTTGTGGGGCCTTTTCGGGTTGAGGATGGAGTCAAGCTCAACTCCCAGTTTCTGGAAGACACCTTCTTCAAGCAGTGGTACAGGAAGAAGTCTGCATCCTTCAAGAAAAACATGATTTTCATGCAGGACAATGCTCCATCACATGCGTCCAAGTACTCCACAGCGTGGCTGGCAAGAAAGGGTATAAAAGAAGTAAATCTAATGACATGGCCTCCTTGTTAACCTGATCTGAACCCCATTGAGAACCTGTGGTCCATCATCAAATGTGAGATTTACAAGGAGGGAAAACAGTACACCTCTCTGAACAGTGTCTGGGAGGCTGTGGTTGCTGCTGCACGCAATGTTGATGGTGAACAGATCAAAACACTGACAGAATCCATGGATGGCAGGCTTTTGAGTGTCCTTGCAAACAAAGGTGGCTATATTGGTCACTGATTTGTTTTTGTTATGTTTTTGAATGTCAGAAATGTGTATTTGTGAATGTTGAGATGTTATATTGGTTTCACTGGTAAAAATAAATAATTGAAATGGGTATATATTTGTTTTTTGTTAAGTTGCCTAATAATTATGCACAGTAATAGTCACCTGCACACACAGATATCCCCCTAAAATAGCTATAACTAAAAACAAACTAAAAACTACTTCCAAAAATATTCAGCTTTGATATTAATGAGTTTTTTGGGTTCATTGAGAACATGGTTGTTGTTCAATAATAAAATTAATCCTCAAAAATACAACTTGCCTAATAATTCTGCACTCCCTGTATACACATGAGGGGTCTGCTCTGCAATGTTTCTAATGTGCCGGGATCCCAAAGGAACGGCCATGATTAGTTTATTGATTTTACACCAAGAGTGGGGCACTGGGTTCCTAATTCTGCCATATTTTCCTGCACACATATCATTTTCACAGAAAGATTAGAGGCAAATGAAAATTGTTGCCTGGCAAAGTATAGAATTCAAATGATGCCGGGAAAATATCAGATTTAAAGGAAGACTGCAGCATAAGGAATACATATCTATATTCCTAGTGCTACAGTATTTATGCCCCTACTTAATTTTTGTGACCCCGTGGCCTGCAAAAAAACAAAAACAAATTAAAAATAAAATCTATTATTTACTCACCTTCTTTCCAGTGTCGCGTCTACCACAACGCTGCCGCAGCCCCCTGCTAACGCAAAGCTCCTATGATTCTACCTAAGAGAATAATTGCCTGCAATGATTCTCTGTGGAAGATCGTGATGGCACTGCGCATGCGCACATGATGCCATGGTATGTTAAGGTATGAGAACCAGGAAGCACAAACCTGGCTCTCAGACCCAGAGGAGTTGGAGGTATGGCTTGATGTCTAATAAGTAAAATATTTAGATTTGAGGCCCCTAGAGAGGGGGGAACAATTGTAGGCACTATAACAACTTCATCCAAATAAAGTTGTTATAGTGAGTATAGTGTTCCTTCAAGAATTATTTCATGAGCGTGAAGAAGTGATACATGTTCCAGCAAACATGACTGATATCCACCAGCAATGATCTATAAATCATTCTAAACTGGGCCGCGGGGAATTTATACTGGGCCCTTGTCTGATGCCTTCATGCTTCCCACTAGGGAATTGGAGTTTTCTTGAGGTTTATCTTGCCTTCTTAATTCAAAACAATGAATTTTGAAGTTATTTGCTAATTTACAAATTGTAATGAATTGATTGGATTTCAATGTGTTACAATTCAGAATTTAGTAAATAAAGCCTTATTGTCTATAGAATCCAGCGTTTTTGCACAACAGGTGCACTTTTAGTGTATGAAATGAAAACAGGAGAGAGAAAGTAGTAGGGTTAGTCACAAAAGTGAGAAATCAAAGTAATTTTTTACATTTAAGGTCAAAATAGCCGACCTGGAAAAAATTTCTAAACCAGATCTGCTTTCAGTTCAACTACCCTGGCCTTAAATTTGAATTCCACTTAGAAGTCTTACTTTAGTAAATAACCCTGTGTGTGTTCTGAGTGTGAGAACATGACTTGGCTTTGGTTCAAACTTCGAAACTGGGAGTGACCGCATTGCTTCATTGTAACTCATACTGACAACAGTATCTGTCATTAGCCCTGAACGAAGTATAACCACGCAGTCTGATTGCTCTCTCACAGTCACTGGTCAGGGCCCAGTGTTTATTTACTAGGCCTTACCGTGTGCACCCTTGTTTGCGATCGTTAATCCCTTGTCGCCTTTCTTCTTTTTCTTGAGGTGTAGCCCAGAGAACAGCCCCTTTCTGGAAATAAATGCAGACTGTTACAAAGTAGCAAAGATCACGCATTTATATAAAACTCTCCTAGACACAAATATTAAATTTTATCTGGGATTTAATTCACATAAAATGGGTTAAAGGCCTCGGAATTCGGATTAACCATTTAAAATCCAGTGGGATAAGAAAATTAGATTTTTGAAATGAACCTTGTATTCCTTATCTGGTGAGAGACAGCTGTTTGTGAACGCGTTTCTTGTTAACTTATAATGATATGTCTCTAACTATGTCTAAATAATTATTAACTAATAATTACTTCAAAAATGGCAAACCTTAGGTAAAAATATCTGGCTGGAAAAAATTCCCAAAGCAGCTCTAATTACAGCGGGGATCATTTTGTTTCAGTTTTGCCAGTCAGAATTATTTCACGAAAATTAAAAATGTAGTCAATAACCCTGTCTGTGTGGAGGTCCATGAGCTTACAACATGAAGGAGACAGCTCCGAGTAAAGGGGCGCCTAAGCATCATACCCATCTATGAGGCCAGCAGTGGTTATGGTTCCAGGCATCCCCCATTGCCATCCCATGATTAAGAGCAAAACTGTTTTGAAATAGTGTGATACTTACCTGCATCCAGCCTCTCTTTACAGATATTTCTAAAGTAGTAGTTACAACTTCGAAATCAGCGACATCATTTCTGTTGTCCATCTTTGGATTAAATTAATTGTCTGGGACCAAAGAATGTTCAAGTAAAAGGAGTGCTGCACACAAGTAAGTTTACGTGGGAGGTCTGTGGGGAAGGGTCCGCAGCCCACCAGGAACAACAAGTAATAGAGGTCTACAGGCGTCACAACATAGGGTGAAAGCAAAAATATAAATTTATTGGTGATCAAAAAGGGGGAAAAAAAGATACAACGTTTCGGCCTAGCTGCCTTAGTCATGTATCATAAGGCGAAACATTGTATCTTTTTTTTGTCTTTTTTGTCCTTTGTCTCAATTTGAATTCCCTGCAATTCTCACGTTTTAGATTAGACAAAATAGGCGGATTCCTTCAGTGAATGGGCAGATTCTAAATGGGAGTCCACTGATTGAAAAAATGAATGGCCATATTCTCAATTTAAATAGGCAGTCTTACCATGAATAGGCAGGTTATTAGTTTAAATCGTCTGAGTCTTGGCATATATAAGGTTCTAAGGTTAATGAGTTACTCCAACCCATTTTTACTATAATTTTTTTAAAATCTATAATGCCCTATTGGGCACTAGCAACATTGTCCTACCCCTGTTTTTCATCCCAAAACCAAATAAACAAGTTAAAAGTCACACTGAACCCAGAGCCAGGCTAGGTTCTCCTTTAGTGTTTCCATGCCCCATGCATTGACTGATCTCCAGGTTCAGAGTGCACGTGCCCACTCTGAGCCGCAGAGTGGAGGGAGAATGTATAGGGTGGATAAAGGGTGCGGATTGGAAAATAAAATATTAACAAACAATGTAAGGAGGAAGAGACACAAAAGCTTGCCCTCACAGACGCACTCATAGAACTGCCTACCAGGGTATAAACGGATTACGCATGTTGCAAGCGTTCAGTGATTTTTGCGCAGAATTATCTCTGCTTGTGCCGAATTTCAAACAGAAACATACAGAGTCCTACCACCATGACCCATTCTAAAAGCAGAAGTGGTCATGGTGTTTAGAGAGTAACCCTTTAAATGGGCAGAGTCTCAGTCTGAATGAATATTGTTTCAGTGCCAAGATAGACAACCCCATGGACTATTTATTAAACCTCTAAAGATTTTAAATTATTATAAATAAAAGATTTTAAACTGCAGAGGAGAGGACAACAATGTTTAAAAATGCTCATTATTGTAAAAAAATTTTAATTCTGCCATAATCCAGAAATGATTCACACATATTTAGATTGCTCCTGTGATCATTCTGTTAAATGATTCTGTTACAAAAATAGCCCTTGATATAATGTGAAACACAGATATCATTCTCATAGAACAAGTATAAATCCCCACTGGCAATTGGCAAGACTGTGCGATAACCTTCTCAGGCACAGGGTACAGAGGAAACCTATCAGTCTTTCTCTAAGATAAAAATCACAATTTTCTTCAGCTAAATCTCATGTAATTAGATTTCATTCTAGACCGTATCACTTTATTCTTTCAGTACTAAAGCTAGCTTTTTACTTGAAGAAAAGAAAATACACAGACATGGATGAACTAGACAGTAGCGTACAGAGTTAAGGTCACCCAGGGCAGAACAATATTTTGCACCCCCTTTCCCCATGTACTCCCCCATGTACTCCTTCATGTACCATCCCCAGCCACCATCCTCAGCCCACATCCACGCTGCCCTCTAGTTGAGAGGCTATTTAAACACGTCAAGACTATAGCATATATTGATATAGTGCAGTACAATTTTTTGCCATAAGCACTTCTTAATGCAATGGAAAAAAATATAACTGGTGACAAATTTAAACATGTTTTGTGCGTTTGATAGTGATGGCATTTGAATGCAGTTGTATGTTTGTATCTACTGTTGCTACTTGAAATAGTGGTATACTTGTGTTTACAATGCCCAACACAGTTACACAAACACACACAGATACACACACTGACACACACAGATACACACTGACTTATACACACATTTGCACACCAACTGACACACTCTCATTGACAGACACACTCACTGACAGACACACTTACTGACAAACACACACACATACAGTGACAGGTATACTCACAGGCACAATCACATATTTACACATTCTTGCATACACATAAATTATAATAATTATTTTTTTAGGCCTTTGGGAGAGCTGGTGTGGGTCCAGTGGGGATCTTTTCCCTGCGGTTAAGTGGAGATTTCTTCCTTGGGTCCAGTGGGGAATGGATCTTCTCCTTGGGGTCCAGTGGGGAATGAATCTTTTCCCTGAGGTCCAGCGGGGAATGGATCTTCTCCTTGGGGTCCAGTGGGGAATGGATCTTCTCCCTGGGGTCTAGTGGGGAATGAATCTTCTCCCTTGGGGTCCAGCGGGGAATGGATCTTCTCCTTGGGGTCCAGTGGGGAATGGATCTTCTCCTTGGGGTCCAGTGGGGAATGGATCTTCTCCCTGGGGTCCAGCGGGGAATGGATCTTCTCCCTGGGGTCCAGCAGGGAATGGATCTTTTCCCTGGGGTCTAGTGGGGAATGGATATTCTCCCTTGGGGTCCAGTGGGGAATGGATATTCTCCCTTGGGGTCTAGTGGGGAATGGATATTCTCCCTTGGGGTCCAGTGGTGGATGGATTTGTCCCTGGGATCCAGTGGGAATCTTCCAGTTTCATACTGCTAGCTGTTGACGCTGGAGTGACCTCATAATTACCCTCTGAGCACCAGCACCAGAGAGCGCACAAGGCAGCAGCGAGGAACTAGAAGAACATCATCAGGGCTCCCTAGCTGCCGCCACCACCTGCTCTTTCCCCCCCCCCGCCCGGTATATTTTGGCAGAGTAGGCACCTGCTGTCTGGCGTAAGCAGGTTCC
Organism: Pelobates fuscus; assembly: GCF_036172605.1. Lineage (NCBI taxonomy): Eukaryota > Metazoa > Chordata > Amphibia > Anura > Pelobatidae > Pelobates > Pelobates fuscus. The sequence goes on from NC_086320.1 coordinate 36,807,142, forward strand.
TAATCTGACTTACTAAATAAGTGCCTGCATCAGGGCCTCCTCTGACAGGCCATTGGCTCACTCCTCTTGGCACCACCCCTACTTTTGCTCCCAGGGCAGCTGCATCGCCCCTCCCCTGGTTGTTACGCTCCTAGAACTAGACAAAGATTTACATGCATTCTTGAAATCATTCATAGACAGGGTCATTCACTAAAACGTGTACTACCAGGAAATCACAAGAAAACTTTCATTTTAGGGTCAAAATATTCTTATTGAAAAAAATCTCCAACTCATCTCTGTTTGCAGCTCAGGTATTCGGGCTTTAAAGCAACACTCCAAGTAAATAATCATTACAGCGGTGTGTAGTGGTTATGGTTCCAAGAATGAGCTGGTACCCTTCCCAATGTAAATCATCAAACCATTTGCTAATGGTTTGACAACTTACTTGGAGTCCACTGGGCATCAGTCACCACCTCCATGAGAGCCAAAAGCTGTCTACATTGACCGAATACCGGTGGTGCAGGGCTTAGAATGATCAATGGCTTATAAATGTATAGAATATATATGCTATATAAAGGGCAGCAATTAGGGAGTTATCTTCTAAACAGATGAAAAGCCATTTTTAATAATTTGATCTTTCAGACAGCTGTTTAGTAGATAGCACTTATGTGAGATTGCCTTTTTGAGGATACCATATTAGAGAGCTATTGACTAAACACAACAGCTGCCCAATTTGGGACCCTTAAGTATGACAATCAAACATAAAAATATCAACTGACGAAGGTAACTACTAAACAAATAAAACTTGAACATTAAGGGGAATTTTTTTCCCCTAATTTACCTGTTTTAGTTGCTTAATAGATATAATTTGTTACCTAATAATTAATTTTACCCTAGTTTGGTATAATTAATATGGGAATCCAGTGAAAGGATACCAAATCATGGAGCTATTAACAGCTGAAAGAGCAAAAAATACTAAAAAATATAAATTTTCTTATTTTTGCTGTTTCTGTTGCTTAGTAGATAAGTCCCTAACTTGGTACCTTTAGTTACTGCGATCCCACCAAATAAGGGAACTATCTACTAAACAGCTGAAAGATCAATGATTAGAAAAAACAACAACATTTATTAATTTGGATATTTCATGCAGCTGTTTAGTAGACAGCTCCCTAATTTGGTGGGATTCCTTTATTTAAGGGTATCAAATTAGGGAGCTATCTGCAAAACAGCGCCATAATTTGATATCCTTTGGAATAAAAGGAATAATTCCTTAATTTAATCCAAAACAATCATTTCCAAAAATCAGATTACCCTAAATTCTGAAATAAGAAATTGGGACTAAACAAACCAAAATCAATTTTAAGGACTGTGCACATGTCTACTCAGTAGCACACATAAGATTTAAAAAAAATACACTACATATATATGTAAAATCAACAAAATAAACTTTAATACGACAAACTTTGAAAACAAAAAGATGAAAAAACGGCACCACTATAAAGCTCAAACTACACCCTGTTCCTAATTATTATGCAAATTCTATTTAAGTGCCACAAAGATGAAATATTTTGTTTTTCAGTTTAACTCATGGATGGTATTGTGTCTCAGGGCTCTTTTGATCACTGAAAACAATCTCGGACACCAGTGATAATTAGATTGCCAGGTGAGCCCAATTTAAGGAAAAACTACTAAAGGAGGGTGTTCCACATTATTAAGCAGAGCACCATTTTCAATATGGGGAAGAAAAAGGATCTCTCTGCTGCCTTGGACGAGGTATGAAAACATTAGATATTTCATGAAAACTTAAGTGTGATCGTCGCACTATTAAGAGATTTGTGGCTGATTCAGAGCACAGACAGGTTTGTGCAGATAAAGGCACATTGAGGAAGATTTCTGCCAGATCCATGCATCGGATCAAGAGAGCAGCTGCTAAAATACCATTACATAGCAGCAAACAGATATTTGAAGCTGCTGATGCCTTTGGAGTCCCACAGACATCAAGGTGTAGAGTCCTCCAGAGTCTTGCAAATGTGCATTAACCTTCTAAACCACCCTGTTCCAACAAGGTTGCGACGTCAGCAAGGCGGTGGTGGAGTCATGTTTTGGGCCGGAATCATGGGAAGAGACCTGGTCGGCCCCTTTAGGGTCCCCGAAGGTGTAAAGATGACCTCTGCAAAGTATGTGGAGTTTCTGACTGACCACTTTCTTCCCTGGTACAGAAGGAAGAACTATGCTTTCCATAATAAAATCATCTTCATGCATGACAATGCACCATCTCATGCTGTAAAGAATACCTCTGCATCAATGGCTACTATGGGGATAAAAGGAGAGAAAGTCATGGTGTGGCCTCCATTCTCCCCTGACCTAAATCCTATTGAGAACCTTTGGAGCATCCTCAAGCAAAAGATCTATGAGGGTGGCAGGCATTTTACATCCAAACAGCAGACCTGGGAGGCTTTTCTGACATCTTGCAAACAAATTCAAGCAGAAACTGTCCAAAAACTCACAAGTTCAATGGATGCAAGACTTGTGAAGCTGCTATCAAATAAGGGGTCCTATGTTAAAATGTAACATGACCTGTTAAAATGTTTAAAAAGTTGAAATGTTGTTATAAGTTTGATTGAAATAGCTTTTGATTTCAGTAAATATGCTGCAAACACAACATATGACAATTTTCAGTTCTTTACAACCTATAAATTGTTTTGAAACTTACTGTGCGTAATAATTTGGAACAGAGCATTGTAAGTTTTTTATGTTTAAAAAAATACTGTTATCATTAGTTGGTTTGTTTAATAAAAATTGAATTGTACTCTTAATAGTTAATAACATGAGAATTACGCTGACTGTTATTACATCAATTATTTAGGTAAATGAGAAAAAATATAATTTGCATAATAATTTGGAACAGGGTGTATATCACTGAAAAAATGAAAAAGTCTGGTCTCTTATATGGCACTGTAACTTTGCAAGATAGTGCCAAAGGCATACATTGGGGGGATTGTGGTACTCAGAACATTTAGCCATGCATCATTTTAAATGTATGATCATAGTAACACACATCAGATTTAAAAAAATCCTGGGAAAATGTATATACATTTTTAAAATCAAATCTTGTACCTCAATTAACAGTTACATTTAATGGCATAGTAGATCAAAAATATTTTCCTTCAGAATTAACAAAAGCTAATATTATCCCAATTTTGAAACCCAACAAAAATCCTTTTCAAATCCAAAATTATAGACCAATATCCCTCTTGAATACTGATATAAAATTATTTGCATCTATTCTCGCTAAAAAAAAGTGTTAAATGATCTAATACATCCAGATCAAATAGGTTTTGTTCCTAACAGATTTTCAGGTTTGAATAGTAGTTGTTTAATTGATATACTTGATCTAGCAGAGAGATAGGGCACTCCCCTCCTGACCCTCTTGATAGATGTTGAAAAAGTGTTCGACAGGGTCGGGTGGGGATTTATAAAGAAACCATTACAAAGTTTTGGTATTCAGGACTCGATGCTGGAAGAAATTATGTCTATGTATCATACTCCATCAGCAATAACAGTTGGTCATGGTTTTTATCCGAATGGTTCCCTATAAAAAACGGCAGTAGGCAGGGTTGTCCACTCTCCCCCATTTTATAAATTTATGAATAGAACCGTTTGCAATGAGAATTAGAAGTAATCAAAATATAAAAGGAGTATGTGTTAAACAGAAACAATTTAAAACCAGCTTATATGCAGATGACGACCTAATAACAATATAAAACCTACAGGAATCATTACCAAATTTATTGGAAGAAATTCAACAATTTAGTATTGTCTCCAATTATAAAGTCAATATAGATAAATCTATGATTCTTCCTACAAAAATAGATTGAGATAAACTAAAAATATTAAAACGTTTCTAACATTTCACTTGGGTTAAACATAATTTTGTATATTTGAGAGTTAACATAAAAAAAATATATATAGATTAATGGAAGTAAACTTTGTGGAAACGTTAAAATCAACAAATAATTCAATTAAAAACTGGAGGAAGAGTGAATTATCATGGTGGAGTCGTATCAATTTAATAAACAGTTACATTATTCCCAAATGGTCATATATGTTTCAAATTATTCCCCTTGCAATTTCTAATCCTTGGCTTTTAATATTACAATCTAGTATATCAAATTTCATATGGAAGACAAAGCCTCCTAGGATCAGTCATAAGATTTTATCTATGCCTAAAAAAAAAAGGCAGACTAAGATTTCCAAATATTAAAGCCAGTGTTTTGACCCACTTATATTGTCTACAATCTTATTCCCTAGAATTTGAGGCAGGGCAAGAACTTGAAAGGTTTATGACAGGGTTTCAAGATTTATCTTTAATTATATGGAATGTTAATGAAAAACAATTAATTAGCTCCTTAAAACAAACAAATGCAAATTAAGTCTAGACTATTACTAATAAATAAAATTTAAATTTTGGAGGTAACAACAGAAGATTTGAACGTGACTCTCTGGAAACAAAAGAATATTTCTAACATATTTCATTTGGTAATTAATGTTTCCATACAATCATTTGCACATTTGAAGGAGGAATTTAATCTCCCTAATTCCCAAATCTTCAATTACCTTAGAGTGAAATTTTTTTTAAAGAAATATCTTATCTTCCATAATTCCGATATAATTTCAAACATATCTAAAATACTTAATCACTCAAAAATTGTAGAAATTCTGTCGAAAACTAGACAATTGATTTCAAATCTTAATATTATACACAAATATCTGCTATATCTAAATGGGAAAAAGATTTGAAATTAAATATTTAACAAGATGATTGTAACAAAACATTAATTAGATCTACACCATTTGTACACTGTTTAAATCTTTTGGAGATGCATTACAAAATCATTAATAGATGGTATCGGGTTCCTATAAAATCTGTAAAAATGTCCCCATCTGACCTCCAACACTCAAAAAGGCGCTTACTTACATATATGGTGGGAATGCGATAGGCTCAAAGATATCTGGAGTTTACCAAAATATCTCATTGCAAAATAAACTGATCTCCAACAGAAGTTTTACTACTAAATTGGCCAATTATGCCCTTGAAAGATAAAATGTTGCTTACCCAAACGCTACAAGCAATTAAATTACCGGTAACCATTGCACAAAACTGGAAATCTATTGTTAGTCCGCAATGGGAGAAAGTATCCATTCAATTAGTGGGTCAGATGCAGATGGAGAAAGAGGTTAGCATTACCATCTTTAACTCAAAAAATAAATTTGATATATAGGAACAGTGGTTAATTAGAATAAATGAACATCCATAACTTAATTACCCTAAGAAAAAATGTTCACATTAATAATGATCTTACGGAATATTTGGACCTCATCTCCTCAGCAGTAATAACATTTTATTTTTGTGTTTGATTTTTTTGGTTATATGTTTTAATTTTTATTTGTGTCTATTTATGTATGCCACAAAATTGGTATGTACTTTTGTAAAAAAAAAAAAAGATAAAAACCCAAAGAAAAAGAATTGAAATTAAAAAAAAAAAAAATTAGGAAAAATAAATTTATGTATTTTTAACTACTTTTCTTTAGTGGCACTATTTATGTGAATATTGTTATTGCCAAAACTAATAAAATTTGGTTTTTATTTCATTTTTTTAAGTCATTTTTAATGTATATGTGACATCAAATTAAAGCTGATCTGTCCTTTAAAAATGGTACATAATGTGTGTTGGTGCAATAAATGAGAAAGGTGTAAACTACAGTTGAACACAGATAACAAAAATGCCCAAATTGCTTGTGTCCTGAAGTACTAAATAAGCAAACTGAAGCTGTGTCCTTAAGATGTTCAAGGCAAACACATAGAGTTCTAGTAGCCACCGTCTCTTGGTACAGGAGTAAAGACTCCTTTAAATTATGTAAAGGGGGGCAGGGAGAATTAGAATCATACTTTAAATTCGCTGGTAAACATGATACAAAATATTAAAAGCATTAAAACCCCAGAAACTGACTTAAAGTATGTGCCATCAGTGCCCATTCTGGACTCACCTGTTGGATTGTGGACTACTTTCAGGTTCTGTCAAATCTACTGATTCCATGTTTTCTTAGAATTTTGAGTGTGGAGAGAATTCCATTTGACTACACAATGCTTTCACAGCAAAGTGTCTGTGTGAGAATAACTCTCTATCTGATGTGGCTTATCAAATATGTAAACAGAGCATGAATGAAAAATCACAGTCATGTAAATAATCCAGCCCCTGACTGTATTTCATGAACACAATTGTGTTAACTATAAATAGGCTCTATGTAAATGAAAGGAGGGGGGTAATTTGGTACAAGCAAGATGTACTAAGGCTTTTACGTCAGGTACCTTTTAAAATATCAACAATATAATGCTTTAAAGGGACACTATAGTCAGCAGAACAACTACAGCATAATGTAGTTGTTCTGGTGAGTATAATAGCTCAGTTCAGGCATTTTCATGTAAACACTGCCTTTTCAAAGAAAAGGCAGTATTTACATTGCCCCTAGTGACACCTCCAACTGTAAGGGCTTCCTGGCTCAGGACTGCACAGTAAGCAGCCCTGCCGTTCAGCATCCCCACGTTCTGCATGGAGACGCTGAATTTTACTCATAGAGATGCATTAATTCAATGCATCTCTAAGAAGAGGTCCTGATTAGCCAAAATGTCACTTAGCCCTGCCCTCTTGCCCATTTCAGCCAATTTCCCTATGGGAAAGCATTGGATTGGCAAAAAATCTGCCATTTTGATGATGTCACAAAGGGGGCGGAGTCAGCGCCAGCGGATCTGCGCGGTGCTGGAAATAAGGTAAGTTTTATACTTTTATACACTACAGGGTCAGGAATACATGTTTGTGTTCCTGACCCTATGGTGATCCTTTAATGTTTTTATATGCCAAAAAACCCTCTGATTAGATGTTTACAATTTTACATTGGACCCCTCACCCACTTTCAAGCAGATAACAAGTCCAACATCAGTAATTCTAGCAAATGTACTAATTAATCAGTATACTTGACGCACATAGAAAGATAAACTGAATTAAAAAATACAAAACACTCAAAGTGCAATATGTATATCCACTTGGCTAGTCCAGCACTGTATTGCACAAAACTAGACTTACATGCATTATTGCAATAAAATGGAACAGAATAAAACTGATCAAAAAAACTCTGAGTTAATTGGAATTCATAAGTAGCAATACTTATACCAAACAATAAAAAAACTGTAAATTTAAATCCCAAAATCTAAATATGAATGTCTACGAACACAAAAATAATATCACTGTTGCACAAAATTAGTGCAAAATTGCAGATAAAGTGAAAGATGATCTCACCCCTCTTGAATGAACAGTTTTAAAAAAACTTAAGGTACGATGATAGCATTATTATAAGATTGACGGATAAAGGGGGGGGGGGGGTCTTGTAAAAATGAACAGATTACTAAAAAGAGACTAACAGGATTTTCCTGCAGCTCCCGACAATCTGCGTCTATCTGACTCAAAACCAACTGTTTGGCTGCACATCCAGAGGGGAGACTCACCGAATCTGTCTTGTGATATCGCCCTGCACTAATGGATGATCTTCTTTCAAGCCCCAAGAGCTAAATACTGAAGCGCAGGCCTGTGGCCTACTTATCACCAGACCTCGTCGGGTGGAACTCCGTCCTAAGGAGTAACAGCAACCAACCTCTGCCAGATGACTGAAGTGGTCCAATCTTCGGAAAGTTCCAAGATTATGGGGCGACGCTCACAGAGGCAACCAGCTGATACCATGACAGAGACTAGAGATTGGGACTCTCTTACACAACCCAAAATGGCAGCAAATGAAGACCCTCGACCCTCTAGTATGAGCAGCCCTGTGAAACTCTCTGACCCCTCCAGCAGTCCATGGATGTGCTACATACTTCCCTCACACTCCAGGAATTAGCCACCAAGCAGGTTATCCAACAATTCCTCCTGGACATTAAGTCAATGCTTGGGACTGATATGGCAGTGGTAAAGGAAGACGTTAAGCCGTCACCGACAGGGTCCATGCTTCTGAGGAGGACATCATGGATCTCCGGGGCAATCTGTCAAATATGCGGGACTCCCTCAGATGTGTTGAATCCTCCCAAGTGCTAAGTGTCAGTCATGGAGAACAGTTGCTGCAAGCATCATGTTAAAATCAGGGACATTCCTGATGATGTCCCCCTTGAAGAATTGTCACACCTCCTGAGGCGCCTTATGGCCACCATATTACCTCCACACTTGGCTGTAAAGCTGGTAATCGATGGGATATACCACTTACCGAGGTTCCCAACTGCTTCTCCTAATGTCACATGGGATACTATCATCCGCTGCCTTTTTCCTTCAAGACAAGGGTCATATGATGTCTATGGCTGCTGTACATGACAAAACACCACTCTTGTTTGAGAACTCCCATCTCACGTTTTACAACGACCTTACCAGAATGACAATCAATGGAGAAGATCCCTGAATTTGTTGACTAGTCAACTGAAATATGATGGACTGACCTTCAAATGGTCCCGGAGATCCAGGTACTGTGCATAAGTTCCCCGCAATTTCTACAGGAGTTGGGTATAATTTAGCAGGCTGCAGAGAAGACCACTGCTCAAGCAATTGGAATCTAGGAGCCCACTTGTGTGGTCCCTTTCGTTCCAAGGGGAACAGTACCAACCCAATCAGAGCTTGACTGCTATGGCTAGAGGGGCAATTGACAGCTCCACTCATAGATATTTATTAGTTTACCTTGGTTAGGGGTAAATCTAGCGTGTAGATAAACCTCCTGTATGCTTAATGCTGACTACCTGTAACAGAGACCCTGTTCCAACCCAACTACTACTGCTCATGCATTTTTAGTTTTTATGCCCACCAAGCCTGTATAAGTTTACTTGTGTATTGCCTACTAGTTAACCCCAAGTTTAATCAGCCATACCCTGGTATGGCACCAGTAGAGGCATATGCACCATCTCGAGAACCGCAGTGGGTACAGTTTGTTTTTAACCCCTTAAGGACCAAACTTCTGGAATAAAAGGGAATCATGACATGTCACACATGTCATGTGTAGAGTTGATTGGACACCTGGATGTTCGGGTCTGGCGGGTTCGGCTGAACTTTGAAAAAAAGTCCGGGATCGGGCTCGAACTTCACCCTGAACTTGACCCCGAACCCAATTGAAGTCAATGGGGACCCAAACATTTGGGCACAAAAATGGCTCTAAAAAACTCCTGGAAAGGGCTAGAGGGCTGCAAAAGGAAGTAAAATAGGGATAATAGTAGGACAAGTGCCCTGCAAACCAATGTGGATAGGGAAATCACTTAAAAATAACATAAAATAAGCAGCCGCTTAATAGATAACTCCCTAATTCCCACGGTATTAGGGAGCTATCTACCAAAAGGCTGAAAGACCTAAATTGGTCACCTAAATTGGTCTTTCAGCCACATTTACAAATACTAAGTAAAGATGACTTAGTATTAGTATATTCAGCCCCTACTCCCTATACCGCGAGTAGGGGTGTGTGTAGTAAACAGTGAGCAGCCAGTAAAAAACAAACAAAAAAAAAACAATTGCACCCACCTCTGTGCGACGGGTGGGGGCCCTAAATAAGGATGTGGAGGGGGGTCCTACTGTCCTCCCTCCCGGCCCCCACCCCTGAGCGGCGGGTGGGGGCCCTAAATAACAATAAGTGGGGGACCTACTGTCCTCCCCTCCGGCCCCCACCACTGAGCGGTGGGTGGGGGCCCTAAATAACAATAAGGGGGAGGACCTAATGTCCTCCCCCCCGCCCCCACCCCTGCGCGGTGGGTGGGGGCCCTAAATAACAATAAGGGGGGGACCTACTGTCCTCCCCCCCGGCCCCCACCCCTGAGTGGCGGGTGGGGGGGGCATAAATAAGAATGTGGAGGGACCTACTGTCCTCCCCCCCGGCCCCCACCCCTGAGTGGCGGGTGGGGGGAGCCATAAATAAGAATGTGGGGGGACCTACTGTCCTCCCCCCAGCCCCTACCCCTGCGCGGTGGTTGGGGGCCCTAAATAATAATAGGGGGGACCTACTGTCCTCCCCCCGGCCCCCACCTCTGAGCGGTGGGTGGGAGCCATAAATAAAAATCGGGGGTGAACCTAATGTCCTCCCGCTGGCCCCCACCCCTGCGCGGCGGGTGGGGGCCCTAACTAACAATAAGGGGGACACACACCTAATGTCCTCCCCCTGGCCCCCACCCCTGCACAGCTGGAGGGGGCTCTAAATAACAATAAGTGGGGGCCATAAATAAAAATTGGGGGTGGGGGCCTAACGTTCTCCCCCCTGGCCCCCACCCCTTTTTTTTTTATAAATTCTTTATTTTGAAAGATTTTTTTGTTTTGTTTAGGGGTAAGGGGTACAGAAAATAAGCGGGGGGTAAACATTTGGTAAACATGAAAAAGGAACATATATTGCTTGCACATAAAGTTATTTCAGTATTTCGAATATTTCGACAGTTGCAATATTCTTGTGATTATGGATCTCAGCGTTGTGTTACATATCATTATTCTATTCTTGCGTGATACATCCTGGTCTAGTGGTTTGGGTAGGGTACAGAAGATTAAAGGGTTGGGGGTAGGATGCCCTGTCCTATCATAGGTGTGCAGTTGTGGGGTACATTTTTTGCACATTGTGCTTTCGTGATCTTTCTGTTGTACCCTTTGTGTTTGCGTACTTCAGTGGTCAAGTCGTCCCGCTGGGTTTCGGGCTCCTCTGGGATGAGAGGGGTCGGGGTGGGAGATATCCTGAATTGTCAGCTTGTAGTGTCTGTCTCTGTTTCTTGTGCTCTTCCGTTCTAAGTGAGTTATTGTCCGTTATATGTCATCGGTATGGGTGTGGTTTGTGGGTCGTTTCGGCGTCATTTGTGGTGCGGTGTGGTGTGCGTTGTGGGTGCTGTATTGCTTTGTTAATCGTTAGTGTGAGTGTGTGTTTGCTGCGTATTGCTATTGTTTGGTCATGTGTGTCCTTTGTTTTTGTTCGCCATTGGTGCCGGCGTGTATCGTAGCTTGGTTGGTAGGAGAGTGTGGTTTGTGTAGGGGTGTTCTAGCGGTCTACTGACTCGGGGGGAGGGGGGCTGAGGGGGTTATGGGTGTGGGATATGTGTGGTTGACGCGTACTTGGGATGTGATCCCGTGTGGGTGCTCAGGCCCCCACCCCTTTTTATTCACTTTTTATCTAAAACTTAAGAGTGCTAAATTCTAGCAGTGTTTTATGATTGGTCCATTATGAATTTCCTATCACAACGTTTTCTTATGAGATATAATTATTCCTTAATTATTCTAGTACTAGAATTTTACTTTACATCTATAATTGATCTCTTTGTATGAGTTAATGTCTGTGCACTGATTTGATTTGTTATGTTTAGTGTGATTTTTATACATTTTTATAAAATTGGTCATTTTATTGATTTAATGAATTGGTTGATTATTGATACTGTCCGTTGCTCTAAATAGACTCTTGAAGCTTTCAAACTCCAATGTACTGTCAGGGGATCACAATAAAAGTTGAATTTTTAGGTCAAAATATTATTATTGAAAAAAACTCCAACTCATCTCTGTTTGTAGCTCAGGTATTCTGGCTTTAAATGAATGCCCCAAGTGAATTATCACTAAAGCAAGGTGTAGTGGTTATGGTGCCAGGAGTGAGCACCCCTCCCAATGTAAATAGTCAAACCATTTGCTAATGGTTTGACAACTTAACTGGGGTCCACTGGGCATCAGCCACTACCTCCATGAGAGCCACGAGCACTATGCATTGACCTAAAACTGGTGGTGCAGGGCTTAGAATGATCATAGGTTGATAAACTGACACTCTCACTCAATTAGCTGGCCCTGTTCTCAAGAGAGCTTGCTTGCCCCTAACAGGAGCTCTGTTTCTAAATTAAGAAAGTGGTCCCCAGGTAAGTTGTCAAACCGTTAGCAAATGATTTACTATTAACGATGGGAGGGGTGCCAAGGTAACAATATCATTCTTTGAGATCACACAGACAGGTTAGGGTTAGTGGTTGGGGATAGTTGGTGTTTAAGGATGCAGTTTAAGTTTGTGTTTAGGGTTATAGTCAATGTTTATGGCTATATTTATCAGTGAATTAGAAAGGACAGTAGATACTTGGAGCATGCTTCCAGTGGAAGTGGTAGAGGCTAACATTGATTGCATGGGCCGCATGTGTATAGACTGTATGTGATATATACAGGGCAGCAAACTTCTAAAAAGATGAAAGTAAAAAATTAAGAAAAAGCCATTTTTAACAAATTTTGATCTTTCAGAGAACTCTTTAGCTGTTTACCCCTAATGGTAAACTTTTGTGAGATTACCATTTTGAGGATACTAAATTAGGGAGCTATTTACTAAATACAAGAGCTCCCTAATTTGATAATGTTACTTATAGCAAGCCCACGTGAGGATATCAAATTAGGGAGCTATCTCCTAAACAAATTAATCTTAAACATTAACAAGAAAAAAGAAGGCACTTTTCTTAATTTTGCTGTTTCAATTGCTTAGTAGATATAGATAAAGTCCCTAATTTGGTATCCTTAATTATGGGAACCCAATGTAAGCATACCAAATTAGGGAGCAATTTACTTAACAGCTGAGAGAGAAAACAAATAAGAAAATAAGCCATTTTCTTAATTTTGCCGTTTTTGTTGCTCAGTCAATAAGTCCCTAACTTGGTACCTTTCATTACCACAATACCACATCCGAAAAGAAAATTTCTGAAATTCAGATGACCCAAATTCGAAAAATAACGAATTGGAACGAAACAAAAAAAAATAAATTTTTGGCCGTGCACAATTCTATTCAGTAGCACAGATGAGATTTAAAATATACACTACATGTATATGTAAAAACAACAAAATAAAAATTAACACCACAAACTTTGAGAACAATTGGTAAAAAATGGCACCTCTGTAAAGCTCAAACTATATCATGTGATAGTCCCAATGGTGTCCACATTTGCAAATACCCATCCATTTTTGGAGTGATTTAAATATGTGAGCTGCTAAACTTCCCCAAAATGTCTCATAGGCACTTCTTCATGTTGCATTTAAAAAGAAAAACCCTGCTGTTGGCTAGTTATAAATTCAGCCCAGAATTTTCACAAAAACTGGACAAATGTATGCAAAATTGGTCATTCTGTACTCTGTACTTCTGTATGAGATATAGCTGAGCACAATTCAATGATTTTTAATGAGCTAGCACACAAGGTTTACAAGATAAACTGCTAATTTGCCAAGTGCATGCAAAAAAATGCAAAAATAAAATAATACCATAAACGTTAAAAGAAATCAATCAAAATATGGCTGTACAATAAAGCTCAATTATACCATATGGCATATCTCGGGGTGTCTAGTTATGCGAATGGTATGCATTTATGGGGTCCTTTGAACTGTGAAACTGCAAAGATGCTCCAAAATGAGGAATAAGCCCATCAAATGCATCAATCAAAATGCTAACTGTAAAAATTGAAAATATCTGTTCTCCTATATGGCACTGTAATGTTGTAAGATTGTGGCATATATTGGGGGTATTGTTGTACTCAGAACATTTAGCCATGCATAATTTTAGGAGTATGATAATAGTGGCACACATCAAATTTACAAGGTATCTGGGGGAAAAAATAAATAAAAGAACACCACAAACATTGACAAAAGCAGATTTTAAAAAAACGGTGGCAAAATAAAGCATAGTATAAACTATATAATTGCTCTGGAGTGTCTACTTTGACAAATGGTTGGCCTGTGCGGGGTAATTTGAACAGTTAAACGGCTGTAATGTCCCACAATGAGACAAAGGCCCGTCAAATCAATCGAAATTCTAAAAACTGAAATATGGAATTGTAACTTCACAGGATAGTGGTAAATAAATACATTGGGGATATAGTTTTATTTGGAGTTTTGTAAAAGAGAAGCACACATCAGGTTTACAAAATTCACATTAAAAAAATCACATGTAAAAAAAGAACAAAACAGAATTTGACTACAATTTTAACAAATCTTAGCAGTTAAATGTTTACATACAATTGTCTAAATGTCTGCCTTATATGAATATATACTTTGTATAAAAATGTTGTTTTCTGTGATAGCTATTAAGACAAACAAACCCCAAATTCTAAATGTGTTCCACATTGAAATTGTATTTTGCTCCTTGCATTTTCTGAACTGTAACTACTAAAATAAACAGAAATCCTAGCCGCGTCATGTACTCTGTAATTAAAACAAATACATTTATTTATTTGTAACTACATTTCTTTAGCTGTAATATTTATGTTCACATTACTAATGCCAAAACTGTGATTTTTTTTTTGGCATTTTTTAAAATGATCATATTTGTATATGAATATGTTACATCAAATTAAAACCCTTTTTTGTCTATAAAAAATGGAACATAATGTGTGTTGGTGCAATAAATGAGAAAGGTGGAAACTACAGTTGAACATAGATAACAAAAATGGCAAAATTGTTTGTGTCCTGAAGTACTAACTAAGCTGTAACTGTAACTATGTCCGTAAGATGCAAACACATAGAGTTCTAGTAGCCCACTGACTCTGGGTACAGGAGTAAAGACTCCTTTAAATTATGTAAAGAGGGGCAGGGAGAATTAGAATCCTACTTTAAATTATATGGTGAACAAAGAAATAAAAAAAATTAAAAATAAACTGACAATGTTTAAGTATGTGCCGTCAGTGCCCGCTCTGGACTTACCTGTTGGACTGTGGGCTAATACTTCCAGGTTCTGCTGAGTCCACTGATTCCATGTTTGCTTAGAATTCTGAGTGTGGAGAGAATCCCATTTGACTACACAATGCTTTCACAGCAAAGTGTCTGTGTGAGAATAACTCTCTATCTGATGTGGCTTATCAAATATGTAAACAGAGCATGAATGAAAAATCACAGTCATGTAAATAATCCAGCCCCTGACTGTATTTCAGGAACACAATTGTGTTAACTTTAAATAGGCTCTATGTAAATGAAAGGGGTGGGAGGGCATTTTCTTTTTTGGTACAAGCAAGATGTACTAGGGCTTTTATGCCAAGTGCCCTTTTAAATTTCAACATTGTAATGCTTTAATGCTTTTATATGCCCTCTGATGGGATATTTAAATTTTTTATTGAACCCTTCTCCCATTTTTATGAGCATGGCAAGTTTAACTTTAAGGGACACTATAGTCTCTAGAATAACTGGAGTTTAACGCAGTGGGTCTGGTGTCTATAGCGTATCCCTATAAGCATTTTAATGTAAACACTGGGAAAAAGCAGTGTTTACATTACTGCTTAGGGACACCTCCAATGACAGTCACTCAGATGGCCACTAGAGGTGCTTCCTAGTTCAGTGCTGCGCAGTGTGCAGCACTGGCGTTTGGAGTCTCCACGCTCTGCGTGGAGGTGCTGTACGTTCCCCATAAAGATGCATTAATTCAATGCATCTCCATCAGGAGATGCTGATTGTCGCAGCACGGTCAATCTAGACATATGTTTAACCCCACTTTTTCTAACTTTGACCCCCAAAATCTATTACGCATCTACAACCGCCAAAAAACACCCATGCTAAATAGTTTCTAAATAGTTTCTAAATTTTGTCCTGAGTTTAGAAATACCCAATGTTAACATGTTCTTAGCTTTTTTGGAAAGTTATAGAGCAAGAAGTACACGTAGCACGTTGCTATTTACAAACCATTTTTGTTTTCAAATTTAACGTGAACGTACCTCGTACCTCCGGGGGGAGCAATCACTTGGGTGCCTGTCAGTGAGGGGGGGTATTCCACAATGCCTCGACATCGCAGCATCATGTAATACCCATAGAGCGCGGCTGGAAGCGATCATGAGCACTCAAATTTACCTTTAGAACCGCTTTTCGTCGGACATACCTCATTCGTCCGCGGTCCTTAAAGGGTTAAACAGCAACTAGATGAATACTTGCAAAAAAATAATATTGAGAGATATAATCTTTCATTTTTAGGGTAAAAGCTTCTTGATCCAAGGATAAATCTGACTGCCATTCTGGGATTAAAAAGGATTTTTTGCCTAGTTTGTTGCAAAATTGGAAGCGCTTCAGACTGGGTTTCTTTTTGCCTTTTTTGGGGGGATCAGCAGCAAAAACAGATGTGAGAAAGGCTGAACTTGAAACATGTTTTTTTTCTTATTGAGTTTATTGGAACTTTGTGTTTAGAGGCAATATAATGCTAACAGTGGAATATTACACATTGCAGAGTGGCATGAATTCCACCATCACAGTGTTCATATTCACCTGCCTGGCCTCTTAAGGCTGCACATAACCCATCTCAGTGTTTATGGCCTGTGTATGTGAAAACATGAATTTTTGTGTGGAGGTTTGTAGAGTGGTGGTGGGTGGAACGGAGGGTGTTAAGATGTTTAAGAGGGCGAATATATAGACGGTGTCATTCTGCTCCTGTAGGAATAGCATTAAGGCAGCAATTAATGTATACAGGCGGTCGATCCCAGATGGAAAAAGCAGAAACGCGATAGTGCAGGGTTTCCCAGTTCTTCCAGAGAGTTTGATATCCCAAGGGAATGGATGTCCTTATGTATATTCAACAAGTGGAAAAAGAGATATGTTTAATTCTTGTACCTTGCTGTTTTATTATATTTATGCTTATGTATTTGATAATGTTACTGATTTTGTTACTGTAGCGCTGTGGAATAAGTTGTCACTATATAAATGGCAATAATAATAATGTAACATTTAGTAAGCACTAAATACATTTTAAATATTTCAGAGATGGTAGATGTTGGCGTAGTGATTTGAATCCAAAAATAGATGTGATATTTTGTTACTCCAGCTAAGTGTAAAATCATTTTTGTTTATGTAGGAACGTTCTCGTGCTCAAATCTGATACTTGTAGAGATGTGTTACCTTATCTCTCGGGAAGGAGCACGCACGCTGTGTGAGGGGATATGTCCGGCAGGGTCCTGAGATACATTCATCTGACTATATGTTCAGCACTTGTCAGATAGCAGATAACATGGCTCCCATTTGCCTCTTATCACCACTTGCACCTAACAGATTTCCTCTCTTCATTGTTACTGACTATGTTATGTGCATTTCTTAACACTTTCTGTTCCAGATTGAAAAGTCACATTTCACCAAGTTCCAGGACTGAAACGGTTATATTTTAACCAACAAACTTTTTTTTTATTTCTTTTTATTCAAAATTTTTAGTTGTTACTGAAAGAAGAAAGGCAAGTGGTTAGTTTAGAGAAACACGCAGGTTTCAGAACCAACAAACGTTATGTCTGTAACGGAAAGGGTCTTGCACCTCGGGCAAGATGTTAGCAGGAACAGCATACACTGAGAGACACACAACCAAGTTGTTAGGATTGTGCACCAAAACATCTGCACAGAATATGGGCTGGACCTCCCAGATGGGAGATACCACAAAGGGTTGTTGAGAATGACAGGGCTAAGATCCTGTGGGACTTCCAGATCCAGACAGACAAGCAAGTATTGGCCAACCAACCTGACATCTTAGTGGTAGACGATGAACAGAAGACTGCAGTGGTGGTGAATGTGGCAATACCCAGTGACTATAACATCAGGAAGAAGGAACATGAGAAGGTGGAGAAATACCAAGGGCTGAAAGAAGAGCTAGAAAGGATGTGGAAAGTGAAGGCAGTAGTAGTCCCAGTTGTGATAGGAGCACTCGGGGGTTGGGGGAGTGGCTTCAACCGATTCCAGGTGGAACATCTGAGATCACTGTTCATATATATAAAGTGGCGTACCTACCACTTTCGTGATTGGGCCCATCACTAGGGGGCTCAGTCACAGCTGCAACCCATGCGACTGTGGGCCACCAGCCTACTTTCAGGGCTGGTGCACTGCCGTAGGGGCCCAGAGCCTACTGTTGCTCTGACCAGCAAGAGGGGAGAGCCGTGCTGCTCACCTCCTGCCGTTGTGTATACTGAGTGGACTGCATCTGACAGGAAGTGCCCACTGAAAGAGCACTTCCTGTCTGTCCTGGTACTGTGCTCTGGGTGAAAAGGTACAGAAGAGGAGGAAGAGCAAATGAGACACATGGATGAGGCTGGGGAGAGGAAATTAGACAAATGGAGGGGTTGGTGGGAGAAGAATGAGATGCATGGAGGGACTGGGGGGAGAAGGAGGTGCCTAGGGGGACCTCAGGGCAATTTTTGCACCGGGCCCTGTGATTTCTAGTTACTAGTTAAAATGTTAGCTGGGACTAAAGGTAACTAAATGTAACATTATGCAGAGATGTTGTCCTGTGAGTTCCAAAAAAATCTACATGTACATGCACACTCTGTATATGGTACACATGGAATGTGTGGTCTTTAGTCAGAACAAAATCCTGATAACAAACATACGATGTTAATGTTGAGATTAGTTACGTGTATTTTTCTATTACCTGCAGCCCTGTGACCAAGTTTACACAACCAGCTATATATACACACTCTGTTTAAATAATGAACATGTACTTATATATGTGGAATATGGTAATGAAAAGAGGTGTAACCAAACTTTCAAGTTTCGCCTTTCTGCGTGATATAACTGTATTGCAACCAGAAAACTGCATCAGTTTACTAATAAAATCTTACCAAGTTAGCATATATCAAACAACAGGCTTTAAATTGACAAAAATAAGCACTAGATTATTTGTTTTAATCTTGTCAGAGTTTGTGTTGTAGTGGTCTATTTGGGTATGAATCTACACTGATTAGCCACCCGCCTAATATTGTGTAGGTCCCACTCGTGCCACCAAAACAGATGCATTGAGGCATGGACTCCACAAGACATCTGAATGTGTCCTGTGTCCACAAGACATTAGCAGCAGATCCCTGAAGTCCTGCAAGTTGCAAGGTTGGATCCTCAAAAGGATTGGATTTGTTGTTCCAGCAAATCCCATCTCCATCAGATTGAGATCTGGGGAATTTAGAGGCCAAGGCAACACAACAAACACCTTGTCATGTTCCTCAAACCATTCCTGAAATATTTTTGCAGTGTAGCAGTGTGCATTATCCTGTTGAAAGAGGCCATTGCTATCAGAAAAGCACCATTGCCATAAAGGGATGTACATGGTCTCCAACAATCTCTAGGTAGGTGGTACGTGTCAAGGTAACATCCACATGAATGCCAAGACCCAAGGTTTCCCAGCAGAACATTGCCCAGATCCTGCTGCCATCTGTTCCCCTGGTAAATGATGAACACATACCCAGCCATCCACCTGCTCTGAATGAAAACATGATTCATCAGACCATACAACTTTCTTCTTTTGCTCAATGGTCCAGTTCTGAAGCTCAAGTCCCCATTAAAGGCATTTTTGGCGGTGGACAGGGGTCATCATTGGCACTTTTACCAGTATGCGGCTATGCAGCCCCATATGCAGCAAACTGCAATGCACTGTGTGTTCAATTTGTGCTACATTAGCTCTTCCGTGTGATCGGACCAGACGGGCTAGCTTTCACTCCACGTATGCATCAATGAGCCTTGGGCTACCATGATCCTGACACCGATTCACTGATTGTTCTTACTTGCACAACCTTTGGTAGATCTTAACAACTGCATACAGGGAACATGCCATAAGACTTTCTATTTTGGAGATGCTCTGACCCAGTCGTCTAGCCCTAACTGTTTGGCACTTGTCAAAGTCACTCCGATCTTTTCATCTGTCCATTTTTTTCTGCTTTCCAACACATGACATTCAAGAACCGACTGATCACTTGCTGCCTAATGTATCCCAACCCTTTTACAGGTACCATTGTAATGATAAAATCATTGTTATTCACTTTATCTGTCAGTTGTTTTAAAGGACCACTCTAGTGCCAGGAAAACATACTCGTTTTCCTGGCACTAGAGTGCCCTGAGGGTGCCCCCACCCTCAGGGACCCCCTCCCGCCCGGCTCTGGAAAGGGGAAAGTGTTTAAAACTTACCTTTTTCCAGCGGTGGGCGGAGAGCTCTCCTCCTCCGATCCTCCTCCCCGTCGGCTGAATGCGCACGCGCAGCAAGAGCTGCGCGTGCATTCAGCCGGTCACATAGGAAAGCATTCATAATGCTTTCCTATGGACGCTTGCGTGCTCTCACTGTGATTTTCACAGTGAGAATCACGCAAGCGCCTCTAGCGGCTGTCAATGAGACAGCCACTAGAGGAAATAGGGGAAGGCTTAACCCATTCACAAACATAGCAGTTTCTCTGAAACTGCTATGTTTATGAAAAAATGGGTTAACCCTAGAAGGACCTGGCACCCAGACCACTTCATTAAGCTGAAGTGGTCTGGGTGCCTAGAGTGGTCCTTTAATGTTGTGGCTGATCAGTCTATCAGTGTGTCTTTCAGACTGTTTTATTGCAAAAGTGTTTGATGCCAGTGTGTGTTTGAATGCAGGTGTCCTTGTGTGCAATTTCACAGTTACAGAATGTAAAGTGACAGTGTTGGCATGTTGGCAAGTGTCAGTGTTTTGTGAGTTGCATAGGCATGCGCAGCCCATTGTATTAGGATGTGCACCCTAAAGCACAAACAGACGCCACGTGTATATGTATGTATGTATATATATATATATATATATATATATATATACACACACACACATACATACACTGCCGTGTGTGTGTGTGTGTGTGCTCTGTTAGTGTGTTGTGTGAGGGTGGTGTGAGGGTGCTGTGTGTGTGTAAGGGTGCTGTGTGTGAGGGTGCTATTAGTGTGATGTGTTTGTGAGGGTGCTGTTAGTGTGCTGTGAGTGATGGTGCTGGTAGTGTGCTGTGTGTGTGTGAGGGTGTTTGTTAGGGTCCTGTTAGTGTGCTGTGTGAGAGTGCTGTTTGTGTGCTGTGTGTGGGTGTTGTGTGTTTGTGAGGGTGCTGTTAGTGTGTGAAGGTGCTGTGTGTTTGTAAGGGTGCTATGTGTTTTTTTGTAAGGGTGCTGTGTGTGTGTGTGTGTGTGTGTGTGTGCGTGGGTGCTGTGTGTGTGTGTGTGCGTGGGTGCTGTATGTGTGTAGGTTCTGTGTGTGTGGGTGCTGTTTGTGTGCTGTATGTGTGTGGGTGCTGTATGTGTGTGCTTGTGAGGGTGCTGTGTGTGTACTGTGTGGGTGCTGTATGTGTGTAGGTGCTGCGTGTGTGTGGGTGGTGTGTGTGTGAGGGTGCTGTGTGTGTGAGGGTGCTGTATGTGTGTGAGTGTTAGTGTGTGGGTACTGTTTGTGTGCTGTTTGCGTGAGGGTGCTGTATGTGTGTGTGTGTGCTGTATGTTTGAATGATGGTGGAGGTGGGGGCAGATTAGTTAATATCCCCCCCTCCCTTCTTACCCGTGCTGCTGCCATCCCTGGTGGTCAAGTGGAGAGTGAACTCTAGTTTGCGGGCAAGAGTTCCCCGGGTCCTCTCCTGCCTCCCTCCATGCTGCTGTGGGCCAGAAGGGAGATCATTGATCTCCCCACCGGCCCATGGAGGCTTAGAGCAGAGCTGGCGCTCGGATAGCGCCGGTCTCAATCCATAGGCGTGCTGCGGGAATTAGGGTGTGCCCAGGCACCACAGACACACCTATGCTGAGTTGTTAAACAGTGTGTTTGTATTTGTGTGTAGGATCAGAGTCTGTCAGGGTTATGCAGTAAAGTGAGAATTTAAAGTGTATTAAAATTCCATGTCTATGAGTGTAAATGCAGGGATAAAATGACATGCACGTGTCTGTATGGATTAAGTTTGAGTGTAGTGTGTGCGTGTGTGGGACAAGGCAAGGATGGGTTTTAGTCTTGCTGGTGTGGATCTATTTTAGCTTTTGCAATTTCTAGACTCAACATCTCCTGCATCATCTCATCACCTGTTTCTCTTCAATATCTCCCCATTTATAACTATTCCCCATTATATTACTATATCATCTCTGGCTACTCACAAGTGTCTCTCCATTTCCTCCTCACATTTGTCTCACATCCCCCTTCTTATCTCTCTCACACATTAATCTCCTCTTATCAATTAACCACTCATTTCCTCTTTTGTGGTTTCAACTTATCCCTTCTAATGTAAATGTTTCATATGCTATTGCTATTACCATATATCCATAGTTGTGTCTTTAAATCTAAATTCTCCCCCATTAACCCTACTTGTCTCTTCCCATTGTGCCTTCCTCCCACCAAAATTGTTCTCTGACTATTCTTATCCATATCTGACTCCTTCCCACATAATTGAATGTTATGTTATTCATTTCTTTGTAATGAGATTAAGTGAGATATATCCTGGGTTCCTATTTCTTCTCTTTGGCTATAGAGGGGCAATGGCGTTCTGTATGTGGACATAGAGATTGGAACGTAACTCTCACACAATGTCTACATCAGGAGAAACTTAATGATGGAATTCAGATTCAGAGCACATTCCTGCAGACATCCCTTTGGATTTTAGTCTGGCAGGTTTTAATCTATTTTGGGCTTTCTAGACTCACCATTTCAATACTATAAATAAACTGCAATGACACTCTAAGATTCATCACCTACACAATTATTCTGTGGGGGTGTAACACATCTTAAAAAGTAACAGGTTTAATGGTTAAGATAAACTAACATCTCTCTTGGTGGAAGAGTTTTGTAGGACAGTTAAGATAAGGTCCTCCCCCAAAGGTTTGCTATGTCATTGGCTTGGAATGTGAATATGCTTAACTGTTCCATAGAGAAATGTCAACTAGTCATCTTTAGCTATAACAAGATGTAATCTGAAATTCAATTAAAGTGTTACTCCAACCACCACGACTACTTCAGTGATTTGATATGGTCATGGTGCTAGGAGTAG
The DNA here is from genome assembly GCF_036172605.1 of Pelobates fuscus. Lineage (NCBI taxonomy): Eukaryota > Metazoa > Chordata > Amphibia > Anura > Pelobatidae > Pelobates > Pelobates fuscus. Next base: position 36,829,889 of record NC_086320.1, read on the forward strand.
CTATGTGAAATATTTAAATGTTCAGCTTGAAACACGGCACAAACCGAATGTTTGTGTGCTGGGACCAGTTACAACCCTGGCACATGTGACTCTGTTTGTACATCTGGACCTTCATGAAATTAGGAAGACATTGTCCTGATGGAGGCCTGGGAATGTTGGACCTCACCAGGAGGGGAGGGGGGGAGGCGGGATGGGGACCTTAATTTGTGTTAACCATTTTTCATACAATTCTTCCTTTTCATTTAAATCTATAATGAGGGTAAAGTAAATGAGATCACAAACCCATTATGATTAGGTAAAGGAAAGACAAACATTGCAAAGGATGAGGGGAAATAGAAACGTTGTTTCATGTCTCCTCTTGTCTGCATGTTCTCTCTGTGCTGACTATCTGGTGCTAAGGACAGAACTGATAACAATGGTTTAACAATCTCGAAAAATAATCCATTATCCACAAACGCTGGAGTAATATATGCACACAGTACTTACATTTTTTTTGGTTACAACATTTTGTTTCTTCAGTATGGGGGTGTTTAAGATGTGATTCACATTAGAGCTCATTAGCAACCATAATGGCGCATGCGTTGAAATGCCATGACAATGTCAAGCTAACCATTGATAAACTTGTGTAGTGTTGTGAACACACAATCTATCAGTGCTTGCGTCGCTGTGTGTGTGATTTATACAAAGCTGCAAATTAACTTTAACTTGGGCACAATCTAATCTACAAAGGAAGATGATAAGAGAATATGGTTTCTATTCATATCAATGGAACACAGTAACAGTTCAGAGGGGTCCAGTTAAAATCCAGCCATATCATAAAGGGACACTCCAGGCAAAAAAACAATTTCATCTAAATAAAGTTGTTTTGGGGCCAGGAGGCCCCTGGAAGCACTCTAACTTCAATGGTTTAACTCCAAACTTGCCTCCAGCAGTGATGTCCACTCCCTGCCAAATTTTCAGATTCAGGAAGCGCAGAGTGCTGCCGGACAGTGGCGCCGCTGACTGGCTAAGAGCTGACCACTTTCATCCAATCAGCTGCACCCATGCCAAGCAGCACTCCAGGATATTTAGGCCACTGGGTGGTGGACATCGCCGCTGTAGGCAAGTTTGAGAATGGTTTAACCCCTTGAGGTATATATATATATATATATATATATATATATATATATATATATATATATATATATATAGTGATGTCGCGAACATAACATTTTCGGTTCGCGAATGGCGAATGCGAACTTCCGCAAATGTTCGTGAACGAGCGAACCGGGCGAACCGCCATAGACTTCAATGGGCAGGCGAATTTTAAAACCCACAGGGACTCTTTCTGGCCACAATAGTGATGGAAAAGTTGTTTCAAGGGGACTAACACCTGGACTGTGGCATGCCGGAGGGGGATCCATGGCAAAACTCCCATGGAAAATTACATTGTTGATGCAGAGTCTGGTTTTAATCCATAAAGGGCATAAATCACCTAACATTCCTAAATTGTTTGGAATAACGTGCTTTAAAACATCAGGTATGATGTTGTATCGATCAGGTAGTGTAAGGGTTACGCCCGCTTCACAGTGACAGACCAAACTCCCCGTTTAACGCACCGCAAACAACCGTAAACAGTCCATTTGCACAACCGCAAACTCCCCATTTGCACAAGGTTGGATACCAAGCTAGCCATGTCCCGTTCCTTGTCCTCACTGATGTCATTGAAGGTCTCTCTTCCTCCACCCAGGAAGCGGGAGATGGAAAAAGATGCTTGGTCGGTCCTCCTACTTCAAATTTGGGGCACTGCGCGTGCAATCTAATGTGCCACCAGATAGGAGTGGTTGTTAAGTAGTACTATTCCTATCAGTTTAATCCCTGTTAAGTCCCCTATCAGGGGACGTGTATATAAGGTATCGATTTTAGGAAGCGGGAGATGGAAAAAGATGCTTGGTCGGTCCTCCTACTTCAAATTTGGAGCACTGCGCATGCAATCTAATGTGCCACCAGATAGGAGTGGTGTGTTAAGTAGTACTATTCCTATCAGTTTAATCCCTGTTACGTCCCCTATCAGGGGACGTGTATATAAGGCATCGATTTTAGGAAGCAGGAGATGGAGAAAGATGCTTGTTCGGTCCTCCTACTTCAAATTTGGGGCACTGCGCGTGCAATCTAATGGGCCACCAGATAGGAGTGGTGTGTTAAGTAGTACTATTCTTTTTAGTTTAATCCCTGTTACGTCCCCTATCAGGGGACGTGTATATAAGGCATTGATTTTAGGAAGCGGGAGATGGAAAAAGATGCTTGGTCGGTCCTCATACTTCAAATTTGGGGCACTGCGCGTGAAATCTAATGTGCCACCAGATAGGAGTGGTGTGTTAAGTAGTACTATTCTTATCAGTTTAATCCCTGTTACGTCCCCTGTCAGGGGACGTGTATATAAGGCATCGATTTTAGGAAGCGGGAGATGGAAAAAGATGCTTGGTCGGTCCTCCTACTTCAAATTTGGGGCACTGCGCGTGCAATCTAATGTGCCACCAGATAGGAGTGGTGTGTTAAGTAGTCCCCCTCATCAGGCCTTTTTTAGTCAAATGTATCGCCCACTGTCAGTCCCTTCGGGATCCATCCCTCATTCATCTTAATAAAGGTGAGGTAATCTAGACTTTTTTGACCTAGGCGACTTCTCTTCTCAGTGACAATACCTCCTGCTGCACTGAAGGTCCTTTCTGACAGGACACTTGAAGCGGGGCAGGCCAGAAGTTCTATCGCAAATTGGTATAGCTCAGCCCACAGGTCAAGCCTGCACACCCAGTAGTCAAGGGGTTCATCGCTCCTCAGAGTGTCGATGTCTGCAGTTAAGGTGAGGTAGTCTGCTACCTGTCGGTCGAGTCGTTCTCTGAGGGTGGACCCCGAGGGGCTGTGGCGATGCATAGTACTTATAAAGCTCTGCATGTCCACCATCAACAACACGTCTGTAAAGCATCCTGTCCTTGCCAGCGTGGTCGTGGGAGGAGGAGGATTACTTTCACCTCTTCCCCTGTTAGATTCCCGTTCTGCTGTGACATCACCCTTATACGCTGTGTAAAGCATACTTTTTAATTGATTTTGGAACTGCTGCATCCTTTCCGACTTGCCGTAATTCGGTAACATTTCAGGCACTTTCTGCTTATACCGGGGGTCTAGTAGCGTGGACACCCAGTACAGGTCGTTCTCCTTCAGCCTTTTTATACGAGGGTCCCTCAACAGGCACGACAGCATGAAAGACCCCATTTGCACAAGGTTGGATGCCGAGCTACTCATGTCCGGTTCCTCGTCCTCAGTGATCTCTCTGAAGGTATGTTCTTCCCCCCCCAGCCACGTACAACACCATGGGTACCAAATAGGTGACAACGAGCACCCTGGGATGCCTGTTGTGGTTGGTCTTCCTCCTCCTCCTCAAAGCCACATTCCTCCTCTGACTCCTCTTCCTCACAATCCTCTTCCAGCGTTGCTGCAGGTCCAGCAAACGATGCTGATAAGGCTGTTTCTGGTGGTGATGGTGACCACAACTCTTCCTCTTCACGCTCATCTACGGCCTGATCCAGCACTCTTCGGAGGGCACGCTCCAGGAAGAAAACAAATGGTATGATGTCGCTGATGGTGCCTTCGGTGCGACTGACTAGGTTTGTCACCTCCTCAAAAGGACGCATGAGCCTACAGGCACTGCGCATGAGCGTCCAGTAACGTGGTAAAAAAATTCCCAGCTCCGCAGAGGTTGTCCTAGCACCCCGGTCATACAAATACTCGTTAGCGAACAACAATAAAAGAAAACCGCGCCCTTATTATGATACGAACATACGTACTCAAGTCCTTTTGGCCTTACAATTTCAACGGTATACCTCAAAAAAAAGAAATATACAAAATAATAGTGTAACCCTGTGGGTAATCTGAGAGTGATAAAGAAATATATGGTTATACACTCACATTTGGCAGAGCTAAATACAGAGCTCTGCTGTTTTAGCGCATAGACGGAATGATCCCCGTCCTAGGATCTATGTGAAGTAGTCAGCGTCTTGATGGTCTCAAACAGAAAAAACAGACAGGAATATCCACATAGTGTAGTAAGTACCAATATTAGTATGGGTGATAAGTGAATAAAAGGTATCGTACTCACATTTACCAGAGCGTACCTCGCTCTAGTTAGTAGCGCATAGGTGGTATGATCCCCACCAAGGAATATAGACGAAAACCAGGAACAAAATATAATATGGAGATCTCAGAGTAATAAAAAGTAATAAAAAGTATATTAAAACTATTTATTAACATATATATTGATAAAAAGCAGGATGCATAAAATACTCTATGAGAAAGTCCATATAAAATCCACTTTACGCGTTTCACCTATGGAGGCTTCTTCAGAAGTGTGGATAGAGTCCTGGTAATGTCCAAATATATAGCAGATATAATAAAAACAATTGGTGACATGTGGTAGGAAAATTAGTTTACTTACTGTGTCCTAATTTCGCGCGCGCTGTCAAACCGGAAGTGACGCGGCGCCATAATTCCCAATGATTTCAAGGAAGTGGGTTTGCTCTAACCACCGGTGGAACGCACGCGTCATACCGGAAATGACGCGGCGTGGCCGGCCGGTGGTATTCTGTGTGTTCCGGCGTGGAACGCATATCGAAGACGGGCCAATCAGGGGCTGTAGCTGGCCACTGTAAATAATGCCAGGTTGATGTCCGTGGGCAAATAAAGTGTGAATGTTCGAATCTGGCAGGCAATATACCAATATACAGGCACAGTATAAAGTGAAAGAACAATAACATAGACCTTATTAATAAGAGGTATATGTGTATTCACAACTATAATAGTGTGTGTTTATATACATATAAAGGGTACATAAAATTGCACATAAAATATGGGTAAAATCAAAGTGAGTGACTCCACTCCATGAATGGAGTGTCTGCATGTATACACAAACATAGATATCCATATTAATAAGTGATATATTGGATATATGGGCCACATAAATAATAAGAGGCTTTGATCAAAAGCAATATGATAGATATAAAAAAACGAAATAGTTAAAATTAATTACTGATAAAATTAGAAATAAAAAAAAAAAAAAAAAAAAGGGTGAATAAATATTTAATAAGATATACATCAAGGGTAAAAAAAGGGGAGTATAATTAATATGAGTGGGTGTATACAGACTCTATGTTTATATATACATGTGTATACAGTGTCAAATATATATATATAAAAAAGGGGAAATATTAAAAAAAGGAGGAAAAAAGGGGGGAGAATGGGACTAAAGAATTTTTTTTTTAAATAAAATAGAATAAATACAGGAAGAACGGCAATGAATATTCAAAAAGAAAAAGAAAAATATATAGAGCAAACATAGGTCAATATTATAGAAAATTATAAAAAATTATAAAAAATTAAAGAGATCAAAATCTATATTTAAGCCGTTCAGATGCAACGTATCAATTTTGAACACCCATTCCATCTCCTTTTGACCTATTTTTTTTAATAAAATCACCTCCTCTCCAATGGTTTTTTATTGTGGCAATTCCTGTGAATGTAAGAAATTTGGGGTCACTATTGTGTTTACAGAAGTGAGCAGACACTGAATGTTTCTCATATTTCTTTTCAATGTTTCTACAGTGTTCTGCTATACGTATTTTTAAAGGTCTAATGGTACGACCAATATATTGGAGGCCGCACGGGCATTCTAACAAGTAAATAACATTCTTGCTTTCACAAGTAATAGTTTCTTTGATATTATAGATCACACAAAGGACTCTTTACCCCTCGCCAATGGTTTCTTTAAATGCAATAGTTGCATAGCTTGCAAAAAACAAAACCAACAGAGAAAAGAAGGTCGACTTTCAAAACAAACAACAATAATAAGATCTATAATATCAAAGAAACTATTACTTGTGAAAGCAAGAATGTTATTTACTTGTTAGAATGCCCGTGCGGCCTCCAATATATTGGTCGTACCATTAGACCTTTAAAAATACGTATAGCAGAACACTGTAGAAACATTGAAAAGAAATATGAGAAACATTCAGTGTCTGCTCACTTCTGTAAACACAATAGTGACCCCAAATTTCTTACATTCACAGGAATTGCCACAATAAAAAACCATTGGAGAGGAGGTGATTTTATTAAAAAAAATAGGTCAAAAGGAGATGGAATGGGTGTTCAAAATTGATACGTTGCATCCGAACGGCTTAAATATAGATTTTGATCTCTTTAATTTTTTATATTTTTTTATAATTTTCTATAATATTGACCTATGTTTGCTCTATATATTTTTCTTTTTCTTTTTGAATATTCATTGCCGTTCTTCCTGTATTTATTCTATTTTATTTAAAAAAAAAAATTTTCAGTCCCATTCTCCCCCCTTTTTTCCTCCTTTTTTAATATTTCCCCTTTTTTATATATATATATATATTTGACACTGTATACACATGTATATATAAACATAGAGTCTGTATACACCCACTCATATTAATTATACTCCCCTTTTTTTACCCTTGATGTATATCTTATTAAATATTTATTCAACTTTTTTTTTTTTTTCTAATTTTATCAGTAATTAATTTTAACTATTTCGTTTTTTTATATCTATCATATTGCTTTTGATCAAAGCCTCTTATTATTTATGTGGCCCATATATCCAATATATCACTTATTAATATGGATATCTATGTTTGTGTATACATGCAGACACTCCATTCATGGAGTGGAGTCACTCACTTTGATTTTACCCATATTTTATGTGCAATTTTATGTACCCTTTATATGTATATAAACACACACTATTATAGTTGTGAATACACATATACCTCTTATTAATAAGGTCTATGTTATTGTTCTTTCACTTTATACTGTGCCTGTATATTGGTATATTGCCTGTCAGATTCGAACATTCACACTTTATTTGCCCACGGACATCAACCTGGCATTATTTATAGTGGCCAGCTACAGCCCCTGATTGGCCCGTCTTCGATATGCGTTCCACGCCGGAACACACAGAATACCACCGGCCGGCCACGCCGCGTCATTTCCGGTATGACGCGTGCGTTCCACCGGTGGTTAGAGCAAACCCACTTCCTTGAAATCATTGGGAATTATGGCGCCGCGTCACTTCCGGTTTGACAGCGCGCGCGAAATTAGGACACAGTAAGTAAACTAATTTTCCTACCACATGTCACCAATTGTTTTTATTATATCTGCTATATATTTGGACATTACCAGGACTCTATCCACACTTCTGAAGAAGCCTCCATAGGTGAAACGCGTAAAGTGGATTTTATATGGACTTTCTCATAGAGTATTTTATGCATCCTGCTTTTTATCAATATATATGTTAATAAATAGTTTTAATATACTTTTTATTACTCTGAGATCTCCATATTATATTTTGTTCCTGGTTTTCGTCTATATTCCTTGGTGGGGATCATACCACCTATGCGCTACTAACTAGAGCGAGGTACGCTCTGGTAAATGTGAGTACGATACCTTTTATTCACTTATCACCCATACTAATATTGGTACTTACTACACTATGTGGATATTCCTGTCTGTTTTTTCTGTTTGAGACCATCAAGACGCTGACTACTTCACATATATCTCTAGCATGTAAGCTCATTGAGCAGGGCCCTCAACCCCCTCTGTTCCAGTACGTCCAGTGATCTCAATTATGTGTCTGTTAGTCCACCCATTGTACAGCGCTACGGAATTTGTTGGCGCTATATAAATAATAAAATAATAATAATAATAATAATAATAATAATATATCCTAGGACGGGGATCATTCCGTCTATGCGCTAAAACAGCAGAGCTCTGTATTTAGCTCTGCCAAATGTGAGTGTATAACCATATATTTCTTTATCACTCTCAGATTACCCACAGGGTTACACTATTATTTTGTATATTTCTTTTTTTTGAGGTATACCGTTGAAATTGTAAGGCCAAAAGGACTTGAGTACGTATGTTCGTATCATAATAAGGGCGCGGTTTTCTTTTATTGTTGTTCACTATTGTTCTCTCATAAGGTGGGGAATCCTTGTGCTGATCACTGCTGCCCATCTAATATCACCTGTTACACTATAGTGAGCGCCTATATTCTCTTTGTTTTGCAAATACTCGTTAGCGGCTTTTTCTTGTTGGAGCAGGTGGTCGAACATTAGGAGTGTTGAATTCCAACGTGTCGGGCTGTCGCAAATCAAGCGCCTCACTGGCATGTTGTTTCGCCGCTGGATATCGGAAAAGTGCGCCATGACCGTGTAGGAACACCTGAAATGGCCACACACCTTCCTGGCCTGCTTAAGGACGTCCTGTAAGCCTGGGTACTTATGCACAAAGCGTTGTACGATCAGATTACACACATGTGCCATGCACGGCACATGTGTCAACTTGCCCAAATGCAATGCCGCCAACAAATTTCTTCCGTTGTCACAAACCACTTTGCCGATCTCCAGTTGGTGCGGAGTTTAAATGCAAGCTATTGGGACACCAGATATGAGTGAGTGGGGGCACTGGGCAGACCCTGAAACGCACACTAGTGAAGGAAACTGACTGCTATTATATTACAGTCAAAAAGGGTTTTTTTTTTTTTTTTAAATGCAAGCTATTGTGACACCAGTGAGTGAGTGGTGGCACTGGGCAAGTGGGCACAGTATATGCTGTGAGCCTGACACACAGGCTGGCAGGTAGGCAACTGCAATTACATTACACAGAAAAAAAAAAAAGCAGACTGATGTTCTAGCCCTAAAAAGGGCTTTTTGGGGTGCTGTCCTTACAGCAGAGATCAGATGAGTCCTTCAGGACTGTAGTGGACACTGAATACACTAGCCTAGCTATCAATTTCCCTATCAAATCAGCAGCAGCTACACTGTCCCTACTCTCACTAAGAATGCAGCTTCACAATGAATGTAAAATGGATGCTGTCCAGGAGGTGGGAGGGTATGGGAGGGCGGGTCTGCTGCTGATAGGCTGGAATGTGTCTGCTGACTTTGAGGTACAGGCAGGGTCAAAGTTTACTCAATGATGACGAATAGGGGGCGGACCGAACAGCGCATGTGTTCGCCATCTGTGGCGAACGCGAACAAGCGATGTTCGCCGGGAACTATTCGCCAGCGAACAGTTGACATCACTATATATATATATATATTGCAGTATAGTGGTGGCACATTTTCCTTCCTTTTGCTTGTGGTTCAAGTGAGAAAAAGTAACTAACAGAGGGGAAAAAGCAGAGAAGCAGATTTTTATATATATATATATTTCACTGTATATATTTATTACATTTTTTTTATATATATAGTATACAAATATAGATTATTATATTTTTTTGTAACTGTTTCCCCCTTTTCTCCATCTACTGGTCATTTCTCACTTTATCTGTGAATAAAATCAACATTTAGTAGCTGTCTTTTAGCCATCAATCACCTTTTTTCACACCAAGCATCTTTTCTATTTTTTCGGCACGGGTGGAACAACTATTCCTGCAAAAAATAAACTCTCACGGTTATACGTTCCATATGGCGCTTCAGAGATACGGAATTCAGGCGATTACCAATGGGTATATATGTGTTGACTATGGTCAGGATAAGCTGTTTCATGCAAATCGATGGGTAACATATCACTGCACAATGTAAGTATTTCTATGTACTACCTGTATATATGCATTTGTTGGGACACCCTGACCTACTTTAAATGCCCAGGAACATGCACACTCTGTATATGGTACACGTGGAATGTGTAGTCTTTAGGAGTCTAGACCAGGGGTTCCCAATTAATTTTTCCTGTGGAACCCTTTGACATAATGTATCAACATCGTGGAACCCCCTGAAAACATTTTCATACTATACTACAAACCCTTTAATTAACAGAGCGCAAGGTTTTCTTTTATAGTAAAGCAGGGGTGCTGTATGTAGAGTTGGTGTTTGTATATAATTTTAGCATTTTCATAAAGGGGTGTGTTTGTATGTTATACTTGCATTTACCTGCTATGGTGTGTTTGGATGTAGTGTTGGATTTTAAATGCAGATGTACATTTGTGTGTATTATTGTTGTTTGACTGAAGGGAGTGTTTGAGTGTTAGTATATAATTTTAGAGTTGGAGTTCAGGGGTGTGTTTGTATATCATGTTTGTGTTTACAAGGGTGTGTTTGCATGTTGTGTTGGTGTTTGTTTGCTGGGATGTCTGCACATACACACTTACACAGATATACTTACATATTAACAAACAGAAGCACACACATAGTAATTTACAAACGGACACGTACACCCACACTGACACACAGATACACACACTGGCATAAACACACAGACACAGATACATACTGAGATACACACACTGACAAATACACTGTCACACACACATACACACAGATACAGACTGGCACAAAGATGCACACACACTCACATACAGACACACAGATACACACTGACACACACACAGACACATACTGGTACACATACTGGTACATACACACACACTCAGATACACATACTGACCGGTATACTGACACACATTCACACATACACACTCACTGGCACATACAAACACAGACATACACTGGCACACACACTGACAGATACACTGACACACACTGACAGATAAATACACTGGCACATACACACTAAGATACATCCACTGACAGATACACTGAAACACACACACACTGGCACAAACAAACACTGGCAGATAAACACACTGGCACATACATATACAGATACACACACTGTCACATACACACAGATACATACATTGTCACAGATGCACACACTGACACAGATTTATACAGTGACACAAACACACCTTGACACATGGTTACACACACAGGTATTTGCAGTCACCTGCCTGTTGGATGACCTTTTTCCTGCAGGAGGGTGACTTGTTTGGAGTGCTGCAGGCTGCTGGCTGAGGGAGGTAATTTGTATTAATTTGTAATGAGATTAAGTTCCTATTCCTCTCTTTGGCTATACCGTGACAGTGGCGTTCTGTGTACGGACAGAGAGATTGGAACGTAAGGCAATCTCATACAATGTCTACATCAGGACAACCGTAAGGATGGAATTCAGATTCAGAGCACATTCCTACAGAAAAAAACAAACTGCAAGGGTGCTTCATGCTTTATTACCTACAGAATTATGTTGTGGGGATCTATTCCCCCAAATCCATTGCATTATATAACAATGACAGTTTATCTTGTATTCCTCATGTTTCACAGCTATATACGCGCTCTGTGTATGGTCACAACAAGAGCTAGAACAGTAGCGAATAGGTATCATGTTCACAACATAGAACATAGTATGTTATCATTTGTTGCATTTGCATTCTAGCCGTTTTGAAACATAATGTTACCAAGAATGGGAGGTATGACATTTGTGTTGAGTTGGCAAGTAAGAGTATATTTCCCAAGGAACGGGAAACCAGAGAACAAAATTGAGATGGTAGAATAGGACCCCAAGTTCGATGGTGGGACGGTTGGGAGGTTTGTTATGCTTAGCGGCCTTGTAAGGAAATGTCAACTAGCCATTTTTAGGTCTAAAAAGATTGAATGTGAAATAGTGAATTCATTTAAGTGAGTTATTTTGTGACATATATAAACGAATAGGTAAAAAAATATAAACTCATACAAACTCGTGCAGTCTCTTTCTACCTTAAGTGTACTCCCTACAGAAATCGGCACAAGTGTTTACAATCAAATAGAAATAGCAGGTAACGGTGGTCCGAATGATACCCAAATTTCTGAAATATCAATTGAGTCACAGCATAAATAAAAACATAATAAAGAGGGGTCTCTAAAACAAGCACAAAAAGACGATTGAGTGTTTAAACAGCATGCAATGGACATATAAAACGCATCTTATGTGTAAATCACTGTTTAGTGGATGTTCCTCACAGTATCACATATAAAAAATAAATAACATACCATAGTATAACACTTTTTATTTTAAGGAATCCACACACATAAGATTAAAAAAACTAACATACAGCAAGTGGGACCTTATACAAGTTTTAAACCCCCCAAAAAAAGTTTTGACTCCAAGCAAGAACCTTTAAACGTAACCACAATCGTCACTTATTTTGCACAGTCCTAAGAGGTCTCTGCACTGCGCTCCTAATTCCGGGTCACGGCGTTCTCCTCTATGGGGGTTATTAGTATAGATATGAGTACAGTAGATCACACTAACGCGTTTTGAACCATCCCTCGATGCTTTGTCTAAACAACGACTGCTCTTAAATACCCCAAAAACAATGATTATTTGCTATTACAAAATGTCTCAACAGTCTAAAATAGTCTTCTACACAAAAATGTATCAAAGTATATAAAAAAGTATAAATATCTTAAACACGTTATAACCCCAAGTATTTAAAGACAAAGATGAGAAGAACGTAAATGTATGAAGAGAAAATAGAGAAAATACAATCTCCTAGGTGTAAATGACAGTATAAAGGGGGTTGGATTTCTACATTTAATTTCATGTTCCTCACCTCACAAATACATAATTGTTATTACAAGAATATGCAAACAAAATATTAAAAATCTTGGGAAATGACAGTTTCCCTTCATGTTAATTCGTTAAAGTTTTTCAGTTCCATTACTCTTTGTGTTTGTGGGGGGTACCTACGATATTCATGTTAGGATCTAAGTGGACCAGATGTCTTTAGGATCTCATTAGCAACAATGATGGCGCATGCGAATGCCATCACAATGTTAATCTAACCATTGATAAACTGGTAGAGTGTGAACACACAATCTCTCAGTGCTTGCATGGCTGTGTGTGTGATATATACAAAGTTGCAAATGAGCCTTAACTTGGGCACAATCTAATCTACCAAGGAAGATACGAGCATGTGGTTTCTATTAATATCGATGGAACACAGTTACAGTACAGAGGGGCCCAGTCTAAATGTGAAATAGCAATGAATATCCTTAACTGCATGATAACTAAAAAAACATGAATAGTGTAAAGGAACAATCCCAGCCGAATCAGAGACTTATTAACACTGATAAGGCACAACAAAAAAAACACCTGTCTAATCTTGTGAAAATCCCTCTCGCGCTGTCAAAACAACTATGATGCACTGAGGCATGGACTCCATAATACCTCCGAATGTGTCCAGTGTTGCAGGGTGCATTATCCTACTAAAGAAGGCCACTGTCATCAGGAACAGGATTGCCATGAAGGGGTGCACATAGTCTGCCACAATCTCTAGGTAGGTGGTACGTGTCAAAGTAAGATCCACATGAATGCCAGGACCCAATGTTTTCCAGCAGAACATTGCCGAGAACATAACACTACCTCTACCGGCCTACCTTCTTCCCAAAGTGCATCCTGCTTCCATCTCTTCCCCAGGTAAACAATGTACATGCACCAGGCCATCCACCATCATACCAGGCAACTTTCTTCCATTGCTCCATGGTCTAGTTGTGATGCTGACATCCCCAGTAAAGGCGGTTTCAGCGATGGACAGGGGTCACGATGGGTTCTCTGACCGGTCTGCGGCTATGCAACACCTTACGCAGCAAATTGCGATGCACTGTGTGTTCTGACACTTTTCTATATGTCCAGCATTACGTTTTTCAGCAATTTGAGCTACAGTAGCTCTTCTGTGTGATCGGACCAGACGGGCGACCCTTCGCTCCCTATGTGCATCTGTAAACCTTGGGCACCTATGACCAAGATACTAGTTTACCGGTTGTCCTTCCTTGCACCACTCTTGGTAGGTACTAACTGCTGTATACCACACAAGACTTGCCGTTTTGGAGATGCTCTGACCCAGTCATCCAGCCATCACTGTTCCTTCTTAAAGACATTCTGATCTTTTTGTTTGCCCATTTTTTCTGCTTCCTACACATGAAATTCAAGAACTGACTATTTGCTTGCTGCCTAATATACCCCACCCCTTGACAGGTGCGATTGTAATGATATAATCAATGTTATTCAGTTAACCTGGCTGTCAGTGGTTCTAATGTTGTGGCTGATCGGTGTATAACAAGTCTTGAGTACAGGAACACATGTTAAAGGGGGTAGAAGAATATGGGTTAGCTCAATTAATATAATAAAATGGTAGTTAAATGAAATAGGTAGAAGGTATTGAGATGATTTGAGGAGGTAGGGAAATGTGACAGTAAATAGAAGGAGAAGGAATGGAATTAAAAGGATTGTAGAGGGTAGTTGAAATAACTATATTATGTGAAAAGAAAGTGAAGATTTATGGTAAACTTAAAATACAGGGTAAAATTTAAATGGAAGTGGAGGTAGAGGGGAGCTGAGATGGTGGGGGAAATACATTGGCAAAGGAAGTTAATTGGAACGGACATGAATAAGGAGAATTGAAGTTAAATTGGCATGTCGATAAAGAGGCGCATGGATGACAGGGGAAGTAACATTTTAAAGAAGGGAGAGGAGGAAATTATGGAGGTCATACAATGGAAAGAGAAACATTGGATATTAAATTGAAAATAAGATAATTTCATTAAGGAAATGAGGAATGAAAGTAATAAAGAATATGTAAATTGGAGCCCAAGAAGTCAGTAACTGGTGCCACCGACCGAAAAAAATAAATCTCTTTGCTGCCTTGAGTCAAAAAGTATTTGACAATTCCCTCTTCTGGTTGACATGGATTGAACTTTTTCAGCAGGTTTAATTAAGCTGTTAGCTAAGCTATGTTATTTTACCAGGCACTGATAACATTACAGCTTTAACGTCCGTAGGAAAGTAAAATGGTACAGTAAAAAGTAAAATGGTACGGTAAAAAGTAAAATGGTACAGTAAAAAGTAAAGTGGTACAGTAAAAAGTAAAATGGTACGGTAAAAAGTAAAATGGTACAGTAAAAAGTAAAATGGTACGGTAAAAAGTAAAATGGTACAGTAAAAAGTAAAATGGTACGGTAAAAAGTAAAATGGTACGGTAAAAAGTAAAATGGTACAGTAAAAAGTAAAATGGTACCGTAAAAAGTAAAATGGTACAGTAAAAAGTAAAATGGTACCGTAAAAAGTAAAGTGGTTCGGTAAAAAGTAAAGTGGTTCGGTAAAAAGTAAAATGGTTCGGTTAGGCTATGAATTTTATTGCATTCCATTTATTTCAGAGCAGAATGTGAAATGACGGGTTAATATCTAACAATGTTACACTATGAATGTGCAGAAAAGTCTTGTGGTTAAAGGAAGTGATTAAAATGAGAATGTGTTTGTGCAAAGGGTGTTCTCACTTTCTGCTGATAGCAAAGGTGGGGTGTCCTAACACAAGACGTCATGTTATGCAATGTTTGCCTGACAAAACAAGAATGAATAAGAATTTTAAAAAACCCACTAAAAAAAAACCCCACAAAAATACAAGTAATTATCCCACAGAAAAATGTTTATTTCAAATATTTTTTTTTAGTTATTATATTTATTGTAATTATACGTTCGTAGAGCATTACTGATGCAATGTATATGGGACAACCTCTGTCACTCCGCTCTATAGGGACTGGCTGAGCATGATAGGAGCTGAATTACACCATAACTAGAGAGCCAGATGTTTTTCACCTGTACGTTATGATGCACAATATTTGAAGGGAAAAAAATCCCCAAATCCCTAATTATGCTCGTCCTTCCAAAATCAAGGCAAACCAGTGATTGGCTGCCATAGAAAGTGATTTTACAGCAAATCTAATATTCTTGTGACGATAAACCTGTACTTTTTGCCAGTGCTCATTAATGTTTGTCATAGTTATAAATAGACCAGTCAGACTGTGTGTTCAGTACAAGCTGTACAAGCTATACTGTATATCAATCTTTTTATAGATCTGCTAAGAAACACAGAAGAAAACTACAGGCAGTCTCAGGAAAAGAAACAGACCCAGACTGTCTGTAGAAACGGCCCCTGACGAAGGTGCACTTCTAAAGCACCGAAACGCACGTTGGGCGTTTATATTCACTGCACTAGGACACTGGGCACTGAATGGCACTTTAGCACTATGTAATTCACTTGATTTATTTATTTTTTCTCATTATTTCTCTTTCTATATTCCTATGCCTGTCTAGTAAGTTTAACAGGGAGAGAGGCTTTGTAAATTAATTATTTTCAGTCAGCATATTTTATTCTGACTTTTTGATACCCTCTTTCCTTTTTCTCCCTGTAGCTCCATTTTCTAGGAGCATTATCCTGTTTAGAATTATCCTGTATATACAAGGTGTATTGCTGTGCAAGAAAGTTAGCATGCATCACTAGAACATATTATGGTGTATGTATGCATAATGTGACACTGCATTAAGGAGGTTAAGTGTTGGAGTATAGTAAATTGGACCCTTTCCTATTTAGTCTATATATATTTTTTGAATAAAGCGGTTACATAGATTGGGGGATCAGACTATATAATACCATATATTGGTTACTCTATATACCTCATTTGTAGTTGTGTCCTAATGTGTTTTACACCCCACCTCCTATAGAATGTAAGCTCGATCGAGCAGGGTCCTCTTCAACCTATCGTTACTGTAAGTTTTCTTGTAATTGTCCTATTTTATAGTTAAATCCCTTCTCATAATATTGTAAAGCGCTACGGAATCTGTTGGCGCTATATAAATTGCAATAATAATAATAATAATAATAGTTGGCATTAGAACAGGGAGAGAGGCTTTGTAAATTATTTTTTTTCAGTCAGCCTATTTTATTCTGACTTTTTGATACCCTCTGTCCTCTTTCTCCCTGTAGCTCCATTTTCTAGGAGCATTATCCTGTTTGGAATTATCCTGTATATACAAGGTGTATTGCTGTGCAGGATATTTAGCATGCATCACTAGAACATATTATGTTGTATGCATGCATAATAGCACACACATCCATTATTTTCCTTTTAAAGCTTGGATACAGGATTCTTGCGTGACACTGCATTAAGGAGGTTACTTGTTGGAGTATCAATATATTGGACCCTTTCCTATTTAGTCTATATATATTTTTTTTTAATAAAGCTGTTACATAGGTTGGGGGATCAGACTATATAATGCCACATATTGGTTACTCCATATACCTCATTTGCAGTTGGCATTAGGAATTTTAGTTTTGAGTATATACCACTTTATGTTACGCTCTTATACGTCTCTATACTGATATATACTCACCAGGTCAATTATTTCACGCTCCTGTACTATATATCATTTTCCAGTTTCTACAGACAGTCTGGGTCTGTTTCTTTTCCTGAGACTGCCTGTAGTTTTCTTCTGTGTTTCTTAGTATTCATATTTGGGGTTAAGCCCCTATTGAGACCTCTGGAGTCTCTTCACGGTACGCTAGACTCTGCTGTGTATCAGTTTCTCCCCCTGCTCTTTTCTTGTGGGGTTGGAAGGTACGGATGCACAGACTATGTCTGACTAGCTCTTTGTTCCTTTTTATAGATCTGCCATATCTTAATGCTAAACTGCTATTTATCAGCTTTTAATTCTGCTTGCACTATACAAATCTATATATTCATTTTAAAACAAACATGTGGGGCAGTAAAGATTTAAGATAGTACCATTATTTTTATCCTTTAGAATTGGCATCCCTTGTTATGCATAACATTCTAGAATATTGTAGTAGGATCTACGTGACAGTCTAAAATACACTGAGCCCCCCTGAAACTTTGACTTACCATAAACAGTGTGTGTTACCTATAAGCATCACTGGAAAGCCATATATAGATATAGTCACCCTTCCTATACCCCCACCCAAAACAAAACATTGTTAAAGTGAAAACTATCATAAAAAAATAACTTTTATGTTGTAGCATGAGGAATACACACAACACCCACAAACCTGTAATACACACGAAGGCTCATTTTAAAAGCAGTGGTGTTTGTTACTTGTTTACTGCCCTCCCTCCAGTGTAAGCTGCTTCATAGACTTGCACACAGCAAGATAATTTATTTTAAATGATTCAGATTTGGACAAGAAATAATAATTTTGTTTGGGTGGCCTGAAATTAGTCTGTGTGAAGTTACAATTCGGATTCATTTTGTCCGTGAAATCAATTCAGGAAAACTAATTTTGACAAATGAAAAAAAACAAAACAAAATGTGCACTAAACATAAATATTGTGTGTATATTTTGCGGTATGTTGATATAAATATTGTGTGTATATTTTGCGGTATGTTGATTTGAATATTGTGT
This sequence comes from Pelobates fuscus, assembly GCF_036172605.1. NCBI lineage: Eukaryota > Metazoa > Chordata > Amphibia > Anura > Pelobatidae > Pelobates > Pelobates fuscus. Next base: position 36,848,013 of record NC_086320.1, read on the forward strand.
GTGTATTTTGCAGTATGTTGATTTAAATATTGTGTGTGTATTTTGCATTATGTTGATATAAATATTGTGTGTATATTTTGCGGTATGTTGATATAAGTATTGTGTGTATATTTTGCGGTATGTTGATATAAATATTGTGTGTGTATTTTGCAGTATGTTGATATAAATATTGTGTGTATATTTTGCGGTATGTTGATTTAAATATTGTGTGTGTATTTTGCAGTATGTTGATATAAATATTGTGTGTATATTTTGCGGTATGTTGATATAAATATTGTGTGTGTATTTTGCGGTATGTTGATTTAAATATTGTGTGTGTATTTTGCAGTATGTTGATTTAAATATTGTGTGTATATTTTGCAGTATGTTGATATAAATATCGTGTGTATATTTTGCGGTATGTTGATTTAAATATTGTGTGTATATTTTGCGGTATGTTGATATAAATATTGTGTGTGTATTTTGCAGTATGTTGATATAAATATTGTGTTTGTATTTTGCGGTATGTTGATTTAAATATTGTGTGTGTATTTTGCAGTATGTTGATATAAATATTGTGTGTATATTTTGTGGTATGTTGATTTAAATATTGTGTGTGTATTTTGCAGTATGTTGATATAAATATTGTGTGTATATTTTGCGGTATGTTGATATAAATATTGTGTGTGTATTTTGCAGTATGTTGATATAAATATTGTTTGTGTATTTTGCGGAACACTGATAAGTGCATTATTTTGCCATTTGGCTCACAGAACAAGTAAGATGTAACCAGTAGTGGGAAAAGGAATAAGCAATAAAAATATATATTTATTAGTTAAATGTATAATATTTTATAGATTTGCTTTTTTTTTTGTCATCCTCCTTTTTTTACCTCTGTTGGTCACTTCTCTGTGAATTGACCTGTGAATAAAATAACATTTAATCACTGTCCCCGAACCATCAATCATCTTTTCCAAAGCACGAATCAACCAAGCTCGCTTGTCTCTTGTTTATTTGATTTGTTTCACATAGCAACTTGGAGTTCTGGTATTCGGACAACCCAGCGATTGCCCAAGATTCAGCCAGTCTAACTGTTTGGATCACTGGTAGTAGCCAGATACACTATGCACAGAGGAGAGAAAAAAAAACCTAGCCATTCTTTAAATACAAGAGCTAAAACCATTGCAACTTCCCAAAATGCAAATTTTGAAGCTACAGAATATTACAAGTAAATTTCCTTTATAATTCTGCCTTTAGACATTTTACAAGATAGAGAAGTGCCATAGCTCAAACTTGGTTGTCCTGCCTGTCCAATTGGTGACTCAGATTGATAAGTTTCTCATTCGGTAAAGAATGGGTGCTGCAGTTGTCAAAGGCCCACTAATTATTAGTCTGGCAGTCACAGGGACAAGTTCACAAACACAGCTGGTAACTATATCCTCCCTAGACACATCCAGAGTGGGCGGAAAGCTACGGTACCACCGTTTACCACCGTGACTCAGTCTATGTCAATTAGAGTAATTCAGCTAAATCAATTCATAATGTGCCATAATCATCATGTGAGTAGATATAACTTCTATTACAGGCAATGCTTGCAGGATAGATAGATAGTTAGATAGATAGATAGATAGATAGATAGATAGACAGATAGACAGACAGACAGACAGACAATTTGTTTTTGTTCTAACATGGCATATTTAACTTGGTGTATATAGAATGTCTCCCCCCAGAAAACATGTAACATATAAATATTTATACTAGTACATTAAAATTACATTATTTCAATTTGAATAAATTTCATATAATTATTTTTGGTCCTCTCTTGCGCTATTTTTCATATTTTTCCAGAGGCAAAAATTCTGCAGTTTGATTTAAAGAATTTTAAAATAATCTTGTGATTTGATACTAAAATGCCACCTACTGGTGAGTTAGTATAATACAGGCACGGAGGAAGTGACTATCTATGTGTTTCTGTTCCCTCTAACCTAACTATAAATTTGTGAATGTTTCACTGGGGGGAAAAAAAAAACTATTTTGCGCCTAAATTTTAGACAATTTCTTCAAAAGATCACCACCAAAATATTTTCTGTGTAAACAGTCACAAGTCTATCTTCTGCCTTTTTGTAACGAAGCAGGACAACACAAGATTAACTGCTCGCATCATTCAGCTTACTAAAACAGTTTGGGAAATGACACAGATCTAAAGATAGTGAATATGATACTGTAAAAAGATACTCTGCAAAATACTGCAAGATAATAACACTCACATAAAAACATTAGCGGATGTTATCATTCCCAATAAACAGACAGGGGATGAAGAACAGGCTATGCGCTGTTGTATTTGCAAAGATGCACTATATCACTGAACGCATATATGTAGAAATTCACGTTGATTTATCTTAGAACTGAGCTCCTCCATCTTTCGCTCCCTCCAAATCATTTTCGTATGATCCATCTTTTACACCGGTCAGTATGCATAAAGAGAGCAAAGCTACTGTTTCTCCTCCTCCGAAGCAATGAATGCCCTGGTCATGCCAAGCCAGAACAGGGTTATGATGCCAAAATGCTTAGTATACATTTAAAAGAAAATAAATAGCATATATCAGGGGCAGAGCTATTAATGGTGCAGCTAATGAAGTTCCTACAGGTTTAAAGGGACCTTCAGGTGCCAGCAGGCCATTCTTTACACATGACAATAACCTGCAAGGGGCTCAGAGCAGTTGCCTTTTGGGCTGGAGCACGAACTGCAGAGTTGTAGCAAATGGTTCTGCAGAAGGCAGACCATGGCTGCAATATAATATGCTGTGGCCCATCCAACAAAGTGCTGCAGACCATTGTCTTACTTCTCTTGGTCTTGTGTCAGCGAGATACTGACGGCTACAGAATCACCAGTTCACAGGTCCTGCACGTTCTGAATTTGCAGCTCATTGATGCAGCCCTTCCAGGGCCACATTAGGAGGCTATTGAGCCTGGTGCTGAAATGATTATGGGCCTGATTACAGAATTGTATCAGAAAACAGGAAAAACTCACAGGAAGCAGCTATAAGAAAACACAAACTCTATGCTAATCTCTCAACAAAATCGATATCCCCAACATCGGTGTCCGGTGAAGCGGTACTTTGGTGGGAGGAGATAAAAGTAGATGGTCAAGTGACGCAAACGATGTCATTAGCACTGCACAAAGGTTCAGAGTCACCTAGAAATGAGGCAGGTCTGCCAGAAGAATTGGAAGGTCATTCTGTTGTGAATGCACGTCAGGCTGCCTGCCAATCAAGGCCGTCTTTCTGCATGGGCATGCTGGGCACTTGCCCGGGGGCCCCACCGTGATCCTTTGATCTCCCCTACCGACTCACAGAGAGCCGGCCCTGCTCAAATGCTGTGGGCCCTCTCAGACCAGTGGGGAGATCAAAGATCTCCCTCAGCGGCCCAAAGGCCCTTCGCTAGTGAGAGGGAGGGAGGACCTGGGAGGCAGTGTTACGTTTTTTAAATAAAAGAAACCCTTATCCCTATGCACCCTCCCCCTCATATACACACAGAACACCCCTCACACACATATTGTACCCCTCACATTATGTGCATGTATACAGCGGTCTGTGTGCATGTATTCAGCGGTCAGTGTGCATGTATTCAGCAGTCAGTGTGCATGTATTCAGCAGTCAGTGTGCATGTATTCAGCAGTCTGTGTGTGTGTGTAGTCAGTAGTCTGTGTGGGTGTATACAGCAGTCCGTGTGGGTGTATTCAGCAGTCTGTGTGTTTGTATTGTATTTGTTGGAGGTACCAATAAACATAAGCTAAATTTAATCGATAATTTACATTTTTATTCCTGTGAGTGGTTGTGTAGACAGGGCCCCCAGTGTAGTGCTTTGCCCGGGGGCCCATATTGTTGTTAAGATGGCACTGCTGCTAATCACGCATTGTAGACAGCGATGTTTCAGAACCCTGAGCTTGGCGCAAACACTTCTAATGATGTGTTCACTATGCTTTTTGGGGACAGTTCCATGGTGTGCCCCAGTACGCACTTGTCCACTCCTCTCCTTCCCTTTATGGTAGCAGGCAGAAGCTCCTGTTATACAGTATGGGACAGAGAAAAGGTGGATGTAGTGAGTGTAGAAGAAAGGGTATATCTCATGCTGTAGTGAGACTACAAGACTACTGCAGCAAGAGCATTTGCATAGTGTGCAAAGTCATCTTTTTGTTAACTATTTTATAGTCAGACAGTCTACACCAGTTTTGTTCCCCTGCATCTCTTTTAAGTTGCCATACTTAATTCTCTCTGCACAAAGCAAGAGCATGTGTAGAATATTTTAAAAAATAAATGGGAATTTGTTTAAGAAAATGTATTTATTTTTAATCAATGGACCTATTCCAGGAGCATGGAGCTACAGCTTCCTTAGCCCCAATGTTAACCCAGTCCTGAGCACATCCCTACACCAGTTAACAATCGACATCCACCTGATGTGCAAAGCCTAACACCTTGGCTCCTGATCATTTCTGAAGCAGTGACCAGGCACACTGGATAGGTCAATCTTACAGATTTATTGAATGGCATGTTCAACTCTGAAAAGAGCTCAGAAAATAACAATTTAAAGAGAAAAATGTGCAAACAGAAGTTTTCAACATATGGTTATTAATGGGTGATTAACGTGTATCTGCATGTGCGTCTGTCTGTATATCTGTGAGTCTGTATCTGTTTGTCTATGTAATCAGTATCTACATGCGTGTCTGTCTGTATATCTGTGTGTTTGCATGTGTATCTGTATGTGTATCAGCATGTGCATCAATGCGTGCCCCTGTGTATCTTTGTGTGTCTGTGTATGTGTGCCATTGCTTGTATCTGTATGAGTGTCATTCTGTGTATCTTATTGTGTGCCACTGTGTGCCTGTGTAACTGCATGTATGTCAGTGTTTGCACCTGTGTGTCTACCTGTGTGCGTGTGTATCTGTATGGGTCAGTGTGTATCTGCATATGTGTCAGTGTGTGTCTCTATGTGCATCTGTGTGTATGTGTATTAGTGTGTGGTGGGGGGGGGGCAGTGTATAAGTGCACAGATCTCAGCATTTAAACACAGATACTACAAACAAATACACATCTGCATTCAAATGTTAACACTACACACAAGTCAACCACTGCTTTCAAATAGCAACAGTAAATAAAAACACACAACACTACAAACAAATACACCCCTACATTTACACACATACTCTTTACAAACACATGCTTACATTCAAACACACAAACACTGCTCAGTGTTAAATAGAACAAATGGTAGTTCCCTGGCTGGTAAATAATTGTGGGAGTTGTATGTCAGATTGGCCATCCTTGCAATGGGGGAGGGAGAGGGAATTCCTACACCAGGATCATCTCTCCTTTAGTTCCCCCACTATGATGATGATGATGATAATGTGTTATATTCATATTATAACCTTAAAGTGAAATAAAAAGGCAAAGTCCAATGACCAGTCCATTCTAAAGTTAACCTGCCATTAACAAATGGTGTGGATGATAAGTTCCCATCCAGGTAGATGTAGAACTAATGTGTACGATATTTGCCAGCATTTAGGGGTACGTGGTGAGGTCAAGTTACGGCATATGTCACCTTGTCATTTGGGGAAAAGGCGGCTGCTTACGGCACACTTTACATGAAAACATGAATAGATTAACTTAAATGCAATATTTCAATATTCTGTTTACTCCTCTCTATATTTAATATACATGTCTTTGTGAGGTGTGAAACATAAATATATAAAGCAACACCTCTTTATCCTGAATCTGGGTGCTGCCATCTTAGCAATATTATCTACGCAATACTATACGAAAGAAAAGGACCAACTCCAGCCTGAAGTATCTCTTTAATTCTTGTCACAGAATCCACCCCAGTGACCCTATGAGATCAGCACAATACAGCACGTTAAATCCAACAAGAGAATTTAGAAACCTGAAATTCTTCTTTATTGACACAATCTGTCACTGAACAAACCGCAGAACGTATAATAACTTTTACAATACAATTTCACTGGAAAACGAAAGGCAATAGCTTGTGGTTACAAATGTAGGAAACATACGACACTGTTAGAATGCCAACAAGGAAAGACATGTTACTCGTTATGTTTTAACGAATGTACATACTGCCTTTATATTAAATATTAACTGGCTGCTAGTTCTCAAGATTGAACTTTACAGAGAACAGAAACCACAGTCAAGTAAATAGAAAGCCTTAATGATTGTAAGGCATAAAGCAGATAAGGGCAGACTAGTTAAACAGCTGGGACGTATGAAGCCACATTAGGTGACTTGCATCTAAAACATAATGTAGAGAAAATGGCCATTATAAGTGACTAATTATTTAGCGACTGCCAAAAACACTACTCCAATATCTTTTCAATCTAATGAATGCATATCCTGATCAGCCACATGATTCACCATTTATCATGGACAGCATTTTGTTTTTCAGCAATTCGAGCTACTGTAGTTCTTCGGTGTGATCAGACCAGACTGGGTAGCCGATGTAGATTAATAATCATTGGGCATCCATGATCCTGACGCCAGTTCCCGCATTGTCCTTCCTTTTGGTAGGTGCTAAACAGTGCATTCTGGGAACACCCCACAAGACTTGCTATTTTGGACATGCTCTGACCCAGTTGTCTAGCCATCACTATTTGTACATTGTCAAAGTCTCTCAGATCTTTTGGCTTGCCCATTTTTCTCCGATTCCAACACATAGAATTCAAGAACAGACTGTTCACTTGCTGCCTAATATAACCCAGCCCTTGACAGGTGCCATCCACTTCACCTGTCAGTGGATTTAATGTTGTGGCTGATCAGTGTATATTGATGAGAAATTACACCAGGTATCTTACCAACTGGTGCTTAACCTAGCTTGACTGCTGTTGCAGGTTCACACAGAGGAATTGCAGCCGCAGTCAAGTTAGGTTAGGTTGGTCAGATAACAATAGAGTCTGACCTTACATGCAGTGGTGTATCCTGGTTTTGTGCTGCCCTAGGCAGGACAAAACTCAGGTGCCCTCCCCACCCCCCCGCGCCACCCCCACCCAACCTTTCCCCCCACCCCGCATTCTAAATACACACACACACACATTCACTGACAGATATGCATACACTAGCTAACAGAAACACACACTCGCTAACAGAAACACACACTCGCTAAGTAACAGACAAACACACTCACTAACAGACACAAACTAGCAGACACACACACTCACAGGCAAACACACACACTAACAGTCAGAAACACACAGTCAGACACACACACACTCACTAACAGACAAACACACTAACAGGCAAACACACTAACACACACACACTCACCCACTAACAGACACAGACACACACTAACAGACACACACTCACCCACTAACAGACACACACTAACAGACACACACACACTGACACACACACACTATCAGACACACACACACACTAACAGACACACACTAACAGACACAGACACACACTAACAGACAATTTATTTAAACCCCCCCCCCCCCAGCCTCCTTACCTTTGGGAATGCTGGGGGGGGGGGGGTCTCTTCCTCCCTGGTGGTCCAGTGGCTGCTGGGCGGGCGGCATTGGCGGGCGGCACTGGCGGGCGGCTGGCGAGGGAGCACTTCCTCTGAGCTGTCTGCTCAGCTCCCTCGCACGTCATATTCCGTCTCCCAGCCTCACTCTGTGGCGCGCGAGGTAGCTGAGCAGACAGCTCAGAGGAAGTGCTCCCTCGCCAGCGCCGCCCGACCGCCCAGCATGTCTGGTAGCCGCAAGGCTAACAAGACATTTGCCTTGGGCATTTGGGGGCGGCTTTTTTTGCCGCCCCCTGGAAAATGCAGCCCAAGGCAAATGCCTTGTTTGCCTCACGGCTAATACGCCCGTGCTTACATGGCTGCTCAGCAAGATATAAAAGTGTAATTAAAAAAAAGAAAAAAAAGAAAAATCAACATACAGAATTAATGTTAAACAATTTTTATTGAGGCAGTTCTTTTTAACGTATACTGTACACAGGGGGATTGCTAGGTCGGTAAAAGATCAGGGGCTTCAGCCCAAAAATATATTTGATAGCCTTTCCTATAGTTTTACCCTAACACTGCTCAATCTCCACCCAATTCCCTGCCGCACACTCCACTGTAATATATATTACACTGATACCCACACACACATTGTGGTCCCCAGCCTCTGTATATTTCTCTGGTGGTCCTGTGAGTCTGTTCTGCACCTCTGCCAGATGCAGACAGTTTTAGAGTGTTGCTTCCGGTTACCAGGGCAATGCTCTCAACAGCCAGAGCTCATGTTCCTCCACTCAGAGTTAAAATACTTTCGGGCAGTGTAACACTGAATGAGGGTCCATGGCTTCTCATAGCTCCACCACCACTGGAGGCAAGGCTAAGGCAGAGATTACACTCTTCCTTGTAGCCATACCAATTTACACCTGCAATGGCACTGTGATAGGCTGAATGCAGTCAGCTGACAATCTTGTTATATCTTTGTAAGCCCTCCCCTTCTAACTCCGCCAAGACATTCTGTGTCTGTCCAATCACAGACTTCCTAGTGCAGCTCAATGAGAAGTCTTTGCAAGTCAGGTTCTCTGGGCAATTGTTGCCCCTTGAGTTTAGCTTCACTGAGCTAAACAACCAGGAAGTAACAAGACCGGTTGTCTGATTGGCTCTCAGGAGGTCTAACAATGCTAATTTATAAAAGTACCAATTACTCTAGATATCTGCACTTTTTGTAAAATGAAAAAAGAGGACACAAGCGAAATCAAGCTAAAATGCTTTAAAGGGACACTGTAGGCACCCTTCGGCTCAGTGAAGTGGTTGTGGTGCACAGAATGTCCCTTTTGCACCTAGTGCTGCAGTGTAAAACATTGCAGTTCCAGAGAACTGAAATGTTTGCATTGCAGCTCTAAGTCTGCCCTCTGTGGCTGTCTACCAGACAGCCACTGGGGACGCTTCTGGAATTGTAACAGACTTTTGGTCCGTTATCTAACACTGGACGTCCTCACGCTCTGCATGCGTATCAGACCCGCTCGTTGCAGGACGGGGAGGGAGCGGAGCTTCGACCCAGTGCCGAGGGACATCAGCGCTGGGATAAGGTAAGTAAATAAAGGGGGAGGCAGAGGGATCGGTAGTGCCAGGAATACAGCTTTGTATTCCTGGCACTAGAGTGTCCCTTTTATATACACCAAAAGAAGGATAAGGTAATGACACACATTATTTCTGCCAGTTTTATAGATAGAATATGTTCTGGAGGAGAATTTCCTTTTGGAACAGGAGGAGCAGCTATAGATTTGTAGCTTCTTAAAGGGATTTTTTTTTCTTTTTTCCCAAATTGAAAATGGAACAAAATCCACATGAGCAACAACTTCAATTGAATACTATTTTTTTTTTCTTAAGCAAACAAGTTCTGATTGAATTACATGGAGCTATTTTGGGTTCAGTTTACATTTCTGGAGTTGATGGTGTTAGAGGTAGATTAACGATAGGGTCACTAAATGTGGGACTATACGAAACCTCGGCAAACATGGGTTTTTATTGTTGTGTGTAAACATAGATCTCTTATACGTATCAGTTTTCCACCTGTTCTTAACCACTTCTGGATTGCTTTGCTCATGTTTGTTTCACTCTTTTCAAATGCTACAAAGAATGTTGGACCTTGGAGCATGACTTTATTTACATTTGTGATCATACCAGGAAGGTGTCTGAGGCTTCTATTAAAGCAGCTTGTTGTATCTGTGGAATTGCTCAGATTAATATTTGTGGAGGTCTAAGATAGTGACATGGAGTTCCAGATACTTTTGCTCAGTAATATCTGTGTTTAGGGGTGCAGTCTACATTTGGAGGCAATCCTATCCTTCTTTACTGAAAGAGGAAGAGATCTCTTCTAGATAATAAGCTCATAATGTGCCTCCTCCATGGCTTTAATAGCACATTGCAAAAATAAAAACATAAAAATATCTATTACGTCAACATTTAAGCAGGTTTAATCTTATTCTTGTTATGAACTACTGTAACTTGAGATCACTAGTCCGCATAGCAAATATATCAAAGTTTAGAAGAAGATAAAAAAAAAAAATTGTTCTGTAATTGTATTGCCATTTATATAGCGCCAACAGATTCTGTATCGCTTTACAAAATAAGAGAGGGGGGATTTAACTATAAATCGGACAATTACAAGAAAACTTACAAGAACGATAGGTTGAAGAGGACCCTGCTCAAACGAGCTTACAGTCTATAGGAGGTGGGGTATAAAACACAATAGGACAGTAAATAGCAATCTGGAGGAGAGAGTAGAGTGCTGCCCTTTAGGAGAGCGCAATAGACAGGTATGTGAAGTAGAGGTTACTCTGGGAGGTCATAAGCTTTCCTAAATAGATGGGTTTTAAGGCACTTCTTAAACTATTTAAGACTAGGGGAGAGTCTGATGGGGTAGACAGGCTATTCCATAGTTAAGAGCTGCCCGCGAGAAGTCCTGCAAGCGTGAGTTGGCCGTACGTGTGCTAACAGCAGCAGACAGGAGAAGGTCACGGGCAGAGCGGAAAGATGGAGAAAGGGCATACCTATGGAACTGTGAAGAGATATAAGAGGGGCTAGAATTGTTCAGTGCTTTATAGGTATGGGTTAGCACTTTAAATTGACTCCTATAGGATACAGGAAGCCAATGCAAGGACTGACAAAGGGGTGAGGTGTGAGAGGACCGGCTAGAGAGGAAAATCAGTCTGGCGGCAGCATTCATTACAGACTGTAGCGGGGAAATACGGCTTTTGAGAAGACCAATTAGGAGAGGGTTACAATAATCCATGCTGGAAATTACTAGAGCATGGACAAGCCACTTGGTAGCTTCTTGCGTAAGAAAGGGGTGGGTACGAACTATGTTAACATCTCTTAACTTTTTGAAAGTCATATAGTCTCAGTAAAAATATCTTCTTACAAAACACTCTTGATAATCCTAAATATAACATAATAAATTGATAAACCTAACATACCCTATTTAGTAGAAGTACGTGTCAAATATTGAGGAAATCTATTCTTGATTTATCAAGAGGTGGCATTCTCTGGCATCCTTCCTAATTGTATTTATACAGTTTATCACGCTATTTGATAAACGTAAAGCTGTACGCGTAAAAACCAGCATCATGTTAGCTGTTCCAACATTTGGAATAGATTAGAGTGGGCGAAACGATAACCAACACACTCATCGCGGAGAATTGCTTCGTGAATATCCTAACCTTACTCAAATAGCAAATTTGAATAATCATTCCAGTTGGACTATTTCGAACTCAAATTCTTAATTTCCTGGTCATTTCTATACAATTCTACATTTACTGGATAAAACCCTTTGGGTCCATGCTGTGGGTTTCACTGCCATTTTGACTACAATAAACATTAAGCTGGAAATGAAATTTAAAACAAATTTCACAATAAAAAAAAAAATAATTAACCTTGCTTTGGGGGTGGGGGAGTGGAGGAGGTACCAAATTACCAATCACCTTTCAGTAAAGGACTTGTCCTTGAGTGGTTAAAAAAGATTATCAAGAAACGTTTCACATTAGTTGATGTTAATGCTATGTTATAACTGCATTACCTGGATACATAGTTCAGATTAGTCTTTTACAATTCATTATGTCATTAACTCAGGTTGGTTGCTTGACAAAGACCGTGAGGTCGAATCTTGTGATGGAGTGGGTTCAATACAATTGCCTGGTTTGTACCTTTGAGTGCCAGGACCTTTCTTCTATTTTGTCATTAACTCAGGTTGGGTGACATGTGTTAAAGACATTCTATAGGTTTCCATGGTATTAGCATCTATTTTGCCTTGATAAATCCTCCCCATTCTCAGTGTCAGAATAATAGACATTGTAGCAAATACAATGACTACAGTGGTACCTTGTAACAAATCTGATCTACTAAATTATGTGACAAAAGCTTAAAGCTCTAAGCACTTAGCAACATATGGCTGTGCTGAATTCCAATAAACCAAATAATTTAGACGGGCTCCCCTGTTAATTTAGAAGAGCTGAGCTATTTAATGGAGATTCAGAGTGTCCAAACCGCTAAACTGTAAATATTTTGGCCGTGTAATGAGGTAGTGAAACTTCTTTACAACCACATCTGTAAAAGTTTGTCTTTGTTGAGAATGTTATTTTTCTATGTATCACTCAAAACACTGTCGTAAACCTTGTGGTTGTGGTGCAGAGAATGTCTCTTTAATTCATTCGGAACATATTTATACTTTGTTACAACTTCAACTAATGAGATTCTAATTTTTTTTTTTTTTTAAGTATTGTAGTAGGTACTATTCACTAGACAAAGAGCAAGCTGTGATAAGTTGAGAGTTAGCTTTAACAATTTCGAGATTAATTCAGCCCAACTATTTTAGCCTACATTTTGCTCCACTTTTTAGAGAATAGATCAATGTGTATAATTTAAACAACTTCAATGCCATCCTATACCACAGGCACAGATCAGACACGGTTCAGCAAAGCAATACGGATTGAGCATAAAACTCAGACCCAACAACCTATGCTGTTTGTGTGTTATAAAATGACACTTTAATATGTATAACCAAATGTAACCAATACATAAAAAAAATATTTTTGCAAAAGGATGGATATACATTACTTTGCCTTGTCGGGGTCTGAATCTTTCGCCTTTCCTTTCTTGAATAAATCCATTATGTCCACATCGAGAGATCCCCTGTATTACAGCATGCTTTCACAGCCGTACCTGAGTACAGTGATGTGTGCACCTGCAGTCAGCAGGATTCTGTCGTACTGCAGTGGGTGTGGTTGTTTAAACAGATAATTCCACTCAAACCCCTGGTCTGAAAGTTAATATTGGCTGAATATAAACCGAAACACTATATCGAACAAAAGAATATGCTTTTTATTGACTAAACATTCATACAGCTATTTTCAAAGAGAGATGTAAATAAAGTAAAACACATATTAAATTTCACTTTTATAGGCATGCAAAAACGATTTTAGACCAGACTGAAAACAGATTAACTTTTTTAATTTCAAATATTACGGCCTAAAATGAGAAATTCATTTTGGTTTCCTAACGCTTCACATTTTAGTGGGTAATCCTGACCGATAAAGAAGCTTCCACTCAAACCCCTTGAAAGTTAATGCTGGTTAAATATAAACTGGAACATTAAGTAACAGTTATGAACAACCCCTTCATAACAAGGTGTTTTTACAAATCCATATTGTTATTATTATTGCCATTTATATAGCGCCAACAGATTCCGTAGCGCTTTACAATATTTTGAGGGGGGGGGATGTAACAATAAATAGGACAATTACAAGAAAACTTACAGGAACAATAGGTTGAAGAGGACCCTGCTCAAACAAGCTTACAGACTATAGGATAAGTCTTAGCATTGCACTTGGGCATGTGGAAGTCAACAGATCTTTTTAGAAGAAAGCTGCATCTGACATCCTAACTCTGAACAAAGCCTTGCTGTATGAAAATTTGGTTAGCATTTCTCTCAACATTTATTGTGGTCTATCACAGTTTTTTTTTTTTTTTTGCCTTGGAGATACACAAAGGCTTATTTATTAAAGTGAATTCTGGCCTTAAATTTGAAATTCACTTTGAATTCCCATGTTGGTAAATAACTGACAGGGTTATGCAATAAAGTGAGAATTTGAAGTAAATTTCCCATTTTGGGCCAAGATTGTTGCACTGGAAAAATTCTCTAGGTCAGATATGCTTTCAGCTTGGCTACTCGGGCTTTAGATTTCAAATTCACTTAGAATTCTCAGTAAATAACCTTGATAGACTGCATAGAATTTTGAGAATATAGCAGAAGTACATGGGACCACAAGTTGATTTGAAATATATCTGCTCATACAGACATTTTCTACTTATTTATAGAACGTCAACATATTCCATAGTGCTGAACAATAGGTAAACAAGACAAGCATTTCATTTTAATAAAACTGTTTGGCAAACGGAAAAAGTAGGAGTAGTGGGCCCTGACCAAACAAGCTTACAATCTTAGCTATCACAAACTTATTTAATGTTAATGCATTAGAGAGTTAGTGGGACATGTTGACAATCAAACGTACTCCAAAGTAATTGCAAACATAACAGAAAAGGCTGCAGGAATACAGACAAAAAAATGTATTACTGAGAAGCGTGGTTGAGAAAAGTAGACAACATAAGTCACAGTTGAAAAATAGAATATAGAATAGAATATAGAATAGTCATTTTAGTTTTACAGGTGGTCCTCATTTTGCGACGGCTTGCACTTACGGCCAGGTCTCCTGCGCGGTGGTATGTGCGAGCTGTCTTGGGGATTAGAGGGACTCCCTGCTCTGTTGCGTTCGTCTATGTTCAGGGGAATGAGATCCACTGGAAACATTTTGGAGCATTTTGTGCATATTTTTGCTTTTTCTGTGCTTATATATTCCAACCTTTTCCATGTACATTTTCTATCTCCACTGTTATGCTCTTTGAACTCAAATTCACAGATAACAGCGAGAACTTAGATGGTTGGATAAACTCATTAACTGCTAGTTAATTAATTAGAATTCATTTGTTTGCCACATTCACAATAGCTTTGTTTCCCCTTTATAACCAGATCAGTAAGAAAAGGATATTGTAGATAAATAGCCATTGCCAATACCAAGATATAGCTGGGAATTCAGTAAAGTGAATATGTACAAAAATGATCCATTTCAGTTGAATGCACGGGACATGTAATTCCAAGTGGCTTTCTTGTCCGTGCCATCGGCCGAAATTACATTGCAGAGAACAGAGCTAGTGAAACATTTCCGAAGTCCATGAAAAACTTTTATATTATTTCCATTATAGCATAGATCTATCCAACTGTCTGAAGAGACATTCCATTGCATCAGGACTGAAAATAGCAAAGATATAGCATAGATTAAATTTATTTTCATTTTCTATCTATTCCAGATTGTTCATCGTCCTCTTTCAAGATTGCTCATCATTTCAGTGGAGTTAACGGAAGTAGGAAGAAGAAAACCTCCCCAACTATCTGATTGGCAGCCATGGAGGCATTTCATAATTTGTTTATAAATGTAGCTACTTTTCTTTTCTAAACTCTTAAATAAGGGATCTTCCTTGCCCATAAAAGCGACTCATGGGTGTGTTTATTAAAAAAAAAAAATATATATATATAT
Organism: Pelobates fuscus; assembly: GCF_036172605.1. NCBI lineage: Eukaryota > Metazoa > Chordata > Amphibia > Anura > Pelobatidae > Pelobates > Pelobates fuscus. The sequence continues at coordinate 36,863,153 of NC_086320.1, forward strand.
ATAGTTTGTAAAACAAAACACTGGCTTTTACTTAATGACTATACGAGGTCGGTCCAGAAAATGCCCAGTCATTGTAGATATAACGAGAATGGTTTGCTCGACATTGATGTAACCTGTCAGCCAAGGAGAGTGAACTCGAATGTGCATGCGTGAACAATGACGACTTCACTGTACTAGTCAGTGGTGGTGCTAGATTCCGTTTTGTACTGTGTGGCCGACACATTCAAAGTGGCTGAGTAATTAGAGGAATGAATCTCCCTCAAATTTTGTGCTAAGCTTGAACATTCCTCTGCCGAGACTATTTGGACGATTCAGAAGGCTTTCGGGGACGATGCAATGAATGCAGCGCAAATAAAAGTTTGCAACAAACACTTCAAAGATGGTCGAGAATCTGTTGAATGACTTTGAGACCTGCAACTTCTCAAAACTAAAATCACCTTTGAAATGGAAAACATTTCAGGCCAGTGATGAGATTCATCATATGACAAGGCAGCTGATGGCGATTCCAACAAAGGATTTTGCAGAGTGTTTTAATCAGTTGAAGAGACACTGGGAGAATCTTGTGAGGTCCCAAGGTGCTTACTTAAAAGGGGTACATATGTACAATGTTTCTTGGATCTTCAATAAATGTCTCTATTTTCCATATTACATGGCTGGAATAATATGAAAGAGAAATAAAACATAATAATCGTAATGTCGATCAGCAACAATTTATTGTAAACAAGTTACATATGTCAATTTAAACACATTTGTACACTGCAATGTACATTATTAACAATTTAATTCTGTATATGAACCGTAACAAGTAGTAATACTTTAAATATGCAACATCCAAACTGGATTGAATAAGAGTGGGGAGGGAGCAATACACATGTAAATACATACGTGTGGTGCAGGGGGGTGGCGGGGAGGAGAATCATTCAGTTGGCTATAAACCATGTGGATTGGTAAAGAAAGCTAGCTAGAAAAAAGAGGAATGTTTTCTCAAGCAAGTTAAACATAATCCAGGAAAAACTACTGAATTTATAAAGGCATCAATATAAACAGACACATTGAAAACAAAATAATTCAGAAAATGATTAATTTGAAATCATTCTAGACAATGGGTTCAAAAAGATAATATTAATTACTAGAATCAACAAGCTATTTATTTTATTATTTATACAATATATTTTGTAGCGCTGTAGAAACATATGTCAACACAAACTATTTGCATTCCTGCAGCTCTAAACAAAAAAAAAAAACTCCATATCTACTAGAACTGCAGGCATAAATCTGGGAATAATGAATATATTAAATCAATAGTTGAAGGCACTACTAGATAACACATTGGACTGAATGGATGTGTGTCTTGAAGAACAGGGTTATAGAAGGGGTGGACGAAATTTAGGTTCCCAGCTGTTGTAAAACGTTCTAATTTCAGGGACGCTTTTCCAGCTTTCAATTCCTGGGATCTAGATTTAGGACACCTCCTTAGAGTATACAGTACACTACATAGATTAAAACGGTTGTCTTCATTTTAGGTGACACTTTGAAAGTGCAAGAGACATGTACACACAAGTGTTTTCATGCAGTGGACCCTTTATATGCAGCAGTGCAGTATATATGTATATATATGTCTTTGAAATCTGAATGGTTAGCTAAAATACTCTTTTAAAATGAGCTCCTGTTTCATGTTTAAAGCAGGAGTCAATTATTCCAGATTCCTTTAAACAGGGGTCAGCCTCGGACTCCTAGCAGCGATATTACATAATGGTGGCAGTGCTTTAATTTCTGGAGCATGTTTCTAGATTCAAAATGTGGTCGGGGAAAGGGAACACAAATCTAAAATAAGCTTTCAAGTAGATAACTAACATCTGCGATACAGTGGCAGAACAAACCCATTCAAACTTTTATATACACACCAAAACAAATTAAATCAATTCTAAATCTATAAAAATCACCGCAAGTTGTAATATTTCCATTGGTTGTGGTGATATCCTCAAATTGGTAAAAGGGTATGTACAGTTATAGTGCTTTAAAAGACCAGTGTAGTCTAGAGAATAGGAACAAAAAACATATTTAATATAAAGAAAAACACAAACATAAATGGTTCTCATTTTTAAATGTTTACATTGTTTAAACCCTCTGTGTGCCAGTAATATGTCCAAAGAATTCAAAAGGTTAAGTGTAAAGAACTCACCTGGCTATTACTACAGTGGTTTCCACAAATTAGGTTAAGGCAATTTTCTCGCAAATGGGAAGAGAGGGAGAAAAAGTAAGAAGGAGGAGAGAGCAAAATAGGTACAGAGGGGGAGGTAGGGAGAAAGGTGGGAAAAGGGGAGGGAGAAAAGGGGAGGGAGAAAATTGGAAGAGAGGAGGAGGGAGTGAGAAAAAAAAAGGGAGTTAGCAAAGAAGGGACAGAGAGAAAAAGAGTATTGAGGAGATAGGGAGTAAGAGAGAGGATGGGGAGAGTGAGAAGGGGGGCGAATGAGGGGCGTGAGAGTGCAAGAGAGTGTTACGAAGACGAGGAAGAATGTAAGAGAGGGAGAGAGCACTTACTGAATCTATTTATTAAAAAAATATATTAGATAATCTATAGAGTTTTGCTTTGTTTTTTGCTCTGTTGATGAATGTATAGTATTCTGTCCACATCAAAGAATGATGCTATTTGTTTTTCCTGAGGTAACAATAAAAAGAGCAAATTTTACGAAACATGCAGGACTTTAACAAGGATTTCATTTTGTGATGGGAGCAAAATATATATTTTTCTTAGTTTGATTATTGTAAATGCCTAACAATTAATGGATAAAGGCAGTCTATAGTTCTCCTCATGGCAATTTTAGATGCAAATACAAAAACAGACGAATACTGAAAGTATCCAGAAAACACACTTGCTTCATTGAACATTAAAACTGTAAGTGGAGTGAATTGTGCAGAATTCCATATTTTGGATTTATAGTGTTGACAGTTCAGGTGTATTTTTTACAATTAAATATCTATGTGCAGAATACAGAATTTTGTTCACAAAATTAAGCTAAAGATCAATCAAAGTAAAAGAAAAATGATTTGGTCCCTGGAATCTAACATGAGATGAGTGGCTAAAAAGGTTTACTACTAAGTGGTTCTCATGTTGATTTAAAAAAAAAAAAAAACATTTTTTAAGTGTGGTTTATAGGTTTAATTCCATTTAACGGAGATTTCTAATTCTCTTATCTACAAAAGGCATTCTAGGAATGTACAAGAAGAGATTGAGAACAACCGTTTTATTACGAGACACGAAAGTGACCGACCACAAGTTCTAGAATTACACTACTATAACGTAACTTACAATATAGCCATAAACACCAACACCAAATTTGCATGGTTTTAAATAAGCCACAAACTATTTTATAGTTAGGGCTGGTCACTTCGTATGTGCGTATCATGCTTCGAGACACGAGCTTGCCCGTTCCACTCCGATAGAACACCATTTTGGAAGATCAAGTTCTTTGACGGAAGGGGAACACCAATATCCACTGTGCAAGACTGGGACAGCATGCTAGAAGCATTGGATTCTGATAGATGATCTACGGTGAGGTTGGACTCCTAAGAAAAGCACAGGGGGAAAGTTAAAATTGAAATGACAGTGAAAGTTTTTGGGCAGTCGGGTCTTATGATGACTAATCTTAGCAGATGAGCATAACCTAAAATTGAAGATGATGGTCTGAAAAACTGTAATAACTCAAATCAACACTGATTGGGTCATGCCGGTGTTCATGTTAATAGTCAATATTGGGGACATTTAATTTTAGGAATGTGTATGCACATGGGATAAAACAGGATCTAAATTAAATACAACACAATCTACTCTTACTATACAATCCCATATACAACAATATATTTGTTCCTTCCTTCCAACAGTGATGGATACATTTCATCAACACCACTTTAGGAAGTTGCAAAATATAAAAAAAAAAAATTGACACAGCCTACTTTAATTATATCCATTCTTCAGACCAAAATAGAAAAACTGGAAAAATTATCCAATATGTCTATTCAGATTTTAAATGTGCAATTCTCCACAATCCCCAGTTAACCATGTGATCCTTGTCTGCAGGTAGCACAGTCCTCTTGGGCACAAACATGCACAGTCTTTTAAGGCAACTTCATTCCAGGCACTTTATTGTTAAACTCCACCACAGATACAGCAGCAAATGAAACATCAAAGTTCCCTATCTCTCAAGGGTTTAAACTATAACAGAACAATAATTGGTCTAAACCTTTGTCAGATCTCTGCACTCCACACTCAGTTAGCATGTGGCTTCCATTCCTTCTAGAAAGAAACAAAATTCTCTCTCCTTTCCGCACTCCAGTGCTCTCAGCTAGCCTGCTGCTTTCCTTTCTGCAATCCCAGTGCTCCAAGCCAGCCTGGACTGCTTCCTTCTGCAGTCCCAGTGCTCCAAGTCAGCCTTAACTGCTTTCTCTTCTGCACACCCAGTGCTCCAAGCCAGCCTTAACTGCTTTCCTTTCTGCACTCCCAGTGCTCCAAGCCAGCCTTAACAGCTTTCCTTCTGCACTCCCAGTGCTCCAAGCCAGCCTTAACTGCTTTCCTTCTGCACTCCCAGTGCTCCAAGCCAGCCTTAACTGCTTTCCTTCTGCACTCCCAGTGCTCCAAGCCAGCCTTAACTGCTTTCCTTCTGCACTCCCAGTGCTCCAAGCCAGCCTTAACTGCGTTCCTTCTGCACTCCCAGTGCTCAGTCTCCTTGACTCTCTCACAGGAGAGAATAGTGTCTCCTACCTGCTTCCAGGGAGGAAGCCAGAAATCCCCCTTTACCTGCCTAGCAGGGAGGGGGTTTATTCCAACTGCTACAGCTGATTATCTGTAGCTGAGCAGTGGGTTGGAGACCGTTCCAAAAAACTCTGGCCTGGACCTTATTTCTCCCAGTTGTATGTAAACTGCAGAGTGGAGCATTGGCCCACCCTGCTCTCCAAATGCTTCACCCCAGGGGTCCATAACATACTCCCCCTGGTGTTAAAAAATGCTATAGGCCTATCTGCCTTCACTTTATCACAACGTATATATAGGCCTATCTGCCTTCACTTTATCACAACAATATAGCCCAACTGAGAGACAAACTATGAGCAGCAGGCTTTTGAAGACAGAAGCAATCGTCCAACTTCTGAACCTCTCCAAAATCTAGAATTGAGCCATGCTATCCACTGTAATTAATGGGCTTCCCTTTAAGTGCACCCATAAATACTATATATTGGTTTTTAAAGGACATAATAGTAAGTACACCTAACACAACACAGGTATGAAGAAAATGATAAAAATGGAAGAAAAAACCCCACAGTTTTGTCTATAATTTGTAGAAATCAAGTGCAACTAAAGAAAAATAACTCAAACCAGATTCATCTATCAGTTCTGACTGTTGATTACCTCATATGTGAAGGATCTAGATTAACTTTTGGAAGTGGACACTATGCCCCCAAACCCTATACTTACACTAACTCTAACCATTCGCTCCCCCTACCTTAACTCAAACATTAACTCTAAACTATCCCTAACTTAACATAAATCCTAACCCAACACCTACACTACCGCCAGGAAATCCTGCCGATCACTATGTCATTGGTACTGGGCAGCAGGCCGATCTTTATCAGCAGAGGGAGCATGCTGAGGGGTCCTATTTTGGTCTTTTCAGGGGGGTCTCCCTCTCACGTTGAGTGTTGCACAGAGCTCATCTGTCAGTCTGGAGACAGTAAATATGGCCCCAGCTGACAGATTGATACCTAGATCTCCCCACTGTGAGCAAAGATTTTTTTTTTGTCAATGTCTTTTTATTTTGGTGCAAGCAAAGTACAGAGTATATGTATCAACAGCATACGGTATATTTTACAAACATCACAAACATGTGCAGTGTAAACGTATAATGTGTGTGAAAGGCACCGTTTTTTGTTTTCTTTCTCACGATTTAACCTAGGAATGATATAACATGCTGAATAAACAACTTGTCTGAGCTACCGATGGAGCTGGCATTAAGTAAAACGACAGTTGTATGTTAAATGCTTTAGGCAGAGTAGGTTGTTGCAAAGAGAGTGATTATAGTAATCATGCTAGTGGTAGTGTGTGTCTGGTCAGATAGTCCCAAGATTAGTATTAGAAAAGTAATATGTGAAGCTGATATTTCAAGAGTGGCTGTCTACAATATTTCTAGCTAAGCATGCTAAAATGGACTAACTTAGTGAGGCATATTACACTGGGGGGATTTACAAGAGAAAGTCTGCTGTATCCTGCAAGGGTTCTGTACCACGGTAGTGGTTTACAGTAACGTGCGCCAGACTGCAAGTCCAGTCTGCCGATGCCCACATGTGAGAAGTTCATGATTGAGGCAGGGAGTTCAATAGAGGCCGCGGCACAGTGGGAGCAAGTCGGAACATGCCCCCAGCCCCAGGCCAGCATCTTCAAGCCACGGACTTGGAGGCTCAGGGAGACCAAGGTGAGCAAACATTTAACACTGCTTGCATTAAAAGCAAAGGACATTCATACTATTAGGACAGTATAGCACATCCTAACATCCTTAACCCCTTAAGGACACAACTTCTGGAATAAAAGGGAATCATGACGGAATATTTCCATCATGTGTCCTTAACCCCTTAAGGACACATGACATGTGTGACATGTCATGATTCCCTTTTATTCCAGAAGTTTGGTCCTTAAGGGGTTAAGGGGCTAAAGGGTTAAAAAAAAAAAAAAACTCAAAACATATATAAAAAATAATATAATATATAAGCATGCAAATAGTACCTGGAATGATTGAACAAAATTGAGAACTTGAAGAGAAAGTTTCCGACTGGAGTGGAGGAGATACTGAAGGCTGTAAAAACAGTTAAATAATCAGAAATACAGATATGGTCATTATCTTATATATGCAAAAACGAACATTGTGATACTCACATGTAGGTATAATTGTGACGACGTTACAGATTTAGTGGACTGTACAGTACATATCATTACATATCTAAAAACCAATGGATGCTTGAATTGTCTAGTTTTCTTGGTGTGAAACACCACTTTCTATGTCAAAATGCTAATCCTTAGTAAAATTATCCAGGAAGGCAGAGCTTAAAGGGACACTACAGTCACCAAAACAAGTTTAGCTTAATGAAACCGTTTTAGTGTACAGATCATGCCCCTGCAGTCTCACTGCTCAATTCTTTGCCATTTAAGAGTTAAATCACTTTGTTTCTGTTTATGCAGCCCTAGCCACATCTCCCCTGGCTGTGACTGACACAGCCTGCATGAAAAAAAAACAAAGTTTAATTTTCAAATCAGATGGAACTTACTTTAAAAGTTTGTATCTTCTGCTCTGTAAATTAAACTCTAATTACATACAGGATGTTCCTGTAGAGTCTGGCAAGCTATTAACAGAGCAGGATATAAGAAATTATACATTAAACATAATTTGCAATAAAGAAAGTATAAACATTAGATTACTCTTTACAGGTAGTGTGTAGGAAGGCTGTGTAGGTCACATACAGGGAGGAGTGCCTAGGGCTTCATAAACAAAGTGATTTAACTCATACATGGCAGATAATTGAGCAATAAGACTTCAGGGCATAATCTATACACAAACATTTCTTAATTAAGCAAAAGTTATTTTGTGGCTATAGTGTCCCTTTAACCACTGAGCTGCATGGACTCCAATCTCCAGAGCTCTGAGGAGTTGGCAATTAATCCGTTGCAATCTGGTGTCATGCTGGGCCAGCTACCGTATTATTGCACTATGGAATATTGTCCTTTAATGTAATTTGTGTAGTGCATTAAGGACCGGCTGGCCTGGCAGAGATGGTATTGTCAAGGTTAAAAGGGGTTACATCTTTTGAAGCTGGGACCCCCCCACCGAGGTCAGATGACAGAAGGGATCGTTTGAATGACATAGGGCTGTGGAAAGGATATTATCATATTGATGTGAATAAATCAAGGCTCTGCAAGGTGTGAAAAAATTCTGAATGTCTCTCCATCCATTTGGCATCTACCTTGTAAGTGATGAGTCAATCTCTTTTGAGAGGTTAAAGGACCACTATAGTGCCAGGAAAACATACTCCCGCCGGGCTCTGGGATGAGGAAAGGGGTTAAATGTACCTTTATTCCAGCGCCGGGCGGGGAGCTCTCCTCCTCCTCTCCGCCTCCGATCCTCCCTTTCGGCTGAATGCGCATGCGCGGCAAAAGCTGCGCGCGCATTCAGCCGGTCTCATAGGAAAGCATTTACAATGCTTTCCTATGGACGCTTGCGTGCTCTCACTGTGATTTTCACAGTGAGAATCACGCAAGCGCCTCTAGCGGCTGTCAATGAGACAGCCACTAGAGAATTTGGAGGCTGGATTAACCCTATTATAAACATAGCAGTTTCTCTGAAACTGCTATGTTTATAATAAAAAGGGTTAATCCTAGAGGGACCTAGCACCCAGACCACCTCATTAAGCTGAAGTGGTCTGGGTGCCTTGAGTGGTCCTTTAATGGCCTTGTTCCAGTATCATATCCAAGAAATAACATTCATATTTACCCCCCAATAATTAAGCCTCATATTTGTTATAGTTGGAGTTTAGAAGTGCCATCTTCTAAACAAGCCCAAACATGGGTGGCATGGCTTGACCATGGGGGAGGGAATTGTAATATCCATCCTATTGGATTGCGGGTGGGGCATGCAACATGTCTATGGGCTGGGAAAATAATAACAAATTCATAGATGCAATTATTATTTCTGTGGCAGGTACATAAGAGAAGCTAGAGCCAAATGTTTCCATTTGGATTGACGTTGGTCTGGAACAAAGGAGGTGGTCACTTATTATTTCTATAGGTACGCCATAACTACGTCACGCACACTCTTGAAGTAGGGTGTGTTTGTGACAGGAGTGATCACTTGCCCTATCAGCCTTGCATAGAGGGCTACCCGCTGATACACTTCCTAATTGCCCAGAAGTGCAGGAAAATCGGCTACAATACTCAGCCTTCCTCACCCCTACCATCTGCTGGGCCCCTTAGCTGCCTTCCGAGTAACTCACGAAACTGTCCTGAAATTTACCACCTCTCTACCCCTCAACATTTACTTTACCGTTAGGACTCCCACTGAGGCTCGGACTCCGGAGATGCGTTCAACTTCCCACACTTGGGGCACAGGAAGAACTGTCCGCTTTGTCCCCCGAAGCAGAATGAGACAGGAGGCAGTGACCTGAGCTTCTTCTGAGCAATAGATACCATATTTGGTTCTTTCTTGTTTATGTTTTATTATATTGTGTTTCTACTCATAATTTTCTTACTATATGCTCTTAGTTACCAGTGGACCCTGCTAGTGAGCCACCACCTACTATATGCACTCATTAACTTTACAGATAATATAGTGTACACTATTACTACAAAATTTAAAATAAACAATCCGGATGGTAACACCTGTGAAGCTACTGTTAAAATAGGCGTCTTTCAAACAGCACTAATGATTCACACAGGCCCATGGAATTTTACCCAATATTTAGGAGGCAAGCTCAACTTCATCCATAAGAACACACACAAATATTCGTTTACATGGATTACCTCTCTTTACCACAGAGTCCATGCGAAGCAATTTTCTTGCATACTGTCCTGTTAAGTTCTGAACTAAACAGCGGGATTCCATAGCACAGATCCAACGGAACCCAGTCTTTTTCTATAGTTGATACTAAAAATATATAAAGAAAGCATTAGCAATGATTAAGCAATAGCTAAAGCAAACTAAAAAATTACCTACGGTGGTTTATAAATGGGGAGGGGTGTAATCTAATTGCTGTACTGTGATACTTAAGAACTATTCAACATAAAGTTATTCCTAGACACGCGCAATTCATTTCAGTCTGAATTTAAATTCGGACTAATTTCGGCAATTCGGACATTCGGATGCTTCTGAATGTCTGAAATGCTGAACTGAACCGCCAAAGTCCCAAATTGCCGAAGTTCAGAAGTGCCAAAGTGCTTCAGATTTCTGAAAAGTGGCAAAACAGGAGAGGGAGGGAAAATTAACAGAATGATGACAGGAATCTAACCCTTACCCCAACCTTCCTCTAACCCTACTCCTACCCCTGAGCCTAACCCTTACCCCAACCTTCCTATAACCCTAACCCTACCCATAACCCTCATAGGGTTATGGTTAGGGCATGGCAATGTTCCTAGTTCTATACAGACCCCCACCTCCCCATGCCATAAAAATTAAAGTTTTACTTCCCTTATTCAAGCACCGAGGCTTACTCTGAGCTTCTTACCGTTCTACATCCCGCAATGTCATCAAGAAAGCCTTGATGAGAAAGCCTGGCTTCCTCTGCAATGTCCCAATCCTTTAGGAGGAGCCTTGGGGACCTGTTGCGCATGTACAGCAAGAGCTGCACATTTAATGCTTTACTATGGTCTAATGCATCGTGTCACAAAGTTGTACTCTGTCAGTGCTGTTGAAGTGCCTCTACAGCTGTCACTAGCCACTAGAGGTGTATTTAAAGGAACACATGTGTATTCATGACACTATAGGTGTAAAACACCATTTAGTCTTGCAGCCCCCCATGAAAAAGGTAGGTTACTCAGCTTTTTGCCAGTGCTGCATGGGTTCGGTTGTGGCTGGCTCTGCCTCCATGGCTGAGGTCATCAATTATGATGATTTCAACCAATCCAAAGATTTTCCCATAGGAAAGCATTAGGAGGTTGCTGCGCTGCGCCAAACAGCATATCCTCAGATAGATGCATTGAATCAATGCATCTCTATGAGGAACGTTCAGCGCCTACATGCAGAGCGTGGGGACACCTCCAGTGGCAGTCACTCAGGAAGCACCTCTAGTGGGCATCTAAATGACTGCCACTGGAGGTTTCCCTAGGGCGCAATGTAATCCAAATTAAAATGCCTGTAGGGACAGACAATAAACACCAGAATAACTACATTAAGCTGCCCACCTTTACTAGTAGAGCAAAAATGGAAACATTGATGATTGGGAGGGATCAATGGTGGGTCCATGGAGCATTTGTAATGCCTGAATTTGAAAAAAAGCATTGTTTGTTTCCCCCTGGATATAGGTTTATTGCAGAATGATTTGGGCCTTTAACCTGTTAGCTATGCTTATTATAAAAGCTTAAGCAGGATTCAAATGAATGCAGGAAACTAAACTTTAAAGGTGAAAAAGAAAAGAACACATCAGAGGAGTAAGAAACATCAAACAGATAATCAAAGAGACATACAGAATTCAGACGTTTACAGGTGGAGCAAGGTGCCACATTCAGAAATGACTGAAGACAAGTCTTTAATGCTTTCTGTACTTACCTTCATTTGCCTTAATTCCAGAATCCAAAGTTGTTTCTTCTACCACAAGCTCAAATGATTCAGTGCTGCCATTTACATCGGAACTAAAGTCAAGGCCAGGTTCATCTGCAAAGAAAAGTTACCATGTTACTGCCACAAAATGCAATGTTCCAGGCACATAAGAAATAAAGAATGCAATAAAGAATAATGTAATAGTAGATTCACCACCTCTTTAACCCCTTAAGGACACATGACATGTCATGATTCCCTTTTATTCCAGAAGTTTGGTCGTAAGGGGTTAACTGGAAACTCCCTGTCGTGATTAATTATTGTGTATACCCTTGTATACTGCTATGTTTTTTGATTATTTCTGTTTGTATTAGTCCTGCAACTTCTCTCCTGTTCCCCAACTTCCTAACATTCTTTTTAACTGCATTCATATAGGTGCACAGCCAAACAGGTTAATGGTTTCTTTTTATCAAGATACATTTCTTTACCGGTCTCTTTCTAGCAACGGAGACCACGCGTTATTGATATACTTGGCCTCGTGGTTAGCTGGACAGTATATCTTTTAATTTCTACTTACAAGGTTACTCAATTAAGTAAATGTGCCCAAGCAGGAGCAAGAATCCATGGATTTCTCACCAAAATAGTTTTGTAAAATCTTCACCAAGTGTAAGAACAGAGAAAGTTTTTCATTTCAGATTATATAGAGGATTTTTATTTTCAGATCCAATATTAGTATTCAGAATCATTAAAAGAAAAATGCTAAGAATGCCTCTGTGAAATGTTTTCAACATATTCTTCCAACAGATATGTAGTTATAAACTCAAGGAAGGTGGACATTAGAGAGTTGCCATTAGAATAAAATTAATGTTTTCTCTGCGCTTTAGCACTGGTATTTTATCTACGAACTAAGTGAATGTGCAATAAATTTCCTTATTATCCATTTCTCAATCCTAATGCACCTTTTCCATCAGAAGCATCGCTGAGTCTCCTGTGGCTTTGGTGAACATGGCGACTGGCTGGGTTCAGCATTGTGATGTATCCGCAGAAATGTTCCAGGTCAACTTTCTCTCGTAAGGCTTTTAATGCCTTGTGAACAGCCATATTGGCACTAGAGAATTCTGCAAAACAAAAATAAATTAAATGAATGGTAATCTCTAGATCTCTGGGACAATATAAGAATAAGGTTATTTTTTTAGATCTGGAAAGGTCCAGCAGAGCTTATTTTAAAGGAGAAAAAAGTTCCTGCACAAAAGACACCAAATACTGCACCTCCTTGTAGTTCTGCTTCATCAAACGGGAATGGCACCTGTAAGGTCTCCCCCATGCCATGCGTGCCGTGACCCTAAATAAAAACACCACCATCATAAAAAATTGCTCGCGCTGGTGAAAACCGGAGAGCACACAGAGAGTACACTGCTGGCTATCAACAGAATCAGATCTCCTATCCTGTGTCCACAGAGCCCTGTGCTGCCGCCATTGATTAAAGAAACTCAGCACCATCATAAAAGGAATGAGTTACTTTCTGGTCTTGGCAGCGTTCACTGCAGAAGCTGCAAAATTTGTGGATTTACAGAAAATTCAGGAATGTGAAATGTGGGTATTTTTAGTCCAATGTAATTTACTGTGTTTGTATATATATTTAGTATATTTTTTGATATTACAGAATTACAAAGCAGGTTAGCATCAGCCTGCAATGCCCCTTTAAATAAAGAGATTAGGGTCACAATTAAATAGTATATTCCGTGCAGTATACCAGCACCACCCACTAGCGAGGTGCACAGCGTGAGAATGTGAGCTCACCAGAACCCAAAACTCAGCAAATATTGTAAGAGAGGTATTCATAATAAAGAGGGTCCAAGTAGAACCTGATCACAAGAACACTGAAAGCCTGGAAATTATGAGACCAATTTCCCTTAGCTTCAATAAACAGTGAGTTTAGCGTAAAGGATATCCTAGTGGCTTGAATTATAGTTACACCTGTTCACTATTATAATGCATGTTGGTTTTTATTTTTATATGGGAATTTAATACTAAGAAAATAATTATGAGTACCATATACTCGGTGGAATGTATTCAGAACACATTTATTGTTTACATTTATTTAAAAAAAAAAAACTCTCTGTACTTTGTTTCACTACAGATCACATGTAAATCACCGTGTATGAGTACCTGCTTTATAGAAAAGCTTACTTTGCACATATTTAATTACACTTTACATACATAGTGCCTACTAGCACAATTTGCATATGTTTGTATGATCTTTATCTTAACTAGATGGTTGTTTATTAGCTTGTGGAAGTGGAGGACCACCCCAAAAAAGAAAAGTCTCTTTACTATGTTCACACATGGATTGTGTGTTTGAATATAATACTGCTTTGTTACATTTTTCTGCTACGCAAAACATTATCACAAAAGCACAATTTAAGGCTGGGTGTGAACTAAAATTCTGATGAAGCTTACACTATGTATATAATATCTATCACATACCTGAATAAGTACAGCTGAGTGAGTTAAAGCATCATTCAACATTACAAGCACATTGGAGGTTGGAACCACTCCTGGATCATGACCCCACGATGTTATTAGTAAGCGGTCATATGCCTAAAAACCACAGGACAATTAGGGTGACATCAGAGGAAAGACGAAGGACTCATTTAAAAAAATAAAAGTAAAGGCAATGTAGTCATCTCTAGCAATACCACTTTGCACTTTATTTCAGGATTTGATTTGTGTGGCCACTAGACTTTCTGCAATAGTTAAATATATTGAGTTATTACACTCAATTTCAGCCCCGATGACGTGTGTCTTGTTCTGCATTACAATATTTAACAAGTCATGTGCTTTCTGAGCTCTTTACTTTTGACATATCAGGACATATCAGCTGTAGTCAAATAGTCAAAGTGATTTAAAGAGAAATAAACCAACCCCAACATGGTGGTAGAGACCTAACAAAATCTTACATTTTATAAAACGTATAAGCATTAAAATCGATTTTATTTACGAGCATTGATACGACATATATTGGTGCCTTAAATTTATTGTTCGGAGTGTAAGGCATATTGATCTGAAGACTGGGAGGGGGAAAAAGCATCAATTACCTATCAATGCACCTCGTCTCAAGATGCACATTCAAGAAAAAATTCTGCACTTTACAAACCTGAAAAATATCTGGTAACTTCCTGAGTCTGGTTCCTTTCGATAGCAAGAGCGAGGGCGGTCCTTGGCCAGAAACATGATAAATGTAGAGCTTAAACCAGATAGAGCTCACTTCAGGGATTGCAGGTCCAATATGCTGCAGAACCGAATATAGATACACGTATTATACAGCATGTGGCAGCAGTACAGTTATTATAATATTTATAGAGCGCCGTCAAATTCCGCAGCGCTTTACAATGGGTGGACGAACAGACATGTAATTGTAACCAGACAAGTTGGACACACAGGAACAGAGGGCTTGAGAGCCCTGCTCTGTAGTAACATAGGATGGAGGGAGGAAAAAACATCCATCAATGTAATTTTTTTCCAATTTGGTTTAGTCGTAAATGCTAACAATACTCTAATCCTTGGCTGAAAGTGTCTTCCCTACTAGTAGCAGACCTCCACCTCCACATACATGCACTGTATGCACTATGTTAAATAGTATTTGTGGTGCTCAGTAGAGAGAATTGTGTGCAAATGTATGAAGAGGATGTTTTAAATATTGGAGCAAATAAATGGAAAATAAAAAACAGATCCCTGGAGCCTCGTAGGTGTAGATGGATTTATATCTTGCATTATAAGCAATCGTATTCCTCCTCTGCACGGTTTAGATCCTTTTCTGGTTTAAACAGTGGGATAAGCAACGCCTGACTACTGGGTACATTTTAGATTGTTTGTGGGAGTGAGGATCAACTAACACTGCACAAGCCAGGATAGTGTAGACCCTGTAATTTCTATGTGTTTTGTGGACACTGGACAAGGCATTTCATCAGTCATGTAGTTTTGTTGAAATAAACAATAAATGAGCAGACTGGAGGCCAAGCTTATGTAAGCCAGATTTAATACGTTCGTATTACCTGTGGGGTGCAGCTGCTGATTGGTCGAATCTCATTGGTGAGAGGTGCCATGGAAACGAGCAGCGAATAGTTCTTGTTTAAAACGCGGCTGCACGTGGCAGGGTCCAACCCCAACAGGCTTTCACATCGCAGAAGGTCCAGCTGCAAACCTAAATTAAAAAACCAACAAACATATGATAGTATCCTATGGTAACCACACAGTAGAATCCCAGCACTTGTGAAATTCCATCTCCCATGATGCTTTGACCTTTGTTTAAGAAATTTCAGAGCCAAGAGCTGGAAAGCTAAATGGTTGTGACCTGCATTTTAATCCACGTCTCATTCAACAACAGCACAGTACAAAGCAAACAAGTTTCTAATTTACCAGGCAACGTTAGATATTTATTTCACACAAGCACTAATCTAGTAGGTTTCCTTAGCAGCTCTTGAACTCTGACAGCTTTGTTTTACTTTTGCTTTCTCATATTTTAGGAATGGTATAGGATGACATGAATTACTGGTTAATGATTAATTCACTCAAGATTAGTCTACACTTCGAACATTATCGGTTATCACGTTTTAATGTAGCAGTGTCTTTTTTGGATTGCCTTATTATTTATAGCATTTTACTGTGAAGTTTTAATTTCAATAGGTTTGAAGAATTACCAAGTTACGTGCTTGAATGGCAAACAGCAGATTCTCATCGAGGACATATTTGTAATGTACTGTAATCACTATGGATATTCTAGCATTAAATTAGCAAACATTTGCAAAAATTATTTTATATCCGGCAGATACATTGTCAGACAAAATTGCCATTTCATTCTGTAGCATCCATTCATCAGCATGGACTACAGGCATCACAGCACAGATCAGCAAACCGAGCCACCATGTACTAACACTCAAAAGAGTAAGAATTACCATGTATTACATTGTCAGTCTGTTCAGTATAACAAGCTAAAGAAAACACACATAGCTGACAAAACAAAGTCTGAAAGCCCTGTGTTATACACGCCTGTGAACACAGACTGTTTAATTCTTTTTTTCTCATGCAAACACAGTTGTCCACATAAACCTGTTTTTTTTTGTGTGTGTTCACAGCCAGTGTGGAGTTCATTTAATTCTGAGCTTACACTAACACCACAGTGGGTGAAAGTTCCTGAAACCTTGTAACAGACTGGCATATGTGCAGAGAAGAAATACTACAAAGGAAATATTTTTACAGAAAACAATCAAAGTGACTGCCACTGGTGTTTCTGCAGCCTAAAAGGCTTTAGAAGTTTCCCTGATAATAAACATGTCTTGTGTAAAATTTGATGATTTCTACTAAGCCCTTCCAATACCATAAATGCTATTGTTCTCAAATACTGTAAAAAATGTTTAATGTCAATTTAAGTAGAGAAATACATTTTCCTCTCTCTCTTTCTGGTGTTATGTACACATACATTTTCTATAAATTGAACCTATTCTGTTAACTCTTCATATTTTCCAGGGGACAAATCAAGGTTTTGTGGAACCTGGTTTTCTGCAGATCCTGTCTTCAGTACTGCTGCTCTGTGTAACCATATATATATATTTAATTTCTTTATGCCTGGAGTGGCCTGGTGGATGGGGTATAACTACTTTTCCCTAAATGGTTTGTCACTCTTAAGGCGCATATTGAAGTTACAGGACTACAATTTCTGGGGACCTAACTCTGTCTACGCATTAGGTGGTAGAGCACTGTACCTGAATTCCCTTGCAGCTCAGGCTGTGCAACCAGATCCTTATTGTGACGCAGAAAGAGTATTGTGTTTCTCAGAGTCAGCGCGTGATCAAAGTATCGCTGGGCTTCCCCTTCACCTGTGCTTTGCACCTGGGATAAAGAGAAGCATGGAGAGCAATGAAAAGGTGGATTGGTTTCAGCAAAGTACAAGCCCATTTTCACATTAATACTCCTGTTTAATACTTCCACGTGTTTGTGACTAAGTGGCTGCTAAGAAAGACTGGACATACCCCACTTGCAATACCTTGGGTTGTCTACTTTTGCAAATGGTATGCCATCATGGGGGTAATTCTCATTCCTGGGCTACCATACGCTCTCAAAGGCAACATAACCAATCTGGCAAATTTCAATGTCAAAAAAATGAAATGCAAGCCTTATATGTGACTCTCTAACTTTCCAAAACACCATAAAACCTGTACATGGGGGGGTACTGTTATTCTCGGGAGACTTCACTAAACACAAATATTAGTGTTTTAAAACAGTAAAACATATTACAACAATAATATAGTCCATAAAAGTGCCATTCGTTTGAAAAAAAATGCAAAAAACGTCACTTTTACTTAAAATATCATCATTGTAATACAATTTACCAGTTTGAAACACTAATATTTGAGTTCAGCGAAGTCTCCCGAGTAAAACAATACCCCCTATGTACAGGTTTTATGGTGTCTTGGATAGTTACAGGGTCAAATATAGTGCTTGCAAATTAAATTCTCTGCACTTTCTCCCCGTGTTGTCAGGCATGTCAATCAAATTTTAATTAATCAAATCACCTAATTATGTTAAAAGATTACTTAAATATACATGAAGAATTTTAATATATATGCATTTATAGGTATTTAAATTCTACGTGTATACTAATGTAATCTTTTACGTAATTATATGTATTTATCTATATATATATATATATGTATATATATATATATATATATATTTGCGGTTATTTGCATTTTATATATAGATATATATATATATATATATATATATATAGAATGTCATTCTAAGTGTATTTTAATACTAATATATGTACTTATATCAATATTAAAATACACTTTGTATGACGTTACATATATATATATAATATGTATATATATATATAATAGATATACATATATTATACATATATAAATACATTTTTTTTTTTTTTTTTTTAAACATGTTTAGTAATTTTTTTTTAGCTCTTTCCACCAGCAGGGGAACTGTCTGACATTTTAGACAGTCCCCCTACTGGCAGATCCACAGCCAGCTATAGGGGGCCATGTGATCGCTCTTTGAGAGCTATCACATGGCCCCCGGGGGCTTCTTTTGCCGTGGGAGGGCTGCCTGGGCTGTGAAGCAGTCCTCCCGAAGCGGAGCGCCGGGTAGGTAAGTATCCCGGGCGCTCCAGGGGCTTCAGCCGTTACGGCGTTCTAGGCCGCTGCAACGGCTTTAAAGCCCTTTTAAATGGGGACGGCAAAGAACGCCGTAACGGCGTTAACGGGTTAAATAGTTTGTGGTAAGAAACATGCTCATCCACTGCCTGGGAAAGAGCAAGACCTTTGGAGGAGCTTGCATAGTGCATGACGTTACCTTCTCGAGTTCCACAAGGAAGCTATCCAGTGTCTCATCTGACAATTTGCCAACTTCAAACATGGTGACTGCGTGACTTTTAAGGTTCTGAGTGAATGAGGATAAGATACTATTAAAGGTCAGTCTACACATAGAGCAATGCATCATCGGCATCATTCCCATATAGTTTGTATATTCATTATGATTGTTACAGGGTGGTAAACTTCACTGGACTTTTTTATAAGCTAATTATGTTTTACATTTGAATGTTTCTTATGCTCTATCATGCAACACTACACCACCTTCTTCTTAGCCTTCTAATATAAGCCACAGGCTCAGTAAACAAACCAACACAAATTGTCTGTCAAAAGAAAATAGACGCAAACACAGTGCATTGCTTCATTAGTGACGGAGGTTTAAACTATAAGTAAGTCTTTTCTACTGGCTTGGGTGCCTCGGTAATTTAAAGAAGGCCTAATTAAAGAGGTTTTTTTCAGAAATATCACACAAAACAAAATATTCGACTTTTTTAAGTATGATACATTGTCAAAAAATAAATTTGTGGAACGGCTGAGCACCCAAACAATTTCAGCTAAATGAAGTGGCTTTGTTCATATATGCTGTCCCTTTATTCAGATGAAGTAAAACACTGTTGTTTTTGAGAAATGTAAATATTTTCATTTGTCAGAAACCCCGGCTCCAGTAGCTGTCACTCGGAATATCAGAGCTCTTCATGTTCTGTATCATGATGTCCAGAGTGATGAAGTCAAATGCGTCCAAATTCTTTTATAAGGAAGCATTTGAGTGGCGAAGCGTGGCAATGGCATTAAACTGGACAAAAGTCATCATCCCTAATTTAAGGGGGGAGGCTGAGCGGGGAGACAGCCATAATCTAAACACTAACAGGGACACACGAACATTAAAAATACATATATTCCATTAAGTACAGATCCTCTTTCTTATAACCAGCGCACTATCATCTTATGATTGGTAAGACTTCTCTATAGCACAGCCATATAGGGGTTTTGTAAAAAGAGCTACTATGGGACCAAATTCTAAATATGAAGTAATCACCATGGAAACTAACTGAACATTCCATCTGACAACTCCACTAGAAGCACTGTGCCACATAATTGCTATATATATATCCACCAGTATACAGAGTGAATATTGATAGCTGTGATACATTTGAGAGAGAGAAGAAAATACAATTTACATATTTTACTTTAACTTAAAGTAGTTTTACTTTTATATAATGTATTTTTAAACTTATGATTTCACAGACCAAAATATAAAAAATAACAATTCAAATGAAACGAAGAAGAAAGTTGATAGCGAGGCAATTCATCTTAGCTGCTGTCAGAGAACATTAAACACAATAAATCTTTCAAGTTAAAAAGCGCCTGAAGGAAGCCTTCTAAAGTAAGTTTACAGAACAAATAGATGACATACTGGTGAGAGGTTTCCCATCATCAGAAAGGCAGTAAGTGTCGAATCAAATAGGAAAGCAATTCTTTTAGTGTGCCCAGTTGTCAGATTGAGGCTGCTGACACTAGATGTATCAGCTGCAATAAAAAAAAAAAAAAAAGAAATCACACGTCATGTTAGACAAAAATACGTTTCAGCAAACATACAAAAACATTTCTGCAAACTGCACACAGAATTAATCTAGGAAATCCAACACAACAAAAAAAACAACAAAAAAGGATTCTCGATGATAGATTCACTCTAATCTTATAATTTGTGGTTTTTTGTTGTTTGTTTTTTTTTTAAATGATATGGGAAGACATTAACAATCTAAAGTCATGGGATTTGTCTGTAGATAAATCATTTGAAAAGTTGTTTGTTTGTTTTTCTAAAAGATTGCAATCATTTGAAAAGCTAATCCAAAAATATTGAAATGAGGCCTTGCTTCTTCAGGTTTGGTAAATCTTGGAACATTCGTACCTGGATCTTCTTGACTGTTTGTGTCCGTGTCTGTTGCCGATGAAGCAAGATCTTGAACTGGGCTCTTGCTTTCTGTGCTTTCCCATGAAAGCAGCATCTTCTGAGGATCCAAAGTACTCCTGTTTATTAAAAAAAACCCTATTATTTAGAATGTTCTAAGTAAGACGTACACATGCAAGTACTTCCCACACTTGTTCTGGAAGCTCAGAAGGTGACTGCCAGGTCTCCAAGTCAGAGATTTGTCCTTATACCAGTAGTGGGGTTTTATCTCACTCCGTCCATGTCTGGCTCAGAGCCTAATTAAGAATTAACCACCTATTTCTTGTTTGTTTGTTTTGGACAAAAGAACCACTTATTACCCTTAGTGTTTTAAAACTAACAGTTTAGATAGCATAATGCTATGTCTAACACAGTTAACTGTAATTAGCTTCAACAGCTTGTGCTTTAATTTTGAAACAATTCCATTCTGCTTTAGGTATGTAATAAGTCATTTCAGGTAGTTTATATCGGAGGTATTTACTATAAAACATTTGACACCTATTCCCTACAGTTTAATCATTTTTCAACGTCCCCAATCAAAAATAATTGATAAATTTTTTTAAAAAATTTTTTATTTAAAACATTTTGGAGCTTAATCGTGTGTTATGCTATCCAACCAAGATGCAAGAGACTAAGAAAAGCACAGTTATGAATTAAAAAGCGATATGCAATAATTACTTCAGTTTATTTAACGATGCCACGTTCCTCCAGGATTGGTGAAGTTGGTCTGGATTAATAACTTGACCCTTTTTGAAGGCAAACCCTAAACGGCAATACATGGAGACTGCATTCTGGGGGGGACAAAACCATTATAAGACATCAACTTAAGGATAAAAAGACTGGTTAAAGGACACCGTTAGCAGATACTATGAAAGTGGGATTGAGTGTTTTAATATAAGAAATGGTGGGCGAGGAGCTAAATGGCAAAACAATATCAATTTATGATTATTAAGTAAACTATGCAGTAACTATAAAGATTTACTTTGTTAATAAATGATCTAGCAGTTTTAATACTAACATTTCTTGCAACTTACAGAACATAGATTTGTTTTATTCATTGAAATCATTAGTTGGGTGCCGCAGTGACAAGAACCCCCTTATTAAAGAATGAGAGCATGACATGCCTCCTTACCCCCATAATTATTGTTAATAAAGCACCAACATATTCTGTAATGCGGTTTAATAGGTGGATTAACAAACAGGTATTTGAAAAAAAGAATGGTGTTAAGTACAAGAACAGAAGGTGCACCCAAATGTGCTTACAGCCAAAGTATTGTACATAGTGCATGATTGTTCTCTACATAGAACATGGGAAAACAGTAAACATTTCTAATCTGGGCAAACATTAATTACACTAAAACCGAAGTAACCATAAGCTCTTAAATACACAATAGCACAGGATCCACAAAGAGAACTGACTTGGCATTCTAAGGACATACAATGGTACTTAAAAACAAATTAAGTATACAATAAACTTGGTACCAGTGCACAGATAACGTACTAGTCCATTTTTCCACCCAGAGGATGAAGAAAGATGAAGTCTGTCTGTGTATTCTTTGCTCTTGTATTTTACAGTCATTTGCTATATCTATGTAGCCTATATTTGTATATTCCATATTTAATATTATTTAAGCCCCAAAGGTCTATTTGAAATCTTCTTTGACGTCAGTTTTGCTACTAAAGTGAATATGAATATATTAGGTTTTAAATGTATATATATATATATATATATATATATATATTAGTCAAGGACTCCACTAAGAGGTTTGTCTGATATTGATATTTAGTGATAGTGAAAACTTAATTTAAAGCACAACTGAGACTTATGGAGTCTTTGATTTGTTTTCATAGAAACCCCAAGATGACATGTCCACTGCCATGGTTTTACCCAGCTGGAGAAGAGGAATGCAGATAGCCTTTCCCATTGCTCGCACTGCCATGGTTTTACCCAGCTGGAGAAGAGGAATGCAGATAGCCTTTCACATTGCTCGCACTGCCGTGGTTTTACCCAGCTGGAGAAGGGGAATGCAGATAGCCTTTCACATTGCTCGCACTGCCATGGTTTTACCCAGCTGGAGAAGAAGAATGCAGATAGCCTTTCCCATTGCTCGCATTGCCATGGTTTTACCCAGCTGGAGAAGAGGAATGCAGATAGCCTTTCCCATTGCTCGCACTGCCATGGTTTTACCCAGCTGGAGAAGAGGAATGCAGATAGCCTTTCCCATTGCTCGCACTGCCGTGGTTTTACCCAGCTGGAGAAGGGGAATGCAGATAACCTTTCCCATTGCTCGCACTGCCGTGGTTTTACCCAGCTGGAGAAGAGGAATGCAGATAGCCTTTCCCATTGCTCGCACTGCCATGGTTTTACCCAGCTGGAGAAGAGGAATGCAGATAGCCTTTCCCATTGCTCGCACTGCCGTGGTTTTACCCAGCTGGAGAAGAGGAATGCAGATAGCCTTTCCCATTGCTCGCACTGCCGTGGTTTTACCCAGCTGGAGAAGGGGAATGCAGATAGCCTTTCCCATTGCTCGCACTGCCATGGTTTTACCGAGCTAGAGAAGAGGAATGCAGATAGCCTTTCCCATTGCTCGCACTGCCATGGTTTTACCCAGCTGGAGAAGAGGAATGCAGATAGCCTTTCCCATTGCTCGCACTGCCATGGTTTTACCCAGCTGGAGAAGAGGAATGCAGATAGCCTTTCCCATTGCTCGCACTGCCATGGTTTTACCCAGCTGGAGAAGAGGAATGCAGATAGCCTTTCCCATTGCTCGCACTGCCATGGTTTTACCCAGCTGGAGAAGAGGAATGCAGATAGCCTTTGCCATTGCTCGCACTGCCATGGTTTTACCCAGCTGGAGAAGAGGAATGCAGATAGCCTTTCCCATTGCTCGCACTGCCGTGGTTTTACCCAGCTGGAGAAGAGGAATGCAGATAGCCTTTCCCATTGCTCGCACTGCCGTGGTTTTACCCAGCTGGAGAAGAGGAATGCAGATAGCCTTTCCCATTGCTCGCACTGCCGTGGTTTTACCCAGCTGGAGAAGAGGAATGCAGATAGCCTTTCCCATTGCTCGCACTGCCGTGGTTTTACCCAGCTGGAGAAGAGGAATGCAGATAGCCTTTCCCATTGCTCGCACTGCCGTGGTTTTACCCAGCTGGAGAAGAGGAATGCAGATAGCCTTTCCCATTGCTCGCACTGCCGTGGTTTTACCCAGCTGGAGAAGAGGAATGCAGATAGCCTTTCCCATTGCTCGCACTGCCGTGGTTTTACCCAGCTGGAGAAGAGGAATGCAGATAGCCTTTCCCATTGCTCGCATTGCCATGGTTTTACCCAGCTGGAGAAGAGGAATGCAGATAGCCTTTCCCATTGCTCGCACTGCCGTGGTTTTACCCAGCTGGAGAAGAGGAATGCAGATAGCCTTTCCCATTGCTCGCACTGCCATGGTTTTACCCAGCTGGAGAAGAGGAATGCAGA